>NC_140988.1:147609736-148189736 GCF_052327205.1 Somniosus microcephalus | reverse complement strand
TAGCCGGGTGCCGGTAATGCGTTGGGCAGTTTTGACTACCCGCTGCAGGGCTTTCCGGTCATAGTAGCTACAGCTGCCATATCATACTGTGATACAGTTTGTTAGGATGCTCTCTATAGTGCAACGGTAAAAGTTAGAGAGGATCAGGGGTGACATGTTACATCCCTTCAGCCTCCTTAGGAAATATAGGCGCTGCTGGGCCTTCTTCACCAGAGAGGAGGTGTTGAGGGACCAGGAGAGGTCTTCCGTGATGTGGACTCCGAGGAACTTAAAACTGTCCACCCTTTCCACCACAGCCCCATTGATGTGGATGGGGGTGTGACTTCCGCCTTTGGACTTCCTGAAGTCCACAATGATTTCTTTGGTTTTCTTGGTGTTAAGGGCCAGGTTGTTATCGGCGCACCACTTCACGAGATGCTGGACCTCCTCCCTGTAGGCTGACTCATCGTTGTTGGTGATCTGGCCTACTACCGTGGTGTCATCCGCAAACTTGATGATGGTGTTGGAACCATGAACAGCCACACAGTCGTGGGTGAAGAGGGAGTAGAGGAGGGGGCTCAGCACACATCCTTGTGGGGCCCCCGTGTTCAGGGTCAGGCGGGGGGAGGTGTGGTTACCTAATTTGACAGACTGGGGTCTGTTTGTTAGGAAGTCCAGGGTCCAGTTGCAGAGGGAAGTGTTCAGGCCAAGAGTTTGGAGTTTGGTGGCCAGCTTGTTGGGGACGATAGTGTTGAATGCTGAGCTGTAGTCTATGAACAGCATTCTGATGTAGGTTTCCTTACCATCTAGGTGATTCAGTGCCGAGTGTAGAGCAGTTGTGATTGCACCCTCCGTTGATCTGTTTGCACGATAGGCAAACTGGTGTTGGTCAAGAGAGGCAGGAACACTGGCTTTGATGTGGGCTAAGACCAGTCTCTCGAAACACTTCATTATGATGGGTGTGAGTGCGACAGGTCGATAGTCGTTCAGGCACGTCACAGCCGTTTGTTTTGGCACAGGAATAATGGTAGCGGTTTTGAAGCATGTAGGGACTACTGCCTGGGCCAATGATCAATGCTTACTTTTGTTACCCTATTTCTTTTTACATACTTGTAGAAGCTCTTACAATCTGATTTTATATTTCTTGCTAGTTTCCTCTCATATTCTATTCTCTCCCTTTTTATCAATGTTTTGGACATCCTTTGCTGGTTTCTAAAGCTCTCCCAATCCTCAGGCTTACTATTATTCTGCACAACATTATAAGCCTCTTCTTTTAATCTAATACTATCCTTAACTTCTTTAGTTAGCTACGGCTGGATCACTTTTCCCGTGGAGTTTTTATTTTACAATGGAGTGTATATTCATTGAGAATTTTGGAATATTTCTTTAAATGTTTGCCACTGCTTATCTACCATCATACCTTTTAATCTATTTTCCTAATCTACCTTCGCCAATTCTCCCCTCATACCTATGTAATTGGTTTTATTTAATTTTAAGACTCTTGTTTCTGACTGAAGTATTTCACTCTCAAATGCAATGTGAAATTCTATCATATTTATGATCACTCTTTCCCAGAGGATCTTTTACTATGAGATTACTAATTAACCCTGTCTCATTACACAATATAAGATCTAAAATAGCCTGTTCCCTGGTTGGTTCCATGACATATTATTCTAGGAAGCTGTCTTGAATGCATTCCATTTTCTCTGTTTCTCTCCTTGCATCTGAATCTTTCTGTCTCCATGTGTCTAAACAACTCTCACCCTCTCTGAGTGTCTGACCTCTTTTTCTTTGTAAGCCTGAACAGTGTCTCTCTCCATGTGTCTGAACTTCTTTCTCCCAACTAGGGGTAGAATTTCCAGTGAGTTCTCCCACTTGTCTGCCATAACTTCAGTGTAAGATCTGTGGAAAACCCACAGAGAAATCGTGTAAGTGATGGGGTGAAAAGGGAATGGCTATATCCTTTGGTTGTGGAGTCAGCAATAAGGGATCATCAATTTATAATTGTCACTAATGTAAGGGGTTTTCCTCGAGAGGTTTCCCTGAGGTTTCTCTCTCTAGAGGCCTCTCTCTCTTGCACAGTAAAACTTTGAGTGGTTTGACCCACTCACCCCTTAGATTCTATAATCTGGACTTAGGTGCAGGAACTGCAATGCAGAGAAGACTCTTGTAGACCAAGTTTGATGAATAAAAATGAAATTTTATTGCAAATGGAAAAATATCAAATCAAATACAACAAAGACAAGAGTACGGTACATGGGAGGGAAAAACAAATACAAACAAATCATAACAACATTATACTAACTAAGGCAAATATAGGCATCTTATACTCTACAAAGATCATCATGAAATAAAGAAACACATGGAACATCGAGGGACAACAACTCATGTTAATTGTACCCTTAAATCCACCCCCTTATTAAACCTAACTAGATCTGATTGTGAAGGGCCAGAAACATGCTCACCAATCCCACTAGGAACTGCAAGGTTTTGAAAACGAGGCTGCTGGGGCTGCAACGACTGTCCGATTTTAAACTGTCCTTTTTCTCCGCTCTCTTTGTGACTGTCCGAGCTTGTTGATTCAAGCTTCCTCCAACGTCTTCTCCCAAGCTGTGTCTTCCTCCTCAAGCTGCGTTCCGGGGTGCTGCGTCCTGGTCCTGTGTCTCAACTCGTCCAAGCTGTCCCTGGGGTCATTGCCCCTGTCGAGTTGTGTCCCACTGCCGTGTCCTCCAAGCTGCTTGTTCAGCTTGCCTCGAGTGTCGCTTCCAACCCGGTGCTTCTGCTTGTCTCAACTGCTGAAAAGTCTCTTCAGTTATACCTTTCTTCCTGAGGCGTCACTTCCCGCCCAAAATCAGGTGAGTCTTTGTTTTAACTTTTGGTGGGCTTTGAGCATAGCGGGGCAGTTATTATATTTAAAATCATTTTAAGCGGTTGGTAACAGGCCCATCTCTGGTTTGAAATGGCTTTCATTGTTGTTAATTTCGTGCTGATCCTGTTACCGAGCCCTTGGTGTTGTCCTCATGAATATGTTATTGTCTCTTTCGTCTGGGTCAACATTTAGATGGCCTCTGTCTCCAAGCATCTAATCCATATGCATGCCTGTGGGTCTGGCTTTTTTTTCCCCTCAGAAAACAGCTTCCAGAACTTGCTATGGGTTCAATCCACATAGTTGTCTGAGGTTGTGCAGGAACCATTTTAAAGTGTCCCAATAAGCTGGTCACATGATACGGCAGCCATTTTGTATGCACCCCCTTTTCTGGGCTTCTTTTAAAACAGTCTTTAAAATCATGGCCTCTTCTGCCCATTGATCCTTATTAATATGAAATCCAATTTTGCGAATCCTACACTCCCCCCTGGTGATACTGTAACTTGCTTGGAGTATCATAATTCCGGGTGAGCAAAATTTTCTGTCCTTCCACAATCTAACCATCCCCAGTGTTTACCTATCCATGACCCCACGACACATGCATTTCCCATTTCAGAAAAATCTAGTGTACATTAAGCATCTATAGATGGCAATACCTTGGAGTTAAAAAATCTTACAACTTACTTCCAGGCATGGAGGGGGGCCTTATACCCCTACATCACCTAGTACATACACATTATCAAATAATAATAATCACGTCTAATAAACTTCAATAATAAAATGAAATACATACGAAAATCCAAAAACACATGAATACACATCAAAAAAAAAAATAATACAGAGGAGGGAGGGAAACTTTAACTTTATACAGAGCAGCAAAATCTAAACGGGTGTCTCTTCTTCTACCCGCACATAATGCTCCCTCCATTCCCCTCTATTCTCATACTTTTGCGAATGTTTGACCTTTTTACAGTGTACAAACAACGAATCACCTTAAAACTTAAACTAAACTTATGTACAGCGCCGCCCGTCCCCGGGCGGCTTGCCTAATCCCTAATCGGACTACAGCTCACCGCTCCCTGTGGCGGGGATGCAGTGACCTGTATCTCTGGTTCCCCGCAGCCTGTCGCTGCTGAACGGGAACCGTGCCTTCCTGGGGCTACCCTGGACCAAGGTTGGGGAAAATACGGAGAATCTGGCCAAGTCTTTCTGGGCTGAGGCGTCCGAACCGACCTACGAGGGGGCGCCTTGGGCGAGGCTCCCAGGGCTGACAGACCGGGGATTGGGACCTTCACCGTCACAGCCTGTGGTCCCACCACAGCTGCCGGCTCCGGCTCCCTTCCCTCAGGCTCCACCCCCCTGGGGCCAGGATCTGTGGCATCCGACTCCACCTCACCTGTCCCTACAGGTGGTGAGTCTCCGCCCCCAATCCCTACCTCCCCTAAGCTTGAGTCGAGGGCGGGATCTTCGTCCTCCGACTCTTCCTCCTCCGTGATCGGGTCAAGGGCGGGGTCGAGCTGTTCGGGCTCTTCCTCGTCCGAATCCCAAACTAGAGGGGAGACCTCCCACTCCGATGGGATGAGTCCTCCCTTCACGCAGGCTACAGTTCCAGCCTGTGTGGTCTGTGACTCTGTCGCAGGCTGAGGATTTTTGTCCTCAGACCTGGCCCCTGTTGTTGGCCCTTGTGCACCCGGCTTAAACAGTTTACACTGGTTAATGTGAAACCATTTAGTACGTTGGGGTACCTTCACTGCATAAACCATGGGGCTGGCCTTGTCTACAATGCTGTAAGGCCCCATGTACAGTGGTTCCAGACTCCCTACTCGGGCATAGTTCCTAACCATGACCTGGTCTCCGACTTCCCACTCTTGCTGCTTACGAGGTTCCAGCAACAGTCGATTGCCCTGATGCTGTCTCCCCATGTTCCCAGCCGCTTGCTCATAAATCCGTTTCAGGCGCTCCAAGAGGGTTTGGACGAACTTGTCCCGATTCACCTCTTGGAGCTGGCCCTCGGTGAGCACCGGGGCTAGTACATGGGTGGGTGTTCGCATGATCCTTCCAGTCATTAACTCGTGCGGGGAGTGCCCCGTACTTTTGGACTGGCTGGCCCGGATCCCCATGAGGATTAGAGGCAGGATCTCCGCCCATTTCTGGGGCGAGCCCATCACCTCTTCCCTCAGCTTTTCCTTGAGGGTCCGGTTCATACGTTCAACGATCCCGGATGACTGGGGATTGTACGCTACGTGCCACTTCCCTTCGATGCCCAAGAGCATGAAGGTGTTCTGCATCACTTGACCAGTGAACTGACTCCCTCGGTCGGACTCCACAAAACGGGGGAGCCCCCACCGTGAGAACACTTCCCGGACCAAGATCTTAGCAGTACCCAGCGCCGTAGCTGTTCTACATGGGAAGGCTTCTACCCACTTGGTAAACACATCCACCAAGACAAGGCAGTACTTATAGCCTCCCTGTGCGGTGGGCAGGGGCCCTATGTAGTCGACCTGTATTGACTGCCATGGTCCCTCTACCCTCCTGATGTGCCCCATAGGCACCTTCCTTTTCTGGGGGTCTGGGTTGTTCGCGGCGCACACAAGACAACTTGCACAGAACTCGCGGACATCGTCTCGAAGTCCCGGCCACCATCCCGCCTGCTCTACCCGTTGCCAGGTAACCTCAGGCCCGGGGTGTCCTGCCCCTGGACCCTCATGGGCCAGTTGAGGGAATTCCCTCCGGTGCTGCTGCGGCACATCCCACTGTTCCTCTCGGAACAGCATGCCTTCCTTGACAGAGGGCTGCCGTACTGTACGGACCCTCTACTTGCTTGCCCTCAGTAATGGCTTTGAGGACTGTTTTTAGGGCGGGATCTAGGGTTTGGACGGTCTTTAGGTCTAGGGGCAGTGTCACCCCTGTGTTCCCTGGAGTCCCCTCCCTTCCTTGGATCGCTGCCACGGGTCCGGGTCCATAGGGATCCCAGAAAATGCCGTTGCGGGCACCCTCCCTGGCTAGCGCATCCGCCTGCTGGTTGCCCTGACTGCGGGGTTCTGTGGTGGAATGAGCCTTCAACTTGTGGATGAACACCTCCCCTTCCTCCCTCACTGCTGCCAGGATCTTTTCCAGCAAGGGCTTAACTGTTAAAGGTCGTCTATCCGCGGAGGTATATCCGCGGCGGGACCAGATGGCGAGGTACTCCGTGCACGAATTGCATGTGAACATGCTGTCCGAGCAAATCGTGTATGGGGTTGGGAAGATCTCGGGTGGGTAACCACGTACGCCACCGCGGACAGTTCAGCCTGCTGTGCGCTCATAGTGCTGGGGAGCTTAATCGCCAGGGCAATGTCTGCCGTAGGGTCATAAACTCCACACCCTGTGAGTCGTTCGCCAGCAGATACCGTGCTGGAACCGTCTACGTAGATCTCGCGGCCTGTGGGGTGTATCCCGGCCCGTAAACCTATGTTGACCTCCCATACCCCTTCGACGGAACACCGATGGGCTGTTTCGGGATATACCATGTTCGCCACGAGCTTCGGCTCGCAAAGACCTTTAACCTTGAGATCCATCTGGGAAAGGAGGAGGGTCCAGTGCGCAATCCGAGCGCTGCTTACGGTCCCATCCTTAATCCTTCCATCCAGAAGCATCTTTGTGGGGGTGTGATGGGTGAGGAGAGTGATGGGAGAGGTTCCTGTGAAGATCACTGATCTGTTCACAGCCCAATGCGTGGCCAGGAGATGCCGTTCGCAATTGGAAAAACTCCTCTCCACATCCGTGAGCACCCTGGAGGAATAGACCACTGGTCTCAGCTTGCCGTGTCGCTCCTGGAGCAGCACGGCGCTCAGGCTGTCCCCACTAGCGGCCACTTCCAGGAAAAACTCCTCCCCCCCATCTATGGCCCCTAGGGCTGGCGCGGTCTGCAGATCCCTTTTCAACTTCTCGAATGCTGCCTGACAACCCTCGTCCCAAGACCACTCGACCCCCTTGTGTAAGAGTCGGAGTAGCGGGGCTGCTGTGGCTGCATAGTCCTCGATGAAATCGCTGCAGTACCTGGTCAATCCCAAAAAGGACCTCACGCCCGTTACTGTGTTAGGAATCGGCAAGTCCTGCACCGATTCCCGCCTAGCCTTATCTATGGCTCTTTCCCCAGCTCGGATGGCCAGACCCAGGAATTTCACCTCTTGCTGGCCAATCCGTGCTTTCTTTGGGTTTACTTTGAAACCCTTCCTTTCCAATAGCTCCAATAACTCGGCTAATAGTGGGCCGTGCTCCCCTCTTGAGTCCGTGAACAGGAGCAAGTCGTCCACATACTGCACTATCTGATTGGGCTGGCTAAATTCTTTTAAACTTCCTGCCATGCACTGATGGAAAATGCTGGGGCTGTTGTGAAAACCCTGTGGCAAGCAGTTCCAAGTGTACTGTTGCCCTTTAAAAGTAAAAGCAAGCTTGTACTGATCCTCCCGCCGCAGCGGAATGGACCAAAAACCGTTCGAGATATCCAGCACCGTGAACGTTGTCGCCGATGTTGGAATACTCCCTATTAGGTCGGCAACTGCTGCTACCGTGGGCGCGCAGGCTGGGATGTTACTGTTGAGGGCTCTATAGTCCACCGTAGCCCTCCACGAATTGTCCGGCTTCTTTACCGGCCATAATGGGGAGTTCACGTGAGTGGCTATTGGCCTCAACACGCCCTGCTGCACCAATGAAGATATTGCTATCTCCATGTCGGGTTCTGCCTCCTTGGGGAAGTTATACTGCTTTTGGGGTCGGATCATGGGGTCCCCGTCTACACTGACCTCAAACCCGGTGACTCTCCCACAGTCGTGCTTGTGGGTGGCAAACGCAGTCAGGTTTTCCGACACACGCTTGCAAGTCCGTTGGGACGTCTGCGACCAGAAGCTCGAGGTCGTAACCCCCTGACGGCTTCATGGTGCACAGGGTCCCCTTTCCTCCCTTCCCTGGGATCACGACTACCTTCCCTAACCCATTCTCGGCTCCCCAGAGACAGTGATTTCTGAGGTCCACGAGGATCCCGTGTTCCACCAAGAAATCAGACCCGAGGATGCCTTTACCACACCCCTCATTCCACTTCAACAGGATACACATCCATGTGGTGTGGAGTGCTCCCAAATGAATGGAGAGCGGGATGGAGTACGCGCCAGCCTGTTCTTTGCCTGTGAAACCCGCTACTGAGAATGGAGCCTGGGTAGACAGAGGTGAGGCAAAAGGCTTAGCTGTGTGGATCACGGTACATGATGCTCCCGTATCCAACAGGTAACTACCCTTTTCCTTCTCCACCTCCATCTCCACAACGGGCCTTCTCCACGCGTCATAGCGGAGCAGACACAGGTAGACGGGCTGCGCGGGCTTCAGTCATTTGGGCTCTGCGGTTTGGGTTGGGGGGGCAACAGGGCTGTTGACGACTGCCACCTTCCCCTGCGAGGTCATTAGAGACCGCATTGCCTCTAAAACCGACTCGATCGTATCGGGATGGATCGACACATCGGCTCCTTTCTCCCGGATGGGCGTTTGGGCTGGGGCTGAGGGAGTTTTTCCCTTTAAATCCTTCCAGGGATTTTTACAGTCCCGGCGCCAATGACCCTCCTTCCCACTCCCATAACAACTGCTCTTGGCTTGGGGAGGGCGATTCCCCTCCTGATGCCATTCCTTTTTAGCAGGAGCTGCAGGCCTCGCCTCATGCACCTTTCCCTTTGAGGAAGGCACATCCCTACTCTTGCTGTTCCTGTAACCTATCGTGAGCTGATCAAGTACTAGTTCCTCCGTGGAGCGGGGGTTAGTGGGGTCAAACCATGTTTTGGCCTGCTCCCTCACCGGTGGCAAGCAATTGGCGACCAGGCACCGGAGCCAATGAGCCCTTTGGTCATCATTCAGCCCGGCCCGGGCCGGCCCGCCTGGGCAGCTGCGCCGATACACTGGCCACAACCTGCCGGCAAAAACCCGTGGGGGTTCTCCCTCTAGCTGTATCGTCCTTTCCAATCGGAGGAACGGACGTCCGTTACCCTCCCCTATAATCTCCAGGATCTCGTCCCGTAACTCCTCATACGCCTTGTGCCCTCTCTTGCTCTCGTCAGGGAGACACTGGAGGAGCGAGCTGTCCAGGGAGAACAGCAGCATTTTGGATTGTTCAACCCCGTCGCAGTCATTAACTGCTGCGGTCTGCTCCACGTCCCTAAAATGGACGGAGGGATCTCCTGACTCGGAGAGTTTTGGGATGTGACTTATCATTGCCCTCAGCTGTTGTGCGCTGTGGGGCATTATGATCTGATTCACGAGGGGTCCATCCTCGCCATCCGCTATGCCCGGACCGAGCCTCCGGTGTCGAGTTGGACACATCGGCGCCGGCCCCGACTCTGCTACCTGGGGTTGCTCTACCTCAGGAACCTCTTTGTCTAACTTCACCGTTTCCTTCCCCGGAGTCCAAGACTTAGTATAGGCGGGAGGTGCCGAGGGCTCGGGGGTTGGTACCCCAACTGCCTCTTGCGGAATCGGTCTTTTGGATTCCTTGGCTAACAGTAGCTGGCTCGCTGGCGGGTTTATGAGGCACACCAAGCCGTTTGCCTTCGCTAGGGCCGTTCTCAGGTCCTCTAGCTCCCTGTGGCAAGCGCTATGGTCAGTGTTCTCAGACCTATCCTCCATGGCCATCTTGTATGCTGCCCTAGCTCCCAGAATACTTTCCTCCTGTGTCTCTACCTGCTTAGCTAGGCGGAAACACCTGTCTCTCATCCTACCTTCACTGGCCTTGGCCTCAATGACCTGACACTCCAAGTAATCTATCCTGGTCTCATGGCGGTGAGTTACGGATTGGCGTTCCTGATTCAGCGCGTTAAGCGATTCAATCAGTTTCTGACCTCCCGCAACCTTTTCCTCTACTTCTGCTAGTAACCCTTTTATCTGGGCTGTCTGTGCTACAATGACTTGGTCCAAAAGCTGGACTTGCTTCTTGTAGCACATCAGCCAGACCGCCTTTTCTACCGATCTTTTGTGCTCTTTGCTTTCTGTCCATTTGATGGCTGCGTCTAGCGGGCGCCTATCTCTTAACAGGTCAGATATCCACTGTTTTGTAAGGTTTACCTTCCCAAAAACATAGTCTGCTATTCTCTCACCCATCACATTTCGTTTATTCAGACCTTGATCTAAAACACTACATTCCTGCTGCCAAGGTCCTGCCGCGGTCGCCATCTCTGTAGGGGGTTTCTCTTGCTTGCTCTGGTCTCCTGCCAGGCTTCTTGCAATAATTACCCTTGAGTGGTTCGACCCACTCTTCCCTACGGTTCTAGACCTTGGACTTAGGTGCAGGGAACTGTAGTGCAGAGAAAAACTCAATAGACCAGGTTGAATAGCACGAAATGGATGCTTTTATTAAACAGTTTGCAGCATTATAAAATACATGTCATAAGCACAGATTAAAGCTACTACAAGCATGCACACATCTATGAACTTAACTCTATGGAAATGGGGAACACACGGCACATCGTAAAAGGGGTGACACATTACAACTACCCTTAACCCCCTCCCCTAGACCTAACTAAGTTTCGACTTGAGGAACTCGGGATCATGCTCACCACTTTCAGAATTGCGAAAAGGGTTTCGCAGCCTTTTTGGCACAGCTTTCCGTCGTCACGTGGATTTGGAAACTTCTGGCGCAGCTTGTTTTCCTCTTGGTTCTCCTGCGATGAGGCTGCCGATACAGCCTTGGTGAGCGCTCGCCACGGATGGATCCGTTACAACCGAAGTGAAGCTGAAGCACTGAATTCACCTGTGTTACCGATGGGATGTTGAGGCACTGGAGTGCTGGGCCCGGAGTGTCCTTTTATCTCCGGCCTGGATCGTCGTTTTCCCCGAGGGTGTCTTCTCCTTCGGCCTGGGTCGTCGATGATCTCCCGACAAAAGTACCCGGGCCACCCTCGTCGGCTTCCCGTCGTGGCCGAGCCTTGCCTGGCTGAACACCGACCACGTTCCGAAACCGAAGTGCTGCCTTAACCGAAGAGTCGTAGAAGTTCCGAAGCTACGAATCGTCCTGAAGAAGTGTACTACAAGTGAAGCGTAGTGAATCGTGAAGTGAAGCGTCCAGTCAAGCGTACTGATGGACTTTTTCAAATCCACAGTTATACCCTTTTTGGAACATTCTTATCTCCCGCCAAATCATAGTCCTGTCTTTGTAATAATTTTGGCGGGCAGAACTCTCTGCAGGGGTGTTTTGTCTTCATAACGGGAGTTGGTGATAGCTGAACTGGCCTTCCTGGGCCGATAATGTCTTTGCTTTGTCACCGTAACTCGGTTTGTATATTGATCGGTCTGGAGATTGCCCTTGATGGCTGTTAAACGGCTTTTCTTTGAACAGTCAATGGGTTTAAGTGTTCATTCAATTGTCCGCCCATTTCTTGATGGGCCTCATCCTGCTACCCAAATCTGTCCTGTACCTATAATCTAATTAATATGTATGCTCAGTTCCCTGAGTTTCGGTTTCCCGAAACTGGTTTTCGCGGGCTTAATGTCCTCAATCCACAAGCCTGTCTGACTTGCAGTAACAGAAATTCAAATGGTCCCAGAAACTGGTCACGAGGTCCGGCGGCCATTTTGTGTGCCCTTTTTTTCAAAGGTTTCTTTGTACAAGCATCTTTTGGTCAATAAAACTGTCTTATTAACCCTATTTTACTGTGTGGTTATTAATGAAAATTTCGAATCTTACACTAAGAGACTGAAGAAAAGGATTAGGAGAAGTTTCTTCACTGAATTGTTAGAGCACAAATGCTTTAGCACAGGGAGTAGTATAGGCACGAACCATTTTATCTTTTAAGGGAAAATGGATAGACATTTGAAGCAGAGGAAGATGTAGGACTATGAGAGAGTGAGGCAGCAGGACTAGTTTTGGATTTCTTTAGCGAAGAACCAATGCATTCATCTTTCTGTGGCCTCCTTCTGTGCCACAAATTTCTATCGGTATCTGAACTACTGTCTCTCTTTTCCAGTGTAGCTTCCCCATGTCTCCTTCCCTTGTGTCTGAATTTGTGTGTCTCTCTCTCCTGTGTCTGAACTTGATTCCCTATCTCCCTTCCTCGTCTGAACCTCTCACCCTCCCTGAGTCTTTCCACCACAAAATGCACAAGATCAACATTTCTTAAAATTTAGCGGGTCACTTATACGTTTGCTCATATTACGTCTTGAAAATGTTTTCTATCTTACCTGTTTGGGTTGCCTTTGTGTTGTTGGGTGTATCTGTCTCCTCTTCTCATTCTCATTATTTCCTTATCACATGTGCTCCTGTCTCCATTGTCTGCAATATATCACAGTTATCTCTACTACTGCCTCACCTGTCATTCAGCCCCATCCTGTCTTCTGTTCGAATTTTTGCTTCTGATGTTCATTTATTATTGTGTGTCCTATCATCGCACTACCCATGCTTCTCCACCTCTACTGCTCCTCAGCCTTTCATTTCTTGCTCTCCTTTTCTCATTCTGTCCTCCTCTCCCTTCATTGCTTCTCCTAACCCTTTTCCCTTGTTCCTTGCCTCTCCTCATCCGTTCCTTCCCTTCTCCCTTTCCTCTCATTTTTGTCCCTTACCTCCTTCCACATTTCATATTACAGTGCCATGAGCACCTTAAAAAGTAAAAAAGCTGGTTTCCCACCAGCAAAGAGCATTCAGGAAGTTGAGAGTGTCAGAGGGCAAGGACAGTCGGTGTAGTCCAAAGCTGGCAAACTGGTGAAGATTACCAGCTGACCCGGAAGTGGCTGAAGTTGGAGGACAGGACGGAGTGGATGGGACCAAAAAACACAACACAGGAAAGGACAAGAGGTCTTCTCTCCAGCTATGATGCTCCCTGGATTGGCTCCTGTCTCACCTTGCTGGCTACAGCTCTCTTAAACCCACCTTAAAGGTTAAACCCACCAATAGCAGCACAGAAACAACCTCCAGCCTGAAACCCTGGGAATTCAAACAAGTAAAACAAGTTTAATAGAAGGGAGCTTTAGCCAGCAGCGTGAGACAAATTAATATGTTTTATTTGCAAATATGCAAATATGCAAAAATAAATGCAAATTTGCTCCCAATGCCCACCCTTGAATGGGTTAATGACTGTTAAAATACCACATACAGGAAACTTTTTTATGGTTATTAGGGTGATGAACATTAGTAATGGGGAACAGGACATTTCAGGCACCCAGGGGGAGAAATTGGTCCTCCTGTCTGTTTACCAGGTGGAAAATGTAACAATTTGGGGGGGCAATGCCTGGCACCCCAAGGATGCCTGAAAGGCGACTGACCCCATATTGAGTCAGGCAATTTTTTTTCAGGCAGCCCTGGCGGCCACCTAAAGCAGGCTTTGGGTTTCTTACATATGTAAATGCAGGGCCTCCGTTAAATTGGTTGTCACTCAGTGGAGCAGGTGCCAGGCCTGCTCTGCTCAGGAATCTTCAGCGGTCACTAGGGCTAAGCGGCGGCTATCAAGAAAAAAGTAAGCATATTATTTTTTAAAGTTTGATGTGGAGTTGGCTTGCGATCAGCTCCCCCACTCCCTGGGTCTTAGGTAAGAGTCGGTGAGGCAAGAGGCCTGAAATTAATCCTCTGGAAATGTGCAGTCTGCTTCAGGAAGTGCAACAGGCACCAGTAGCTCACCCAAAGTATTGAAATGAGGCCTGAGGCCAAAAATGGGCCATAACCAATTTCTCCCCCCGCCCCCCCCGCACAGTCAGCATCAAGCATTCCTAGGCCAAGTATAGCATAACCAGATGCTCCTACTGCACCCACTTTCACCCATTAGTCTAGGCTGAATTTGAATCGAGATCCTAGAGGTGCAAGATCAGTGTCCAACCTACTGCACCACCCATTGCCAAGAAGTGAACACAAAGCATTAACCAGTGCATTAAAAATAGCGCAGAGAGGGAATTAAACAGGCTTGATGTAGCCGTACCTAAGACTCATTGGTGCACGGTGATACTTTTTAATACTATTCTTTACACACTAAGTCACAAATATTAGATATAAGGATAATTTTCTGGCAGGAAGCCTTGCTTGTTAGGAGTGCATATCAGAGATTCAAGCGTGGCTTTGCATTATTTCCTGACCATTTAAATTAATAGCAAGAAAATCGTTCATAGTAGACACCTGAATTTGCGATATGTACTGTTGCCAGGAGTGAAATGTTAGAAAATTACACTTAAACTGGAGACATATAACAGTGGCTATGGATACAGCAGCTGCTCAAGCATCTTACATTGGGACAGAAGCAGCCATAAATGACATAGGTTCAATAGAAAAAAAGTACCAGCAAAGGGAGCATGTTATATCCATCAATGGACCTCTGAAGTAGCAAAACGGTCTGCTGGATAGGAAATCCTAGGCCCATTTCTTGTGCGGTGAAAGAATTATTACTGTATTACTTGATAATATTTTGAATTTGTAAGGAGAATCAGCAGAATGGTAATAACATTGGGGGGGTGGGTGGGTGGTGGCTGGTGGGAAAGTAGATTTGAAGGAATACGCAAAACCTAAGAACAGGATTACTGTAGTGGTTTAAGAAGCAAATGACTACAGTACATCTGGTTTGGAGAAGTGATGTGATCTGTGGTTTGGATCACGCCTTATGGTGGAGTGTTTTCAGACTTAACACATGTGCGTTAGTGGTGTTCCTCATATGGATTTATTTTGAAAATGTGTATGTCGGTAAATGTATGTACAGTACATTAATTATGATCATATACTTTTCAGTGCAGTGCATTTTTTTGGTTATCACTTTTAATATTTTGGATCTCTATTGCCCCCATGACATTTTACAACCATACATATTGAAAAATAAAAGGAACAATTGGCAAATCCAATCTGCATCCCCAACAGCGAAAGTCTGGTCAAAACAGCTGGCTCCCAGCAGCACAATAAACAAGTGAAACAATTGGCCTTTACTTCAGAGTCTAATTAGTTGCAGAAGGGTATCATTTGTTTTATGTGTATTTTCTGCCTTAAATACATCTAACATGCTTTATTAGAAAGATTTAACATTTTTTTTTCTAAAAGATGATATTGCGTTTCTCCAGATACACTGGAGTTACACATATGATAGTCAGCCTATTAAGGCTTCCAATATCCATTAGACAATTGCAAATCATGCTGTAAGAGTGCAGTTGCTATGTTCTCAATTCACCTTCACTTAAGATATTCGCTTAGAATTTTCTCAGGGATTGCCCCAATTGGCCACTGTAACTTTGACGGAAACCTCGTTTGCGCAATGTACCTGAGCTTTCCCCTGGCCTACCGTCCATAGAAACATAGAAGATAGGTGCAGGAGTAGGCCCTTCGGCCCCTCGAGCCTGCTCCGCCATTCAATGCGATCATGGCTGATCATCCAAATTCAGTACCCGGTCCCTGACCTCTCCCCATACCCCTTGATCCCTTTAGCCTTAAGAAATATATCCAACTCCTTCTTGAATATATTTAATGTATTGGCCTCTACTGCCTTCTGTGGTAGAGAATTCCACAGGTTCACCACTCTCTGGGTGAAGAAATTCCTCCTCATTTCTGTCCTAAATGGCTTACACCTTATCCTTAGACTGTGACCCCTGGTTCTGGACTCCCTGACCATCGGGAACATCCTTCCTGCATCTAGTCTGTCCAGTCCTGTCAGAATTTAATAAGTTTCAATGAGATCCCCTCTCATTCTTCTAAACTCCAGCGAGTACAAGCCCAATCGACCCAATCTCTCCTCATACGTCATTCCTGCCATCCCAGGTATCAGCCTGGTGAATCTTCGCTGAACTCCCTCCATGGCAAGAACATCCTTCCTCAGATAAGGTGACCAAAACTGCACACAATACTCAAGGTGTGGTCTCACCAAAGCCCTGTACAACTGCAGCAAGATATCCTTGTTCCTGTACTCAAACCCTCTTGCTACGAAGGCCAACATACCATTTGCCTTCTTAACTGCCTGCTGCACCTGCATGCTTACCTTCAGCGACTGGTGCACAAGGACACCCAGGTCTCGTTGCACTTCCCCTTCTCCCAATCTATTGCCATTCCGATAATAATCTGCCTTCCTGTTTTTGCCACCAAAGTGGATAACCTCACATTTATCCACGATATTTTGCATCTGCCATGCTTTTGCCCAATCACCCAACCTGTCCAAATCATCCTGGAGTTTCTTGGCATCCTCCTCACAGCACACACGCCCACCCAGCTTTGTGTCATCTGCAAATTTGGAGATATTACATCTAGTTCCCTTGTCTAGGTCATTAATATATATTGTGAATAGCTGGGGTCCAAGGACCGATCCCTGCGGTACTCCACTAGTCACTGCCTGCCACTCGGAAAAAGACCCATTTATTCCAACTCTTTGCTTTCTGTCTGCCAACCAGTTCTCTATCCAAGTCAATACCTTGCCCCCAATCCCATGTGCCTTAACTTTACATGCTAATCTCTTATGCGGGACCTTATCGAAAGCCTTCTGAAAGTCCAAATACACCACATCCACTGGTTCTCCCTTATTTATTTTACCAGTTACATCCTCAAAAAATTCCAGTAGATTAGTCAAGCACGATTTACCTTTTGTAAATCCATGTTGACTTTGTCCGATCCTGTCACTGTTTGTCAAGTGCTCTGCTATTACATCTTTTATAATGGACTCTAGCATTTTCCCCACTACCGATGTCAGGCTTACCGGTCTGTAATTCCCCGTTTTCTCTCTACCACCTTTTTTGAGTACTGGGGTAACATTAGCTACCCTCCAATCCATGGGTACTGTTCCAGATTCCATCGAATGTTGGAAGATGATCAGCAATGCCTCTACTATTTCAGGGGCCACTTCCTTAATACCATAGGATGTAGATTATCAGGCCCTGGGGATTTATCGGTCTTCAATCCCATCAATTTCCCTAACACCATTTCCCTACAAATACTGATTTCTTTCAGTTCCTCCCTTTCATCAGACCCTATGTTCCCCGACATCTTTGGGAGGTTATTTGTGTCCTCCTTTGTGAAGACAGAATCAAAATATGTATTTAATTGGTCTGCCATTTCTTTGTTCCCCATTATAAATTCCCCTGATTCGGACCGCAAGGGACCTACGCTTGACTTCACCAATCTTTTTCTCTTCACATATCTATAAAAGCTTTTACAGTCAGTTTTTATGTACCCTGCAAGCTTACTCTCATATTCTATTTTCCCTTTCTTAATTAATCCCTTTGTCCTCCTTTGTTGAATCCTAAACTGCTCCCAACCCTCAGGTTTACTGCTTTTTCTGGCCAATTTATATGTCCTCTCCTTGGATCTTATGCTATCCTTAATTTCCCTTGTTAGCCACGGTTGAGTCACCTTTTTTGTTTTATTTTTATGCCAAACAGGGTTGAACAAATTCTGTATTTCATCCATGCAGTCTTTGAATGTTTGTCATTGCCTATCCACCGTCAACCCTTTGAGTGACATTCCCCAATCAATCCTACCCAACTCGCGCCTCAGACCATCGTAGTTTCCTTTATTTAAATTTAGGACTCTAGTCTCTGAGTCGACTACTTCATTCTCCATCTTAATGAAGAATTCGATCATATTATGATCCCTCCAACCCAAGGGGCCTCGTACAACAAGATTGCTAATTAATCCTTTCTCGTTACATAATACCCAGTCTAAGATGTCCAGTGAGGTCCCCCAAGGAAATTCCCAACGGCTGACCCTGTTCATCCCTGTTTGAAGTTCATTTTTAGTTAAATTATGCATTTTAGTTGTTGTATGATTAGTGGGAGTGTCACAATTTAGTGATTCTATCACTAACAAAGGCAATTCAGAGCCCCAATTAAGGAATACCGTTCCTTTAAATTGTGATAAACTATCGCTGTGTAGTTTGTGATTTATAGCAAAATGTAAAAACAACTTAATATGTTCAGTTTACAATATGCAAAAATATTTCTAGATCACTAGAAAATTTTAATCCTGAGCTGCTGACATGTAGGCCAAGATTTTCCGGTGGGTCAATGGGCGCGATCGGTGGCGGGTCGGGTGGGAAAGTAATTTTTTCCCCCACTGGGTTGTGACCCCGCTGTGAACCTGCCACCACACACCTTTACCAAATGTTGGGTCTGTGAGCACTGAACAGACCCGACATGCAGTGGCGGGGGAGCCAATTCAAATGATTAGTGGCTTGTTTACAGCCACTTAACAATGTTTTAAACTGACCTTTTGAATTTGACAGCTCGCCCACAGGTTTCACACTGTTGCTGGACCATGTCTGTGAAGCTGAGGTGGGAGTCCAGTGGCCATTGAATCAGCTGTTGAGTTGACAGCTTCAAATGTCAAGTAAAAGCTCCTATCTTATAGAGATATCTTCCCTCAGCCACAAGCTCTTCCTCACTGCATTTCCACAACAGATTCACCATGCTGCAAGTCTTTACACAAGTCTCCATCCAGTCTGACCTCATTACCTCTCTCACCATTGACAGATTGCTTCTGTCATCTCTACTTCACCTGCCATCTATTTCATCAGCATGGGTGCCTTGTATGCTTTCTCACCTTGGTCCTCAGAACCCTACCACTATCAGACCCAACACCAGTAGCACCAGACACACCAGCAGCACCAACAACAACACCAACCTTCTCCGCAATCAACTGATGCTGCACAGGACAGAGGACATCAGCACCCAACCACATTGCTGCCAGGGATGGCCTCAGCATTGCCAGATTGACTTTACTTGAAGCTGCACACCCTGGCTGCCACATGATGCGTCAGGTTGGCACCGCCCCACACCAACACCATAAAGCATCCCTACAATGCCCAAGCCATTCCTTTTACACTCATGACTATTGCGGGGGTACCATTATGTCTCACCATTCACTGCAACTCACTAAGCCACTTCCAAAGGTGCACACAAATCTGTCCAAGAACGCAATGTGTTGAAAATAAAGGTTTCAATGTTTGACACCGCATTAACAGAAACTTTACATGGACATTGCATAAAATATCCAAGTGCCTACCCTTGTGTGTTGTTAGTTGGTATGATTGCACTAGGATGAGGGTGAGTGTGAGGGGTGGCTAGTGAGATGGGGATGTGATAACATAGATAGAGAGGGATGGGTGGAGGTGCAAGCTAAGTTGGTGTGAGTAAGGATGTGCAGGAGTAGGGTAGGGAAGGCAGAGTGATGGGGATGTAATGAGAGGCACAGCAGGATGAGGTTGAGTGTGGCTTTCTACTAACATTTTGTGATCTACTGAGATCATTGAAATGTTTGCAGCACTGCACCCAGGTCCTCCTGACCACATCCCTGCTTGTGCCCGCCTGTGCAATGTGCAACCAGGCTGTGTTGATCTCCTGGGGAGGTCTCTTCCGCCCATGGGAAGGGAAGAGGACCTCCCTGCATGCTGTGACCATCATGAGAGAGCCTGGGCGCACCCATGCACCTCTGTGCAGTGATTGTCAGTGTTTGCAGCACCTCAGTGCTGTTGAACACTGACAGCACAAATGTCAAAACAAATTTGTACATAGTCCCTTTAAGGATACCGGCTGATGACGCGTCATCAAATAACGTCACCAGACCCTTTTCCTCTAATTGGCCGGGAAACGTGTTGGGCGAGTTTAAAGAGCCCTATCAAGGGAAAGTCATTCTACACAGTGGGATGGAGCCAGCAGCGGGGTCGGGACCCGCCACTGACGTTGCCCGTGTAAGGGGTTTTTAGATCGCAGAGGTTTCTCTCTCTAGAGGCCTCTCTCTCTTGCACAGTAAAACCTTGAGTGGTTCGACCCACTCGCCCCTTAGGTTCTATACACTGGAGTTTGAGACAGGAACTACAATGCAGAGAATACTCTATAGACCAAGTTTAATGAAAATGAAATGAAATTTTATTGCATAAAGGAACAAAATTGAATGTAAGCCAAATAAGGTACATAGGAGGGAAAAAACAAATCATAATACAGGACTAACCAACATGTATACAGGCATGTTATACTTTACAAAAGTCATCTCGAAATGGGGAACCACACGGAACATCGAGGGACAACAACTCATAATTAATTATACCCAAAATACCCACCCCCTAAGCCTAGCTAGATCAGATTATGAGGGGCCAGAAACATGCTCACCAATCCAATGAGAAACATAGAAACATAGAAACATAGAAGATAGGAGCAGGAGTAGGCCATTCAGCCCTTCGAGCCTGCTCCGCCATTCAACGAGATCATGGCTGATCATCCAAACCCTCGCACCCGGTCCCTACACCGACAGCCATCTCACCCAAGCCCTATCCCCGTAACCCTGTAACCCCACGTAATAAATCCCCCCTAACACTAAGGGCCAATTTTTATCATGGCCAATCAACCTAACCCGCACATCTTTGGACTGTGGGAGGAAACCAGAGCACCCGGGGGAAAGTATAAGATTTTGAAAGGTCTGCATTTTGATCCTCTCAGGCGTCCTGTCTCCACGTGGTCAATGCTGCGGGCTGCGACTCTCTCTCTTCTTCCTCGAGGTGAAGGTCACGGACAGGCTGGATGCTGGCAGGCCTGGACATCGGCGTAGATGGAGACCACCTATTTGATCATGGGCAAATAGGTTTCTTCGCAGAGCCCAGCTGCTTTACCATTTTCAGATAGGTTTCTTCTGAAGGGCTGCTGTCCTTCGTCTCGTCAACGGCCCAGGGTTTGTCGATGATCTCCCGATGGTTACCCCGGGGCGGGACGCAGACTTGAATCACCTTCTTGGCTGGTCTCCGGATCGACGTTCCTCCACGGCTCTCGAAAAAGCAAGCTAGCTCAAAAAGCTACCAGCTATAAGCTCCAGGCTACAAGCTACCGATGGCTACCCCGGGACTCCAGTTATACTTTTCCATGGAGGCCCTTATCTCCCGCCAAATCAAGGTTAGTCTTGGTTTAACTTTTGGCGGGCTTGTAGCACAGTGGGGTAGTCTTTGTTTTTAAAGTATCTTCGAATGACCGGTAACGGCCATCTCTGGTCTGGAACGACCCTGTATTGTCTTTAATGTCCTTCTGAATGGTGCTTGATGTTCCCCCTATGAATATGAAACTGTTTCCCTTTGTCTGGGTAAACATTTTGATGGCCTTTATCTACAGGCCGATCTGATCGGATCTGCATCCAATCTATATGTATGGGGCTCTGTCTGGTTTCGTTTTCCCTGAAACTGCCTTCCAGAACCTACTGTGGGCTGAATCCACAAAAAGCTGTCTGGGGACTGCAGGAACCATTTTAAAGTGTCCCAAAAGCTGGTCACGGGGTCTGGTGGCCATTTTGTGTGTCCCTTTTTCTGGGCTTCTTTTAAAACAGTCTTTAAAAGTTAAGGCCTTTTCTGCCAATAGACCCTTATAGGACAATGTTCAATTTTGTGAATTCTACAGTTTCCCCTGATGATACTATAACTTGCTTGAAGTATCATAATTCTGGGTGAGCTAAATTTTCTGACTCTCCATAATCAAACCATCCCCTGTATTTACCTATCTATGACCCCACGACACATGCATTTCCCATTTCAGAGAAAACCCACAGTGTACATTAAGCATCTATAGATGGCAATACATTGGAATTAAAATCTGACACACACATTTCCATGCATGGAGGGGGGCCTAATACCCCTACACCACCTGGTTCATACATATTATCTTTTATTAACAACACAACCTAAAAACTTCAATAAAAATAATAAAGAAAGAAAATACACACAAAATCACACATGAATACGATCAAAAAATAGAGGAGGGAGGGAAACCTCTAACTTTATACACAGCAGCAGAAATCTAAACGGGTGTCTCTTCGTCTACCCGCACATAATGCTCTCTCCATTCTCCTCTGTTCTCATACTTCCATAAACGTTTGTCCCTCTTACAATGCATAAAGAGTAAATAAACCACAATAAAAATCTGACAGACTACGAGGATGTGGGAGGCTATCCTAATCCAAAAAGGGACTTCTATATTAGTGAACAGGTCCCACCACTGTGGGGTCCCTATATCTAATATGTCTGCCCCTATTTCTAATGTCTTCTGCTCCAGCGTGTAAAAATGTTTCTGCGAAACGGCAACGGCTTTTAGTATCTTGGTGAGTTGTTCAGGGAGAGGGGGAATGATATAGCCAAAATGTGCAATGAATCGTTGCAGATCGGTGAAATTTTCCTTGACAGTGAGGTGAACAGCGGAAGGTTCAGGAATAGGGACAATTCGCTCTTGGGCCACTTGAACTTCTGCCTTGGGTTTGAAGCAGAAACTGTTCATGTTGGTAGTGGGGCGCTGCAGTGGTGACACAGTATGTCCCACCTCCTGTATATGCTACCTGCAGGGGCACATGGCCTTGTGCCATTGCCTCCATGGTGCAATTTATAGGCTTCGCGCCAGCAGTTCTGAACCCACACTGTGGCTTCGAATAGGCATTCAAGTGCTGGGGACACAGGATGATGTGTGCTCCCCGGCTCCGGCACCCCGAGAGGTCGGTACCCGTCATTGCATTCTCCCATCGAATGATGTAAGGTGGGACCGCTGTGTAGCGAATGTGTGCACCCCCTTGAATGACTCCAATGTTCACCACCCTGTATACCGGGGCGGGTTTAGCTGTCTTTCCCATAACTGGCATTCTTACCACTATACCCATAATGGTGTGATTAGACCGCCCACAGTCCACTGGGACTGGGTAGGCCTCTGAAGCTAGTCTGAGCTGGCACGGACTTAATGCGTTCTCAAAAGGGTGGAGGGCTGCGAGGTGCTTATTGCCGATCCAGGAGGGGACCAAACCTTGTTTTAAATCCTCCAGATTACTGCGGCCCTCACCCAGTAACCACGCCCCGTACAGCACGCACGCTTCGTTCTGCGCAGCCTGATCTGACGCATTCCGATCCTCTCTGATGAGAGCATTTACCGTTTTAGCGTGTTTCTCCAACTCAGCTATGATTTCCTTTAAGTGTAGTGTCATGGCCTGGTCCTCATTTAACTCAGAACCCACTACCTTATTCTCATCTGTCAGTATCTTTCTTATCCGCCCTTTTAAATCATTGATCTGAGTCTGCAGCTCCACGTCATCCAGAGTGTTGATGACGGAAGTCCCTGTGTTAAAGGCTGTAAAAATATCATTGACTGTACCCCTTCTTTGTCTCCCTACCCTGTCCAAAACCTCATGTGGTGTGGTGTATAATCCAGCTCTGTCGACAGCGGCAAAGTCGAACTCATAAAATTGTCTGAACATGTTTGTTAACAGGACCTGGTACAATTGCTCCGTTTCCTTGGGGCACCATTCTGGCAATCGCACCTCGGTGAGGTTTAAAATCACCGAGGCCACCGCGTAGTGCACCCCTTGGTACAGCACCTGACCTGTGGGCACTAATACCAATCCGTTCCCAGGTCCCTTGGTAGTGGTGGGGCACCCTTCCTTGTGGGCTTTGGCTACCGGAATCGTGGGCAGGGGCTTGCGGGGGTGGGTGATGAGCTCAGTGGCATTCACCGGGATCTGAGAGTACAGGACTCCACACGCCCGTGTGCTGACGTCCCACCTCATCCCTTTCCCAGCATCCTGCCACTGTCTTTGGAAAAAGATGGAGACGCCTGTGGGGCAGACGTGTTCTGAACCCCACATACAGATGTAAATCCCCTCATCTGGTTCCCACCATTTGTCCCAACAGGCACTCAATCCCCCATGGGTCCCCATAATAGTCCGATGGGTATTGTTACCCAGTCGCTCCCATTCGACCGTGGAGTTCTTCATGGTCTTGCTCAGCTTCCTGAGCCACCACCATCTGTCCAAAGGAACATGTCCATGGCACACCAAGCAAATCTTCCCCCCGACGGTGATGCTGACCCTAGGTGCGATGATCCTCACCCTGGGACACATTAGAGAAGTCTCTCCGTATGCGAATCCGGACTGGCTGGATTATTCCGTCGAGTTCGACCCCAGCCATCCTGGCCACCTCCCCTCGTGGAAATAGGTAGCTGTTTCTTCAACGTCCTGTTTGCCGGTCCCATCGGTCGCGATGGGGGCTGTGTCCCCGGAACATCCATATACTATGGAGTCCTTGGTGTAGCCCCGATAGGCCAAGCTACACCCGATCACCGCGAACGCGATGAGAATCCTTTCCATAGTGCCTTGGGTTCCTGCAACAGATTAAACGATACAGCCAGGCTCCCGAGAGATTCTGGCCTAGGTGAAGGCATGATCGGGTCTTTCGACCTCGATCCAAACAAACACACATGCTGGGCAGATTCTAAAACTACTCCTTATAACACTCATCACCTTAAAAAATTTACACACCTTAAACTTAACCAAAACTTAAACTTAACTAAACTTATATACAGCGCCGCCCGTCCCTGGGTGGCCTACCTAATCCCTGTTTGGACTGCAGCTCACCGCTCCCTGTGGCGGGGCCGCACTGACCTGTAGCTTGAGCCCCCTGCAGCCTTTTGCTGCCAATTGGGGACTGCGTCTTTCTAGGGATTTCCCAAGTCGGTGTCTGCTGAAGTAGGGGGAATCGGGCCAGGGCTTTACTGGCTGAGGCGTTCGAGACGACCTGTGAGGGGGTGCCTTGGGCGAGGCTCCCTTAGCGAGTGGACCTGTGGTTGGGACTTTAGCCCTCACAGCCCGTGGCTCCACCATGACTGCTGGCTTTGGCTCCCTTCCCTCAGGCTCCGCCCCTTTGGGATTTGGGTCTGTGGCGGACAACTCCTCCCTACCTGTCCCTACAGGTGGAGAATCTCCGCCCCCAAGTTCTACCTCCCCTAAGCTTGAGTCGAGGGCGGGACCTCCGTCCTCCGACTCCACCACCTCCAGAATCGTGCCAAGGGCGGGGTCTAGCTGTTCGGGCTCTTCCCCATCCGAGTCCCAGGCCAATGGGGAAACCTTCCAGGTGGGCGGGATATCTCCTCCCCTCAAGCAGGCTGCGGTTCCAGCCTGTGTGGTCTGTGACTCTTTGCACGCCTCAGGCTGAGGATTTTTACCCTTAGACCTGGCTTCGGTTGTTGTTTCTTTTGCACCCGGCTTAAATAGCTTGCACTGATTTATGTGAAACCATTTAGTGCGCCGGGGCAGCTTCACTGCGTAAACCATGGGACTGGCTTTGTCTACAATACTGTAGGGCCCCATGTACAGTGGCTCTAAACTCCCCACTCGGGCATAGTTTCTCACCATGACCTGATCTCCTACTTCCCACTCCTGTGTCTTACGGGGCTCGAGCAGCAACTGGTTGCCCTGATGCTGCTTTCCCATGTTCCCAGCCGCTTGCCCATAAACCTGTTTTAGGCGCTCAAAAAGGGTCTGGGCAAACTTGTCCCGATTTACCTCTTGGAGCTGACCTTCAGTGAGCACCGGGGCTAGTACATGGGTGGGGGTTCGCATGACTCTCCCAGTCATTAATTCGTGCGGGGAGTACCCCGTACTTTTAGACTGGCTAGCCCGGATCCCCATGAGGACTAGAGGCAGGACCTCCGCCCATTTCTGGGGCGAGTCCATCATCTCTTTCCTCAGTTTTTCTTTGAGGGTGCAGTTCATGCGCTCCACAATCCCGGATGACTGAGGATTGTGGGCCACGTGCCACTTCCCTTCGATGCCTAAGAGCATGAGGGTGTTCTGCATCGCTTGGTCGGTGAAATGACTCCCTTGGTCAGACTCCACAAATCGTGGTAGTCCCCACCGCGAGAACACTTCCCGGACCAAGAGCCTGGCAGTACTAAGTGCCGTGGTTGTTTTGCATGGGAAGGCTTCTACCCATTTGGTGAACACATCCACCAGGACAAGGCAATATTTATAGCCTCCCTGGGCGGTGGGCAGGGCCCGATGTAGTCGACCTGTATCGACTACCATGGTCCCTCTACTCTCCTGATGTGTCCCATGGGCACCTTCCTTTTCTGGGGGTCTGGGTTGTTTGCAGCGCACACAAGACAATTAGCACAGAACTCGCGGACATTGTCCCGAAGTCCCGGCCACCATCCCGCCTGTTCTACCCATTGCCAGGTGACCTCAGGCCCGGGGTGACCCGCTCCTGGACCCTCATGGGCCAGTTGAAGGAATTCCCTCCGGTGCTACTGCGGCACAACCCACTGTTCCTCTCGGAACAGCATGCCTTCCTTGATGGAAAGGGCTGCTGTACCGTACGGACCTTCTACTTCCTTGCCCTCAGTGATGGCATTGAGGACTGTTTTTAGGGCGGGATCTAGGGTTTGGATGGTCTTGAGGTCTGGGGGCAGTGTTACCCCTGTGGTCCCCTGATTCCCATCCCTGCCTCGGATTACTGCCACGGGTTTGGACCCATAGGGATCCCAGAAAGTGCTGGTGCGGGCACCTTCCCTGGCTAGCGCATCCGTTTGCTGGTTAGCCTGGTTGCGGGGTTCCGTGGAGGAATGAGCCTTCCCCTTGTGGATGAAGACTTCCCCTTCCTCCCCCACTGCGGCCAGGATCTTTTCTAGTAAGGGCTTCACGGTCAAAGGTCGCCCGTCTGCAGAGGTATATCTGCGGCGAGACCAGATGGCCAGGTATTCCGTACACGAGTTGCATGTGAACATGCTGTCCGAGCAAATCGTGTATGGGGTGGGGAAGATTTCGGGGTGTGTAACGATGTACACTACCGCGGACAGTTCAGCCTGCTGGGCGCTCATAGTGCTGGGGAGCTTAATCGCCAGGGCAATGTCTGCCGCACGGTCATAAACTCCACACCCTGTGAGTCGTTCGCCAGCAGATACCGTGCTGGAACCGTCTATGTAGATCTCGTGGCCCGTGGGATGTATCCCGGCCCGTAAACCTACGTTCACTTCCCATACCCCTTCTACAGAACACCGATGGGCTGTTCCGGGATATACCATGTTGGCCGCGAGCTTGGGCTCACAGAGCCCCTTCACCTTCAGATCCATCTGTGAAAGGAGGAGGGTGCAGCGCGCAATGCGGGCACTGCTTACTGTCCCATCCTTAATCCTTCCATCCAGAAGCATCCGGGTGGGTGAGGAGAGTGATGGGAGAGGTGCCTGTGAAGATCAACGACCTTTTCACAGCCCAATGCGTGGCCAAAAGATGCCGCTCGCAATTGGAAAAACTCCTTTCCACATCTGTGAGCACCCTGGAGGAGTAAACCACCGGCCTTAGCTTGCCGTGTCGCTCTTGAAGCAGTACAGCGCTCAGGCTATTCCCGCTAGCCGCTACCTCCAGGAAAAACTCTTCTCCTCCATCTATGGCCCCCAGAGCTGGCGCGGTCTGCAAGTCCCCCTTGAGTTTTTCAAATGCTGCCTGGCAACCCTCATCCCAGGACCACTCCACTCCTTTGTGTAGGAGTCGGAGCAGCGGGGCTGCTGTGGCTGCATAGTCCTCAATGAAGTCTCTGCAGTACCCGGTCAGTCCCAGAAAGGACCTCACACCCGTTACGGTGGTGGGGATCGGTAGATCTTGCACCGATTCCCGTCTAGCCTTGTCTATGGCTCTCTTTCCAGCGCGGATGGTCAGACCCAGGAATTTTACTTCCTGCTGGCCGATCCGTGCCTTCTTTGGGTTCACCTTGAAACCCTTTCTGCCTAACAGCTCCAATAGCTCGGCCAATAGTGGACCGTGCTCCTCACTGGAATCTGTGAACAGGAGCAGGTCGTCCACATACTGCACTAGCTGATTGGGCTGGCTGAACTCTTTTAAGCTTCCTGCCATACATTGATGGGAAATGCTGGGGCTGTTATGGAAACCCTGTGGCAAGCAGTTCCAGGTGTACTGTTGCCCTTTAAAAGTAAAGGCAAACTTGTACTGATCCTCCCTCCTTAAAGGGATGGACCAAAACCCATTGGAAATATCCAGCACCGTGAACGTGGTCGCGGATGCTGGAATACTCCCTATCAGGTCGGCAACTGCTGCTACCATCGGCGCGCAGGCTGGGATGTTACTGTTGAGGACTCTGTAATCCACCGTGGCTCTCCATGAATTGTCCGGCTTCTTCACCGGCCACAAAGGAGAGTTTACATGGGTGGCTATCAGCCTCAACATGCCCTGCTGCACCAGTGAAGACATTGCTGTCTCCATGTCGGGCTCCACTTCCCTGGGGAAGTTGTACTGTTTTTGGGGTCGGGCCATGGGGTCCCCGTCTACTCTGACCTCAAACCCGGTGACCCTCCCGCAATTGTGTTTGTGAGTGGCAAACGTAGTCAGGCAGTCTGACACGAATTCCTGCAGATCCTGTGGGACACTTGCTACCATGAGCTCGAGGTCGTAACCCTCTTTTGGCTTCACGGTACATAGGGTCCCTTTCCCTTCCTTTCTGGGATGATGACTACCTCGCCTCTCTTACCCGTGCTTGCTCCCCAAAGACAGTGATTTCTAAGGTCCACAAGAATCCCGTGTTCCACTAAGAAATCGGACCCAAGGATCCCTTTTCCACCCTCCACCTCCCACTTCATCAGTATACACTTCCACGTGGTGCGGAGTGGTCCTAAATGAATGGAGAGGGATGGAGAATGCGCCAGCCTGTTCTTTACCTGTGAAGCCCGACAGAATATATGGAACCCCGGTGGACAGAGGTGAGGTGGTAGGGTTAGCTGTGTGGATCATGGTGCACGATGCCCCCATATCCAACAGATAGGTCCCCCTTTCCTGCTCTACTTCCATCTCCACGAGGGGTCGTCTCCATAAATCATATCACAGCGAATACAGGTAAACGGGCTGTGCTGGCTCTAGTCATTGGGGTGAAACGGTCGGGTTTGTGAGAACGACAGGACCGGTGGTGGCTGCTACCCTCCCCTGACTCTATTGCAGCGGGATCCATAGCTGCACTGGTTCCCTTTTCTGGGGCGACGGTCTGGGCTTGGGCTTGGGCTGCAGGAGATCTTCCCTTATTATCCTTCCACGGATTTTTACAGTCCCTGCGCCAATGTCCATCCTTCCCACACCCGTAGCAATTGAGCTTGGCTTGGGGAGGGCGATTCCCCTCCTGATGCCACTCCTTTTTGCTTGGGGCTGCGGGTTTTGCCTCATGCACTTTTCCCTTAGAGGGAGGTGCCTCCTGACTCCTGCAATTCTTGTATGCAATGGTGAGCTGTCGGAGCACTGTCTCCTCTGTGGTACCGGGACCTTGGGGGTCAAACCAAGATTTGGCTTGGGCCTGTATCTGTGGCGAGCTGTTGGCAACCAGGCAGCGGAGCCAATGAACCCACTGGACGTTGTTCATTGCGGCCTGTTCCGGCATGCCCGGACAGCTGCGCTGATACACTGGCCACAGCCTTTCTGCGAAAACCCGTGGGGGTTCTCCAGTTAGCTGCACAGTCCCTTCCACATGGAAGAACGGATTGCCGTCGTCAACTCCCATAACCTCCAGGACCTCATCCCTGAGTTCCACATACACTTTCCGTCCCCTCTTACTCCCGTCTGAGAGGCACTGAAGGATTGTGCTATCCAGGGAGAACAGCAACATCTTCACCTGTTCAAGATCATCACAATCATTGACGGCGGCTGTCTCCTCTACCTCCCTGAAATGGACTGAGGGATCTCCCTTCTCGGTGAGTTTTGGAAGGTGACTCACCATCGCTCTGAGTTGTTGGGCACCGTGGGGCAACACGATCTGGTTCAGGTGGGGTCCATCTGCGCCATTTGCGTCGGTGGGACCGTACCACTGGTGCCGAGTAGGACACATTGGTGCCGGCTCCGGCTTCACTACCAGGGGTTGTTCCTCCTCCGGTTCTACTTCGGCTTCCTCCCCTTCTACCACCCCCCCTTTGGGCCAAACCTCGTTATAGCTTGGCGGTGCTGAGGGTTCAGTGGCTGGTGCCACAACTACTTCGTGTGGAATCGGTCTTTTGGATTCCTTCAGGAAGTCTATTTGACTCGCTTTTGGGCTTACGAGGCATACCATGCCTTTTGCCTTTGCCAGGGCCATTCTTAGGTCTTCTAATGCCTTCTGGCAGGGCCTGTGGTCTGCGCTCTCAAACCCGTTCTCAATGGCCAGCTTGTAAGCTGCCTTGACCTCTACTACTCTCTCCTCCTGCGCTCTTAGCTGTTGTGCGAGGCGGGCGCTTTTCTCCCGTACCCTCGCTTCATGCAACTTTGCCTCAGTAACCTGACATTCCAGGTACTCTATTTTAGCCTGATGTTGGCTGGCTACAGTTTGGCATTCCTGATTCAGCGCGTGAAGCGCTGCGATAAGTTTTTCCCCACCCATGGCCTTTTCCTCTATCCCTGAAGCCTGGGTTTTGATCTTGGCTGCCTGCGCTGCAACGACCTTGTCCAAAATCTGGACTTGTCTTTTGTAGCACATCAGCCACACTGCCTTCTTGACTGACTTCTTATGTTCTTTGCTCTTTGTCCACCTGATGGCAGCGTCTACCGGACGCTCATCCCGTAAGATATCGGAAATCCACTGCTTAGTGAGATTTACCTTGCCAAAAACATAATCCGCTATCCTCTCATCCATAACATTTCGTCCATTTAAACCTGGGTCTAATACATTGCAATCCTGCTGCCAGTGTCCTGCCGCGGTCGCCATTTTCTGTAAGGGTTTTTTAGATCGCAGAGGTTTCTCTCTCTAGAGGCCTCTCTCTCTTGCACAGTAAAACCTTGAGTGGTTCGACCCACTCGCCCCTTAGGTTCTATACACTGGACTTTGAGGCAGGAACTACAATGCAGAGAATACTCTATAGACCAAGTTTAATGAAAACGAAATGAAATTTTATTGCATAAAAGAACAAAATTGAATGTAAGCCAAATAAGGTATATGGGAGGGAAAAAACAAATCATAATACAGGACTCACCAACATGTATACAGGCATGTTATACGTTACAAAAGTCATCTCGAAATGGGGAACCACACGGAACATCGAGGGACAACAACTCATAATTAATTATACCCAAAATGCCCACCCCCTAAGCCTAGCTAGATCAGATTATGAGGGGCCAGAAACATGCTCACCAATCCAATGAGAAAGTATAAGATTTTGAAAGGTCTGCGTTTTGATCCTCTCAGGCGTCCTGTCTCCACGTGGTCAACGCTGCGGGCTGCGACTCTCTCTCTTCTTCCTCGAGGTGGAGGTCACAGACAGGCTGGATGCTGGCAGGCCTGGATGTCGGCATGGACGGAGACCATCTATTTGATCATGGTCAAATAGGTTTCTTCGCAGAGCCCAGCTGGTTTACCATTTTCAGATAGGTTTCTTCTGAAGGGCTGCTGTCCTTCGTCTTGTCAACGGCCCGGGGTTTGTCAATGATCTCCCAATGGCTACCCCGGGGCGGGATGCAGACTCGAATCACCTTCTTGGCTGGTCTCCGGATCGACGTTCCTCCACGGCTCTCGAAAAAGCAAGCTAGCTCAAAAAGCTACCAGCTATAAGCTCCAGGCTGAACAGCTACCGATGGCTACCCCGGGACTCCAGTTATACTTTTCCATGGCGGCCCTTATCTCCTGCCAAATCAAGGTTAGTCTTTGTTTAACTTTTGGCGGGTTTGTAGCACAGCGGGGTAGTCTTTGTTTTTAAAGTATCTTTGAATGGCCGGTAACGGCCATCTCTGGTCTGGAACGACCCTGTATTGTCTTTAATGTCCTTCTGATGTCTTAAACGGTGCTTGATGTTCCCCCTATGAATATGAAACTGTTTCCCTTTGTCTGGGTAAACATTTTGATGGCCTTTATCTACAGGCCGATCTGATCGGATCTGCATCCAATCTATATGTATGGGGCTCTGTCTGGTTTCGTTTTCCCTGAAACTGCCTTCCAGAACCTACTGTGGGCTGAATCCACAAAAAGCTGTCTGGGGACTGCAGGAACCATTTTAAAGTGTCCCAAAAGCTGGTCACGGGGTCTGGTGGCCATTTTGTGTGTCCCTTTTTCTGGGCTTCTTTTAAAACAGTCTTTAAAAGTTAAGGCCTTTTCTGCCAATAGACCCTTATAGGACAATGTTCAATTTTGCAAATTCTACAGCCGTCATTGACCCGCCGAGGTTAGCAAAATCGCGGCCATAGTTTTGCAATACCAGGAGTAAATTGTTCAGTGTTATGCGTTACTTTTTACTATAGAACCGACGCAAACAATTAGTAGTTTTTCTACTGCTTAAAACAGTGAGTAATTCAACCATACAGAATAGAAAGGTCCCAGGTGTGATCGCCTGTCTGTTAAGCGATTACGCCCGGAGTGGCAGTAGGAGCACTACATCCCTGCGTAACCAAGTCGAGAATCAGTCAGGTTTCTGGTCACTATCTACTGACCCTTACCAGAAAGTATATATGTGTGGATAGTGGATAAGGACAGGATAAAGCTTGGTTGTGATGCTCCTGCAGTTGATTAGCCTGTCAGCACTTATTGTCAGTCGTCACTTGGATAAGGTACTGAAAATGTTCTTGGAGCTGTATCCCAGCAAGGAGTGAAGGATATACAGAGAGGAGGTTGAAAAGTGACAGAAAAAGTGGGGGTTGGGAGGTGGTGTTGGGAAACACCCCACACACAATCTTCATTCGAAATTTGAGCAGAAATTTGCTCCAACTAAATATTGGAAAGACTGAAGCCATTGTCTTTGGTCCCCGCTACAAGCTCCGTTCCCTGACCACCGTTTCCATCCCTGACAACTGTCTGAAGCTGAGCCAGACTGTTCGCAAACTTGGTGTTGTGTTTGACCCCGAGATGAGCTTCCAACCACATATCCACTCCATCACCATGTCTACCCACTCCACCTCCATAGCATCACCTGACTCCGACCCTGCCTCAGCTCATAAGAACATAAGAACATAAGAAATAAGAGCAGGAGTAGGCCATTCGTCATTCAATAAGATCATTAATACAAGGTTATTAATTAACCCTTTCTTATTGCACAATACTAGATCTAAAATAACCTGTTCCCTAGTTGGTTCCTCAACATACTGATCTAGGAAACTATATTGTATACATTCCATGAATTCGTCCTCCACACTATTAGTGCAAATTGGTTTGCAAAGTCTATATGTAGATGATAATCCTCCATGATTACTGTATTACCCTTGCGCCTCTAACTTCCTGATTTATACACTGCCCTACATAACAACTACTGCTTGGGGGCCTATAAACAACTCACACCAATGTTTTCTGCCACTTGCTGTTTCTTAGCTCCACCCAAACTGATTCTACTTCTTGATTTTCGGAGCTAACATCCTTTCTCTCTACTGTCTTTAGCTCATCCTTTATTATCAGGGCTACTCCTCCTCCTTTTCCATTTTGCCTATCTCTTCTAAAAGTTAAGTATCCTGGAATATTTAGTTCCTAATCTTGGACACTTTGCAACCATGACTCCGTAATGGCTATTCGATCAAACCTATTAATTTCTACCTGCGCTATTAATTCATCTATTTTGTTGCGAATGCTTCGCGCATTCAGATATAATGGGCAGGATTTTCATTGGGCCGTGGAGGCGGGATTGGAGGCATGCGGGTGGTTAAAATTGCAAAAGCTGGCGGGCGGGCCCGACCCGACTCCATCCTGCCTCCATGCAAATTTCAAAAATTCGTGTCTAATGGTCCCGACTCCATCCAGCCTCCAACAGGCGGGATAGCCTGTTCAGGCCCTTAACAAGCTCTAATTGCCTCTATAATGCCATTTTGAATGGCCATTGCGATTTTAACCCTTTTCCCACGTGAAACACGCCTGCTGGGAAACACAACGATGAAACCTGGTGGGAGCACAATTGGATTGCTGACTATCAGCTGCAGGTCAACCATTAAAGAGGAGATTTGATCAGCCATCATTTGCAGGTGGCAGGACTTTGTTGTCTCAGGTCTGGGGGAACTTTTAGAAGGCATAACCACAGCTGTGGAAGTTTGGAGCCTGACACCCATCTCCAGTGTGACCTCCTGCGAGACCCCTCTCGCCACCTTCACTGAGTGCTTCCTCAACTGAGGCATCTACCAGAAGCATGGGAGCCATTTATTTCCTTCCCTTCTGGATATTAGATGAGGCCGAACAACAACAGCAACACCGTTAGTGGTAATTTGATTTGCCCAGTCAATATGTAGATTAAACTCCCCCATGATTACCGTATTGCCCTTGTTACATACACTTCTAATTTCTTGATTAATACTGTGCCCTACATTACCACTACTGTTTGGTGGCCTATACACAACTCCCACCAGTGTTTTCCGCCCTTTGCTGTTTCTTAGCTCCACCCAAACTGATTCCAGTTCTACATCATGATCTGCCAAGCCAAGATCTTTTATCTCTACCATACCGATCTCATCCCTTATTAACAGCGCTACGCCACCCCCTTTTCCTTTTTGTCTGTCCTTCCTAAATGTTGAGTACCCTGGAACATTCAGTTCCCAGCTTTGGTTACCCTGCAACCATGGGCTGGATTTTCAATGGGCCGTCGAGGCATGACTGGAGGTGTGTGGGGGGCTAAAATCGCGAAAACTGGCGGGCGGGACCCCCCCACCCCGTTCCCGACTCCGAGCAACTTTAACTCAGTCGTGTTTAATGGTCCCGATTCTGTCCCGCCTCCAACAAGTGGGATAGGTCGTTAAGACCCTTAACAAGCACTAAATAGCCTCTATAATCCTATTTTGAAAGGCCCTTGCGAATTTAACCCTTTTCCCACGTGAAACACGCCTGGTGGGAAACACAATGGTGAAACCTGGCGGGAGCACTATTAGATTGCTGACTATCAGCTGCAGGTCAACCATTAAAGAGGAGATTTGATCAGCCATCATTTGCAGGTGGCAGGACTTTATTGTCTCAGGTCTGGGGGAACTTTTAGAAGGCATAACCACAGCTGTGGAAGTTTGGAGCCTGACACCCATCTCCAGTGTGACCTCCTGGAAAACCCCTCTCGCCACCTTCACTGAGTGCTTCCTCAACTGAGGCATCTACCAGAAGCATGGGAGCCATTTGTTCCCTTCCCTTCTGGATATTAGATGAGGCCGAACAACAACAGCAACAACAACCACAGCCCCAACAACAGCAGCACCAACAGCAGCAACAACAGCAGCAGCAACAGCAGCAGCAACAACAGGAGCGTCAGGCTGCTGCTCACCCACCTGAAGATGCACAGGCCAGAAGGGGCCAGCGCTTGGAAGCCTGTCGGCGCAGGAGATACCCCCCAAACAGGGTCTACAGACACAGGGTCAGCTATCTCAACATGTCTGAGCAGCAGTGCCAAAGGCGGCTCCGACTTTTGCGAGAGGTAGTGGGTAACATCTGCGCAATACTGCAACAAGACCTGCAGACCAGAGGACCAGGTGGACAACCCTTACCAGTGGCCGTCAAAGTCACCACCGCACTCAACTTTTTTGCCTCAGGCTCATTCCAGGGATCAGCAGCAGACATCAGCGGCATCTTCCAGGCGGCCGCACACACTTGCATCACGCGGGTAACCGATGCTCTCTTTGCCCTTGCGCACAATCACATCCATTTCAACAAGGATCAAGCAAGTGTCACGGCGCGTGCGGTTGAATTAGCTCATCTGGCAGGCTTTCCAAGGGTGCAGGGCGTCATTGACTGCACACATGTGGCCCTTAAGGCACCCCATCACAATCCAGGTATTTTTGTCAATCGCAAGAGCTTCCACTCCCTTAACGTTCAGCTGGTGTGTGACCACAAGAAGGAAATTTTGCATGTTTGTGCCAAGTACCCTGGCAGTTGCCATGACTCCTTCATACTGCACCAGTCTAGTGTGCCTCCGCTATTCAGTCCACCAGACCAACTTAACGGATGGCTACTTGGAGACAAGGGCTATTCCCCGAGGATGTGGCTAATGACGCCGTTGAGGAGCTCACCCAATGAAGCTGAGGAGAGCTACAACTCCAGCCACATGTCCACCAGAGCCATAATCGAGCAAACCATCGTTTTGCTGAAGATGCGCTTCAGATGCCTGGATAGATCCGGTGGAGCCCTGCAGTACTCAGCAGTCAGGGTCTCCAGAATCGTCGTTGGTTGCTGTGCACTTCACAACATGGCACAGCGTCGTGGCTTGCAGATTCCTGAGGACCAAGTGGCTCCTCACATATCCTCCTCAGCTGAGGAGGAGGAGGAGGAGGAGAATGAAAATGAACATCCTGCAGAGGCCCATCAACCAGCGGCAGCAGTACGCGAGAACTTAGCTGCCTGGGATGCAAGGAGTGCACTCATCTTGACCAAATTTGCTTAGCCTAGCCACTCAAGCACTTTTGCCTCGCATCTTCTTACCTGAGCATCGACAGTTGCCACCAACCAGCTGATTCCTAGCAATTTGACCACCATACTGACAATTGCAAATAATCCTAAGCCATCAATGTGGAAGTCCCATTTGCGAAATGACACACGCCACAACTACAACAGTAGCCATCAGATTTTTTATGTCCATGATTCATATGATGGCTTTTACACATAAAACATCAAATTTCACCCAAGTGACTACCCTTGTGACTATTTGTGCAGTATCTTTCTCTTACGCGTGCTCCTACGTGGTGCTTCCCCTGTGGCTTCAGCAGATGTGGAGGCCCCTTGCTCACTTTCTTGCTGCTCCTGTCTCGCCACCTTTGGCGGGCGTCCTCTGGGGTGGCGAACCTGTGAGGGCTCGTCAGCAGTCTGCTGCTCCTGCGGCTGTGCAGGGGTTGAGACGCCTATCTCACTTGGGTGTGTACTCCGGTGGGGCTCTGACCGAGGGCTCTGCAGTGACATGGAAGTGTGAGCGCTTGGCGAGGAGCCCCCACTTCCTTGATGTCTGCCACCAACTTCCCTCTCATGGGTCAGGTCCCCCTCAGCGCTTGCAAGTGGCTTGAGAGCACCTTGCTGCACATCAGGGGGGCCATGGGGACCCGTATCTGCACTGGCAGCCCTACTCAGAAGGACTGCCATGAAGGTCTGGTTTCTCTGTTCAATAGCTGACCATCGCTCCTCCAGAGATGTTAGTCTATTCTGAACACTCACCATGTTTTCAACACTCTGGCGACTTAGCTCCTCCATGGCCGTAGGCATTCTCTCGTCTACTGTAGCCATCCTTTCCATGGAGGTTGCCATCCTTTTCATGGTGATGCGTTCATGCGCCAATGACTGCACAAAGGCTCTGCTCATGTTCGCTATGAACTCCTCCATTCACTCCACACTCGCAGCGACCCTGGAGACAAAACCTGCCAGGGACTCCTGCATCTTTTCCTGGAGTGCCATCACCCCTGATACTGTGGATGGACCCAGAGGCAGAGGGTCGACATGCAGCTGAGCCGAGCTGGCAGAGTTCTGCGCCCTCCGACCAGGACTCGCCACTGCTGTCCCTGTCTCCACAATCTGCTGATGCTCACTTGTGAGCTGTGATACACCAGGTGACAACACTACTCTATGTCCCGAAGGTCCCACCGAGGTGTGAGTATCTGCGCTGGTGCTGGGTGCGCTGAATTCTGCTGACGCTGCGCCCGCAGAGGTTGTAGCTTCCTCTGAGGAGTCTGGAGGCTCAGCCTGTTCCCCCTGGCTAGTGGGGACGGATGCTTGCGATGGTCCTGTGGGGGAGTAAAGGAAAGAGTCAGAGATGTGATGCCAAGGTTACATGCACATTGCATATTGCTGATGATCATTAGTCCATCTGTTAGAGCTTCCAAAACATTATCAGCGACTCATGCAATGTCAATGAGAGGGAAAACTATTCTGTCACCAGCTTGCTGTGATGCACCCCTCTGTCCGTCCCCCACTTACGCCTCATCCTCCAGTCCTACGATCTCCAGGGCCGCCTCCTCCCAGGGGGTGAGGTGGGCTACTGTGGGCGGCCCTCCTCCTGTCCTCGCTCATTCTCTTTTATTGTGAGCTCTCTTTTCCTGCAATGAGGGAGACAAGTGGAGGTTGAGTAAGAATGAAGGAGTGAGTGTAGAGAATCCATAGCATAGATGCTTAGAAGGAGACAAAGATGGAGTGAGGTGGCAAGACCAAGGGCCCTCCCTGTGTGTTGTCAGTTGTTTTCATAGCATCAGAGTGATAGGGAGTGTGAGGGCTGCATAGTCGAATAGTTAGGTGAATGTGACCATAGAGAGAGAGGGAATGGGTAAGGGTGCATGGATGTCAGTGTCAAGTGGGATGTGGCGGAAGAGATTGCTAAAGCTGAGTGCTGGTGAGGAAAGGCAATGAGGATCAGATTGAGAGTGATGGGAAATTCATACTCACTTTTCCAGTGCACTGAAGGTCATGAAATCTCTTCCTGCACTGTATCCAGGTTCTGCGGGTAGACCATAAGGAGTTGACTTCCTCTGCCACTTGCTGCCACACAGCCTTTGTCTGCTGGGGAGGCTTTTTCCTCCCTGATGAAGGGAAGAGCACCTCCTTCTGAGCTCTTGCTCCCTCCACTAAAACCTGCAGGGCAATGTCGTCGAACCCGGGAGCAGCCCTAGGTCTGTCGCTGGCCATTGTGACTCCAGGTTCCTCTAACAGTAAATGCCAAAAGGCTGGCAGCCTGCAGAAGAAGCAAGGCTTGTTGCAGACCTTAAATGCAGCAGCAATAATGATGTCATATTATGCGACTTTCTGACTGGAAATACTCATTTGCCATGGGTTCCCACACGCTGGAACTCAATTGGGCAATTAAGGTAAAATTGCATCAATCTCCCACATCGAATGAGATTCGTGTGGATAACACGAAATGCGGATTACACAACACCAACCCGCACCTGAATGAAAATCCAGCCCATAGCCTTTAGCTTTGACTTTTTTCTATTTTTCCCTGATGTCACCTTAGTTGCTGATGCCTTATTACCTTTGTTACTCTCTCTGTCCCTTCCTGACCCACTCTGCTTATTTTTACCCAAAACTCTACCCTGCTCTAGAGCCTTGACATTTATCTTGCTGCTTTTAAATTTACTCTTTCCTGAATTCTCCCACCCCATCTGCTGCTGAAACCCTCATCCATGCCTTTGTTACCTCTAGACTTCACTATTCCAATGCTCTCTTGGCCGGCCTCCCATTTTCCACCCTACATAAACACGTGCTCATCCAAAACTCTGCTCCTCCTATCTTAACTGACTCCAAGTCTTGTTCACCCATCACCCCTGTGCTTGCTGACCTTCACAGTCTCCCTGTCCAACAACGCCTCAGTTTTAAAATCCTCTTCCTTGTTTGCAAATCCCTCCATGGCTTAGCCCCTCTCCATCTCTGTAACCTCCTCCAGCCCTTCAAGTGTTCGAAATCTCTGCGCTCTTCCAATTCTGGCCTCTTGCGTATCCCCGATTTTAATTGCTCCACCATTGGCGGCCGTGCTTTCAGCTGCCTTGACCCTAAGCTCTGGAATTCCCTCCCTAAACCTCTCTGCCTCTTTACTTCTCTCTCCTCCTTTAAGATGCTCCTTAAAACCTACCTCTGTGACCAACTTTTGGTCACCTGTCCTGATATCTCCTCTGTGGCTCAGTGTCAAAAATGCATTTATTTATATCACTCTTGTTAAGCACCTTAGGACGTTTTGCTACGTCAACTGTGTTATACAAATGTAAGTTGTTATTGTTGTAGAAATAAAACATTTTGAAGATTTAATCCTGCTTGCATGTCAACATCATTTTCCCCTTTTCATTTCTTTCCCATTTTATCTGTGCTATTTTTGATTAACTTCAATTTATTTTTCTATTCATCCCATCTTTTATATCCTTTTTTCTATAATAAAATGAAGTTTAAAATATTTTAATTATCTTCTTTCTCCTGGCTTCCACGATCTGTTTTGTGGGTGGGACCAAATTTAGAAAAATTGGGTTTTCATTCGCTGGAAGCTAGCTTTAAGGAGCATTTTTTCAGCCAGTTTAAAGCTCAGACTTGGAAGACTGATCTGGTCACATCATAGATGCCACCAAGTCTGAGTATTGAGTATCAAGGTGTGAAAGAGACTCGACATCAACTATACTCATCAGAGGCCCTGGAGCCTGACAATACCCAGATGAGTAAAAGCGTGAATTAATGTATTGTCAGTATAGGTTAATTTAGCTTTGTGAAAACTGCTTAAATTTGAAAGTAGATGTTTGTTAAACTAAAATGATGATTTATCTTTTCTTGAACAGTGAAGCCACAACTGACCAAGTAGCAGAGAGAAAATGGCTTGAAATGAGGTGGAGCCTTTTGAGGGGGCTGGAAATGTGTGGGAGTGGGACTTCTGTCCACTGCTTTGCTCTGCTGCTGACCCCTTCCCCAAATCCTGGGGACAGGGTCAATTAAATATTTGGGATGAGTGCCTGTGCCCATAGGAACACAACAGGGACACCTACAAGGGTTCGCAACCCTCCCGCTTTGGGTGGGAGTCTAGCAGAATGGACAATTGATCTCCCGAGCGTTGCTGCTGATGACTCAGGAGAAACAGTCCCTGTTTGTGCGGTTTGTGCATGCGCAGCACCCTGGCTGTCGTGGCCTGCAACCAAACCACTTTGCCTGGGCCCAGCTGGCCACCTCGCTATTAGGAAACACTGCTTCATTCTCCGGTTGTGAGAATGACGGCATCGGGGCCAATGAAAATCACCTGGTAACTCCGAGTCCTGAGAGAGCAACTGGGGGAGGGAGAGAGAGACAGAAACTGGGGAGGAAGGGTGAGTTCCTGTTGGCCTGTGATGTGCTCTGTTGTATAATATGTTTTTTCCAGGAATCAGCCAAGTTTGCAGATGACACAAAGCTGGGTGGGTGTGTGTGCTGTGAGGAGGATGCCGAGAAACTCCAGTATGATTTGGACAGGTTGGGTGATTGGGCAGATGCAGTATAATGTGGATAAATGCGAGGTTATCCACTTTGGTGGCAAAAACAGGAAGGCAGATTATTATCTAAACGGCAATAGATTGGGAGAAGGGGAATTGCAACGAGACTTGGGTGTCCTTGTGCACCAGTCGCTGAAGGTAAGCATGCAGGTGCAGCAGGCGGTTAAGAAGGCAAATGGTATGTTGGCCTTCGTAGCAAGAGGGTTCGAGTACAGGAACAAGGATGTCTTGCTGCAGTTGTACAGGGCCTTGGTGAGACCACACCATGAGTAGTGTGTGCAGTTTTGTTTGCCTTATCTGTGGAAGGATGTTCTTGCCATGGAGGGAGTGCAGCGAAGATTCACCAGGCTGATACCTGGGATGGCAGGAATGACGTATGAGGAGAGATTGGGTCGATTGGGCTTATACTCACTGGAGTTTAGAAGAATGAGAGGGGATCTCATTGAAACTTATAAAATTCTAACAGGACTAGACAGACTAGATGCTGGAAGGATGCTTCCGATGGTGGGGGAGTCCAGAACCAGGAGTCACAGTTTAAGGATAAGGGTTAAGCCATTTAGGACAGAGATGAGGAGGAATTTCTTCACCCAGAGAGTGGTGAACCTGTGGAATTCTCTACCACAGAAGGCAGTTGAGACCAATTCATTAAATATATTCAAGAAGGAGTTAGATATATTTCTTAAGGCTAAAGGGATCAAGGGATATGGGGAGAAGGCAGGGACAGGGTACTGAGTTTGGATGATCAGCCATGATCTCATTAAATGGCGGAGCAGGCTCGAGGGGCCGAATGGCCTACTCCTGCTCCTATCTTCTATGTTTCTATGTTTCCCTGAGGACTGAGCCTCACCTCCCTAAAGTTCTGTTTCCGCAGTGGGGTGTGGGAGTTATTGGTCCGTAATTTGCGGTTAGCGGCGAAGCAAAGGCGCTCACCGTTGGCCCGAAGAAAGCTGCCCACACACAGATCTCTGTGGCGAGGTGTTTGCCTCTTTCGATGTTCAATTGATTGTAGCACTCTGTCATGGGGCTTCCCAGCGAAGAGCTGCTGTGACCTCAACAAGCTGTCTAAGCAACGAATCACGTTGAAGAATTCTCACAGACAGCAAAGCAGGAAATGAGAAGCTGCTTTTATCCAGACTTTTAATAAATGTTACAGAGAGTGAAATAAAGATTGGGACTTTCACATAGGGATAATGTATAAGCTCAATTATCATGAACAAACTTTTTTTTTAAATTAAGTTTAAAAAAAATTGTAATTTTCATCTTAAATTTGACACTCCACAAATATAAAAATTAGTTTTTCAGGGCCAGAATGTTTATTTAGCAGTCAATACACTGTTAAAACCCCAGTTACACCTACCCCAACAAGGCTTAACATTTAATGGTGTATTTAACAGCGACATTACTGTGGAAAAGCCCAAGTTTTCATCTGTTTCACTGATTTCCCTGATTACACTGATTTCCGGCTATGAGGGTGGTGGGGTGGGGGGAGTGGGGAACACAGAACAGCCAGTGTCGGAGCAGTGAATGACTGACCGCAACTTCAGGATTTCCGTGTTTAAATGCGCATGCGCTATATCCTTAAGTTGTGGTCAGTTTCAGAGGGATAATGATGGCGAACGCTAACAGTTCGCCGTCATTACCCCCCACAACTTCTGGGCCATTGATTTGAATTAGGGTTGGTTTTGGTTTTATTTATTGTTTTTATAGCTTGCTGTGCATTGTAAAAAGTCATAAAATTGTTTGAAAACTTCAGTTATGTTATTTATATCGATGTTTTTGTTGAATCTGTTGTATTTACTCATTGCAGTTAATACTGTAGAAACATCACAGAAGCAGATTTTATTACTTATCCTTAAATCTTTCTATTGTTTTGTGTTCTTTCTTTGATTTAAAAATTATGTTATTGATCTCACTATAAATAGGAACATAAGAACAGGAGTAGGCCATTCAGCCCCTCGAGCCTGCTCCGCCATTCAATGAGATCATGGCTGATCTGTGACCTAACTCCATATACCTGCCTTTGGGCCCATATCCCTTAATACTTTTCGCTCACAGAAAGCTATCAATCTCTGATTTAAAATTAACCATTGATCTCGCATCAACTGCTGTTTGTGGAAGAGAGTTCCAAACTTCTACCACCCTTTGTGTGTAGAAGTGTTTCCTGATTTCACTCCTGAAAGGACTGGCTACAATTTTTAGACTATGTCCCCTAGTCCTAGAATCCCCAACCAGTGGAAATAGTTTCTCTCTATCTACCCTATCTGTTCCTCTTAATAGCTTGAAAACTTTGATCAAATCACCCCTTAACCTTCTAAATTCTAGGGAATACAATCCTAATTTGTGTAATCTCTCCTCATAACTTAACCCTTGAAGTCCGGGTATCATTCTGGTAAACCTACGCTGCACTCCCTCCAAGGCCAATATATACTTCCTAAGGTGTAGTGCCCAGAACTGCTCACAGTACTCCAGGTGTGGTCTAACCAGGGTTTTGTATAGCAATCAAAAGGTCAAACACTTTATTCGGGCTTGGTGATAATGAGACACTTAACTAAGGTAAATGCAATAACATTTGCAAACAGTGATCAAATGTAATTTGATTAAATGTCATGAGATTAAGCATGAGCGGGGTCACATGATTGAATGCCATGTGATCAAATATCATATGATTAAATCTCCAGGAATACATCAAACTAGAGTTCGCAACCCTAACACCCACCCACGAATGAGACGGAACTGGAGCAGTGGAATGCCTAAGCGATTCATGACCTGTGTTTTCAGATTTGAGGGGACTTTCTTAAGACCCAGAATGAGACCTACACCATTTCTCAGCAAGCATAGATCCACTGGGCCTATCCCGGGAGGGGGAGGGGGAGGGGGGTTTCAGGACAAGATTTCCAGGGTAGCCCAGGAACATGCCCCACAGTAGCTATACAATGTTATGGAGTGTAGGCATGAGAAGTACCCACATCTTCCCCCACCTCGATGTGCAATTTGTCAGGGAAGTTGAGAGGGACGGAAACCGGGAAGATTCAGGTTCCACCTCAAGTTGTGTCCCCATCCCAATTATGCCTCACTTCTGCCAGTGTTTAACCTTTGACTTGTTTGATAAGTTAATTTCCAAACAAATGTGTTCTTTTATTGCTGCATATTTTGCATAAGATTAGTTCACAAGATGCAAATGGGTGAAAAACATAACCATTTTGTCTGCTATGTTGGTTGTCTGTAATTGAAAAAACCAAACCCTCACTACCAGACAATAGCTGTCTGCTGACCCTTACATGGCTCATTCAAACTGTAATAAACCATGAATTTGTTGTTCAATGGACAATAGGTCGCTCATTTATCAGTAAACAATATAAGAGGCCACTCATTTTTGCATTATCTTGTATATTCCCATCACTTATGTAATCCATTGGTATTATGGTCTGTACAAGCATAGATCCTTTCAATTATAGTAAACTATCCAGCAAGGTAGAAGATGCCTGGGCATATTTGTAATGAGAGATGCAAAGGCTAAAGCCAGGTTAAAACATGGTTTGTCGAGGAGTTGTTTTGTTTCTCCTGTTATTACCTTGTCAGTTATCTGCAGTCCTTCATTTACCCCAGAGAATAGGAGAGAATATAAACCATGGCAACCAGACATTGTGATGCATACTGACTTGTGAAATGACTATTAATTAACACGTGCATGTTGTGAAGGAAAAACACATTCTAGAGACAGAGCTCAGCTTTTGTTACTGAACATCCAACATGAAGATTTTTATTTTTGAACGTTACTTTTCTTTTTCTCTAATAGAAAACTATACCACAATAGGATGTAAATGTATGAAAAATTAGAAGAGTGTTTGCTGTTTATCAGTAATAGCTTCACTCGGGTGATAGAGCTTTTTTAATCAAATGAATCCATTAATCAACAGAGTCCGTTGAAATGTAAAGGATGGTTCAGACTTACCTTTTCAACTGCTTTTCTGATTTTGTGCAAGCTGTGAAATGCAGGGTGAAGAATAATGGTCCAGATGACCAAAGCAACAACCTCCCAAACTGGACAATATTCTCACAAACTCACCAAAAATGCCACCATTTTATTTTTGAATCAATAAACTCTGTTCCATTCTGTACCTGAATGTACAATTTTGAGCCTTTCCTGCATATGCCCTAACTTTGTGTTTCTGTACTAATATATTTTATATTAAATTGCAGTTTTGCTGCAAAAATTGGCACCATTAAAGTTCTATAATTTAAGTTGTGTAAACAGCAATTGAATGTGTGCGAGTGTGCGGGGGGAGTAGGGAGTAGCAGGTTTGGGGACAATGGCATTGGAAATTGGTACACTGTACCTTTAATCTCACAGAAATTCTTTTCTAGAAGTTGACAGCTGTGAGAACAGAATCACACTTTCAAGGTGAGATGAATGATAAAAATAGCAAGTGGTTGTTTATTATGATGGATCTCCAGTTTACTGGTGTTACAATTTACTTGGTTTATTAATGTATGTTTTCCTCAAATTCCCTTAAATTCAAATATTCCAGGGCTTTTTATAGAGTTGATACTAAAATCTGTAAGTATACCAAAATATTCTATTTTAAAGTTTGTTCTTGGGATGTGGGCTATGCTGGCAAGACCTCATTTATTGCCCATCCTAAGAACGCATTTAAAATGTTTGCCCTGAGAAGGTGCTTGTGAGCCTTTTCCTTGAAGACCATCAGTCCTTGTGCTGATGGTGAACTCAAGGGAATTCCTGGATTTTGACCCAGCAATGAAGTGTAAATGGTGATGTATGTCCAAGTCAGAATGGTTTGTAACTTGGAAGGTAACTTGGAGATGATGATATTCCATAATCTTGCTGCTCTTGCCTTTCTAGGTGGTAGAGATAGCAGAACTGTCAAAATAAGCTTGGTGAATTGCTGCACTATGCCCCATAGATAGGACATACTGCAGCCACATTGCACCAGTGGTAGAGAAGATGAATATTCAGTCCAGTGGCATGGGGCACGTTCAAGCAGTCTACTTTATCCTGGATGGTTTCATGCGTCTTGAATGTTGTTATGGCTGCAGTCATCCAGGCGAGTGGTGAGTGTTCTATCATGCTCCTGACTTGACTCTTGTAGATGTTGGAGAGGCTTTGAGGGATTAGAAGGTGAGCAACTTGCCACAGAATACCCATCCTCTGCTCTACTCTTGTAGCCACATTGTTGAAATGGCTGGTCCAGCTAAGCTCCTGGTCAATGATGAGCCCTAAGGTATTGTTGGGGGACTTGGTGATGAATAGTGCAGTTGATAGTCAGGGGAGATTGTCATTGCCTAAGATTTATATGGCACAATTGTTACCTTCCATTTGTCAGTCCAAGCCTGGATGATGTCCACGTCCCGCCATAGGCTGGTGTGGGCTGCTTCATTATCAGAGCAGTTGCGATTAGAGCTGATCTCCATTGAATTGTCAGTGAACAGCTCCACTCTTGACCTTTATGGTAGATGAAAATCTGAAGATAGTTAGGCTGAGGATGCTACCTTGAGAAACTCCAGCAGTCGTGGGGCTGTGATGATTGACCTTCGTCAACCATGGCCATCTTCCTTTGTGTGTGAAGCCACTGGAGGCGTTTTAATTTTGACTCCCCATTAACCACTTTTGCTAAGATTCCTTGTAGCCATACTCAGTCAAATGCTTCCTTGATGTTGGGGGCAGTTACTCTCGCTTCTCTGAAATTCAGCTTGTGTGTCCACTCCTGGATCGAAGCTGTAATAAGGTCTAAAGCTGAATGATTCTGGCATTGGTGAGTAGGTATCACTTGATGGTACTATTGATGACCCCTTCTATCACTTGCTGATGATAGGAAGAAGACTAATAGGGTGGTGATTGGCTGGATAAGTCCTGCATTTTGTAGCTAGGACATAACTGGGCAAATTTCCACATTGTCAGATAGATGTCAGTGTCATAGCTGCACTGGAATAGTTGGGCTGGAGGGCAGCTAGTTCTGCCACGCAAATCTTCAGCACTACAGCAAGAACTTTATCAGAACCCATAACATTTACTATGTTCAGTGCACTCAGCTGCTTCTTAATGTCATGGTTCGCAATCTTTTGATCATTTTATCACAGAAAGGATTTGAAAAAAATGTACTTTAAATGTTAAAGCACAGTGTCATCATGCAAGTTTAAAAAAGAGGGCTGAGATTGTAGGGAATTAAGATGCTAACAAGCTAACTTTAACATTATTTCCTCATAGACTGTAAATAATAAGCAATTTGTTAAACTTTCCTAACAATCAGAAAACACTTCAATCCCATTGTATTGGAAAGGCTTTCAACCCATTTTCTAGCTGTGAAGAGCAAAAGATAAATGCAAGGAGCCTCCTCGGAGCTTCTCACGCTCCACTGTCGTAACTTTGGTGGAAACCCCATTTATGCACGTTAACCGGCTTTCCACCAAACTTCCGCCAAAGTTATGGTGGTGGAGCAGGAAAGCCCCAAGGCAATTCCCAGTGAAAGAGACAGAAACTTTAGAAATTAAAATTGTGAGCAATGTACAACGGGCAGCTGAATCGATATCGCTTGTTTTACACTATCGCCCAAAGTTAAAATCCTCCCCTTTAAGACTAACATAGGCCTGAAGATGAAAATCGGCCCCAGCACCTTCATGAGTGGAACAAAACATTTTTGAATGTGGGAAAAAAAATTAGAACATTTCAAAAATCAATAAAAAATAAGGATGGAGCTGAAATTCGTCTCATTCACTACAGCAGCACAACTTTAGCTGGACAGACTTGCACTTACCCCATGCCGATTTTCTAGGATCAGGGTGGTTTGAATATTGTTGGTGGGCTCCTACCGGGATTCTTGTCACTGTCAGCAAAGGTAAGAGAATCGCAGCAGCCGGTCTTGGTCAGCTACCATCGCGCCGAGTGGTTAGAGGCCTACGGGCAGCTGAACAGGGGGAAGATTTATTTTGAAATTGAAATCACAGGACTGAGGAGTTGACTCTCCACAGCATATCTCACTGTAGATACCAACTCTGGACACGAGGAATGCACCAGTGTTCCTAACCCCCAGCATTAGTATAGTGAAACGATGTATTTGTATGATGTATTGTCCTCATTTGCAATTGATTTCAATATACCTGTCTGTATTAGGATGGCTGTATGGTATTTCCGATGTCACTTCTGATGGGAAATCCTGGAACTGGTGTCGGGTAGTGGATAGGCAGCAGAATGGGTTCCCTCCTGATTTTCCTTTCTGCCCACTGGAGTTATGATGGGAAGCTATTGTAACTCCAGATATAAATCTTCCCCAAATTGAGTAACACTGAGCACTGAAAAGCTATGACCAACTGACATGAAACAATATGAAAAAGCATTATTTTTTGAATTTGGGACTCTTAGAATTTTTTTTATTCATACATGGGATGTGGGCGCCGCTGGCAAAGCCAGCATTTATTGCCCATCCCTAATTGCCCTTGAGAAGGTCAATAATCAAGAATAGTCAATAATCTAATTACCAGCAGCAGGACATCCCCACTAGGAGTAACCTACTCCAAAACAAACACCTTTTAGGTTTTTCAATTTTATTTGATTTGGCCCATTTGCTATCCTATTTGATTTTTATTATCTTAGCCTGGCTGTTCTGCAGCTTCTGCCTTGTGTTAGGGGAATTGTCATTGTCCATTAACCTTATTGTGTAAAACGGGGCAGCAGTCGGACTTCCTTCAAATTCATTCCACATGGAATGAGCTAATAATCTTAGTATCCCCTGTTCGTATATATTTTACTGGTGAAAAATACCCATGCCTTTATTAACTGTTCTTGCCCTCTTTAATCTACAGTGAGTTAAAAACAGATTACCTACCTTCAGGCATTATAGTAATCATTGCTTAAATGATGGTATACACCACATAACATAAGTAAGGAAGCACAACTGACAAGAAAAATCCAGCAGTCAGCTTGTCCCTCAAGGTAACTCTTTATCTGAGGCACACACAAGAATGTATATGGGCTTACCACTCACACAATCATGAAATAGACATGGAAGATAAAGGCCATTCAGCCCATCTTAGCTCGTCCATCACCCACATTACAGAATATAGCAGTTTCTTAAATGATTGGAGGCCTTTTGAATCCACTATAGAATCTGAAAGTATATTCCACAGGGATCTGAAATGCCCTTTTCAGGAAATGTCATCAATCTCAGCAAAAATCTGTTTAAAGATTTTAAGCCTGATGAGAGTTTGTAGTTTCCAATGCTCAATTTTTTAAATGACCGGTTCAGCTGAACATGCTCAACTTATAATCTCTTTACAAAATTGCCCTTTCCCAGCTGCCATGACCTCACTAGTTAATATAGGCAGTCCCCTGCGACAACTCACAGGAAGGAATGCCCATCTGCAAGAGAACTGGGTTTAGAAAAGTCAATAATAGAGCAATCCACCTAGAATACCAATTGATTGGAGCCAAGGGCAGTAAAGCTGACCTCGGAACACTTTCAAACCATAGTAAAGGATAAGTAGCATGTGTGTGATTGAGCAATACTATGATGGTCCACTGGATTAACAAGCAGAGGGTACATGTTCTTCTTCATTTGTGAAGATGTGATCTTACCAGTACATTGGTGTCTGAGTCACAAGCTTATTCTCTTGGCTTAGCAGTTAGCCTAGGTCGACAACATAGCACCAGTAATCTAGTCTCACAACCCATCAGCATGAGTAAAAGGACAGCCTGGAAATTGTTCAGACAGTTTCAGTATTTGGGGCATTCAGAAATAGACCCATTTTCCTTTCTGGATACCTACCTTTTCTTAGCAGGGTCAATATCTTCATCTTCTGCCCCACTAAGAAGCAACAGTGACATGAGAAGACTGCCCAATTTCACTAGAATGGTGGTTTTCCTAAAGTACAGTGGAAGATTGATGTCGCCAATATCTCCATTGAACTCCTATCCAGTGGTCGACATAGACATCATTGCATTACTGAACTTTGCTAGAGCAATCCAAAATTAATTTTGCTGCACTGTTCTCTCCCCGCAGCTCTATGGGGGTGAAATTGGGTACAGCCCCATTTAGGGCACTAACTTTTGAAATTTTGAAAATTTAGCGCCAGTCGCTAAGGATTCTGAACTTCTACTAAATTGGGTGTTAGTGCCTCGGGAAGGAAGTGGGGTGCTAATGAGCTCACTGGGGCGCTACAGGGGCGCTATCAGCAGAGCGCTACTGAATTTCAGGTGCAATGCTTTCAGCATTGATCCTTCACATTGGTTCCTTCCAGCTCTTAAAGGGAAGGTTGCATCATTGTGCAGATGCTCATTTTTAGCATTGCTGGCTTTGAGGTGACCTGCGAGCAACTGAATCCCCTGTTGGCTATGGCTGTTCCCACTCCAAGGGACAGAGCTCATCGAGGGCGTCCTGCAAGGCCATGTGTAGTCTGGTGCGTCGACACTCAGCAGCCTTCCACCAGCCCTGCTGCAGCCACTGGGGAGACACTACATAGGAGTACTAGATTAGGAAAGGGGACTGTAAAGAGGGGAGGCAAGGGTTTGCACAAGAGTCAATATTGTTCTTGTATATATGTGGTTAATGGTTTTTGATAAATTTATTTCTTCAATGTTGCAGATTTGGTGCTGTGTCTCATTTCAGTTCTGGGGTGTGGTTTGGAATCACAAAGTGATGGCATGATGGCGACGTGCTCAGCAACTGGAAAGAGGACTCGAAGTCACTGGAAACGAAGTCTGAGGAGGCGGTCATGGACCGACCTTGCAGAACGTCGATTGAGTGGCTGCCTCCTCCGTCGCTGCTGTTTGTCCTCCTGCTCCTCCTGCTCCTCTTCTTCCTCCTCCTCCTCCTCCTGAGGTGATGCAGCTATGCCTGGTGGCAATGGCTGCACCCTCATAATGGCCAAGTTGTGCAGCATGTAGCAGACGACGACGAAAAGTGACACCCGCTCAGCCGAGTACTGGAGGGCTCCTCCCGAGCGGTCAAGGCAGCGGAACTGATGATTGAGCACTCCGATGGTCTGCTCAATGATGTTCCTGGTGGCAGCATGGTTCTCATTATATGAGTGCTGGGCACGAGTGTTGGGGTTGCGGAGGGAAGTCATGAACCAGGTAGAGAGCGGATAGCCCTTGTCTCTCAGCAGCCAGCCGCAAGCTTCATGTGGTGGTTGGAATAGATCTGGCGCACCAGTTTGGCGCAAAATGAAGCCATCGTGGCTGCTGCCAGGATAGCGGACATTGACGGTCAGGATTCGCTATGTGTGGTCGCACGGCAACTGCACATTGAGTGGTAGCCTTTGCGGTTATGAAATACCTCAGGGTTGTTATGAGGTGCCTACAAAGCGACGTTGGTGCAGTCAATGGCGTCCTGCACCATGGGGAAGCCCACTAACCTGGCAAAGCTACATTCACGCTCGTGCTGCTTCTCTCTGGTCATGGGAAAGGAAATGTAGTCCCTTCTCCTTCTGTACAGAGTATCTGTGACCTGGCGGATGGAGCAATGGACGGCAAACTGGGAGATGTTGGAGATGTCGCCTGTCGCACACTGGAATGATCCGCTGGTGTAGAAATTGAGGGCGACAGTGACCTTGACTGCCACTGAGAGAGCCATGGTGGTCCTGATCTGAGGCTTGAGGTCTGACTGCAGGAGGTGACAGAGCTCTGTAACCATGTCCTTGCTGACGCGGAGCCTTCTAACACCCTGGTCCTCAGTGAAACTCATGTAGGAGAACTGCCGCCAAATACCCTGAGTGGGTAAGGCCTCCTGTTGAGAGCCCTGTTGGTCCTCCTAACTCTGGCCACATTTTGCACTCTTTCTCTGTACCTCAGTTGCCTCCAATGTTGACGCTGGAGAGCCAGGTCCAGTGCCAGTACAGCTCCCATGAAAGGATACAAATACTGCACATTCAAATCTCCCCTCAGCGAACCTCAAGAATCTTTATGTGCCAGAACACTCATTAAAATGCAAAATGCACAAATCGGTCAAATACGTGAAATTAACAACGCAGCATCATTGGCCGATGAACACTACACCGGAAGTGGACGCCTTTAAATATCACTCCTCCAGGGGACATCTGACTGAAAGCTGCCTCCTCTACCTGTTGTTGTTAACAGGAGGCGCACAAGCAGGGGGCAAGAGAGAATTTTTCATCCAGGGCGCAACCAGGGCACTGCGCAAGGCAATGATGTCACGATCTCCGGGCGCATGAGATTGGAGCGCAACGACTTACCACCGCCACAAAACTCCCGCCGAATTTAGCGGGAGGCGTTGATATCGCCGCACCCAGTTGCAAACCAATTTGCACCCCGTTAGCGCCCCTGGAGGCCAGCCTCGATGTTCTCTGCTTCCCACCCCCTCAATCGTTCTCCAAGCTGGTCCCTGATGTTCTCCCCCTCTCCCCTCGATCGTTCTCCAAGCTGGTCCCTGATGTTCTCTCCCTCCCCCCTCGATCGTTCTCCAGGCCGGCCCCTGATGTTCTCTCCTCCACCCCCCCCACCACGATCATTCTCCAGCCCAGCCCGCCCGATGTTCTCTGCTTCCCCCCCCCCGATCGTTCTCCAGCCCGGCCCTGCCGATGTTCTCTGCTTCCCCCCCCCTTTGATTGTTCTCCAGCCCAGCCCTCCTGATGTTCTCTGCTTTCCCCCCCCTCCGATCGTTCTCCAGGCTGTCCACAATGTTCTCTCCCCCCACTCCGATCGTTCTCCAGGCTGTCCACGATGTTCTCTCCCTTTCCCCTGTGATCATTCTCCAGGCTGGCCCCTGATGTTCTCTGCTTCCCCCCCCCGATCGTTCTCCAGGCCGGCCCTGATTTTCCCTGCTTCTCCCCCCCCGATCGTTCTCCAGGCTGGCCCCTGATTTTCTCTGCTTCCCCCCACAATTGTTAGCCAGGCTGGCCCTCGCTGTTCTCTCCTTCGCCCCCCCCACGCCACCCCGCCACCCTGATCGTTCTCCAGGCGGGCCCCGATGTTCTCTGCCTGCCACCCGATTATCCTTCTGCCCCCGATGTTCTCTGCTCCCCCCTCCAACCACCCCCGGCCCCTGATGTTCTCACCCGCCCCCACCCAATCCCGCCCTCCCTCCTTTCTGTGGCCTGGTGCCGCAGGCCTACCCGCCCGCAGCCAGCCAGCCTCTCCATCTGGCTGGCTGCAGGTAGGAAACAAAGGTTTCAAATGCAAATCAGATCCTGCTGTTAAATTCAGCAGGGCCTGCGGGAAACCCATTCTCCTGGGTTTCCTGACTGCTTCTGTGCCCTCCCGCTCCCAACCCGCCTCCCGATTAAAATTCCAGCCTTAGAGACCATAACCCGGGACAAAATTAATTGTCACTTGGAAAAACATGTGTTACTAAATGACAACCAGCATGGATTTGTTAAAGACAATTCATGTCTGACAAACTTGATTGAGTTCTTTGATGAAGTAATGGAGAGGGTTGATGAGGGTAGTGTAGTTGATGTTGTATATATGGACTTTAGAATGCATTTGATAAAGTGCCACCTAATAGACTTGGTAGCACAATTGAACCCCATAGGATTAAAGGGGCAGTGGATAGAAAGCAGAGAGTAGTGGTGAACAGTTGTATTTCAGACTGGAGGGAAGCATACAGTGGTGTCCCTCAGGAGTCAGTATTAAGACCACTGCTCTTTTTGATATATATATGGGCTTGGGTATAAAGGGCATAATTTATAAGTTTCCAGATGACACAAAACTCAGAAATGTAATAAACAGTGACGAGAATAGTACTAACTTCAGGAGGAAATAGACAGACTGGTGAAATGGGTAGACAGATGGCAAATTAAATTTAATGTAGAGAAGTGTGAAGTGATGTATTTTGTAAGGAAGAACGAGGAGTGGCAATATAAACTAAATGGTACAATTTTAAAGGGGGTGCAGGAACAGAGAGGTCTGGGGGGTTCACATACACAAATCTTTGAAGGTGGCAGGACAAGTTGATAAGGCTGTTAAAAAAATGGGATCCTGGGCTTTACAAATAGAGGTATAGAGCACAAAAGCAAAGTAGTTATGCTAAACTATATAAATCACTGGTTAGGCCTCAGCTGGAGTATTGTGTCCAATTCAAGGCACCACACTTTACGAAGGATGTCAAGGTCTTGGAGAGGATGTAGAGGAGATTTACTAGAATGGTACCAGAAATGAGGGACTTCATTGATGTGAAGAAACTACAGAGCTGGGATTGTTCTCCTTAGAGCAGAGAAGGTTAAGAGGAGATTTAATAGAGGTGTTCAAAATTATAAAGGGTTTTGATAAAATAGATAAGGAGAAACTGTTTCCAGTGGCAGGAGGATTGATAACCAGCGGACACGGATTTAAGGTAATTGGCAAAAGAACCATAGGAGAGATGAGAATTTTTTTTACATAGTGAGTTGTTATGATCTGGAGTGCACTGACTAAAAGGATAGTGGAAGCAGATTCAGTAATAACTTTCAATTGGGAATTGGATGTAAATTGAAAAGGAAACATTTGCAGGGCTATGGGGAAAGAGCAGGGGAGTGGGACTGAATGGATAGCTGTTTCAAAGAACCAGCACAGGCATAATGGGCCTAATGGCCTCCTTCTGTGCTGTACGATTCTGCGGGCTGGATTTTACCAACCTCGGCAGGTCCGTTGCAGGCGACGTCGGTGGTGGCTCCCGGCCACGCTGCCAGCTCCAGCCCGCTGTGTAGAAAGATTTTCCCCTGATTGGGCTTGTTAAACCCATCAAGTGAGTTTGCCAGCCAATCGAAGGAAGCAGGTCTGATGACATCATATGATGACGCGTCATCAGCCGGTTTCCTTAAAGGGACCATACGCAAATTTATTTTGACATTTGTGCTGTCAGTGTTCTACAACATTGAGGTGCTGCAAACACTGACAAGCACTGCACAGAGGTGCACGTTTGCACCCAGGCTCTCCCATGACTCCCTCCATATGCTTATGGAGGGAGTCACAGCACATAGGGAGGTTCTCTTCCCTTCCCGTGGGCAGAAGAGAACTCCCCAGGACACCAATGCAGCCTGGTTGCACATTGCACAGGGGGACACAAGCAGGGATGCCGTCACAAGGGAAGGCACTTGAGTATTTTATGCAATGTTCATGTAAAGCTTCTGTTAATGTGGTGTCAAACATTGAAACCTTTATTTTCATCACTTTGCTTTCTTGGACAGATTTGTGTGCACCTTTGGATGTGTCTTCGTGAGTTGCAGTGAATGGTGAGACATAACGGTACTCCCGCAAAGGTGATGAGTGTGAAAGGAATGGCTTGAGCATTGTAGGGATGCTTTATAGTGTTGGTGTGGGGCGGTGCCAACCTGGTGCATCGTATGGCAGCCAGGGTGTTCAGCATCAAAGTGAAGTAAACCTGGCCATGGTGAGGCCATCCCTGACCTCCCGGGCAGCAATGTGGTCAGGTGCTGATGCCCTAAGTCCTGTGCAGCATCAGTTGATTGCGGAGAAGTTTGGTGTTACTGTTGGTGCTGCTGGTGTTGTGGCTGATCATGGTCAGATTCTGATGACCAAGGTGAGACAGTATAAACCGTACCCCTTCTGATGTAATAGATGGCACGTGAACTTGAGATGACAGAAGCAGTCTGTCAGTGGTGAGAGGTTGTTCCAATGAGTTGACACTGGATAGAGAGTTTGCTCCAAACACTTGCAACTTGCATAAAGCTCAATCTGTCTTCCAAATGCAGTAAGCAACAGCTTCTGAGCTTGGAAAGTGAACAGCTGTGAGATGGGAGCTTTTATAGCACATTTGCAGCTATCAAGTAATGAGATGATTCCATGGCCATTCAACTCCCGCCCTGCTCACCTGACATGATCCCTGAACAATGTGGACCCCGTGGGCGAACTGGTAAGCTCTGAAGGTGAACTGAAAATAATTCTTAATGCTCTGTTAACAAGGTCATAATGACCTTAATTGCCTCCCCTGCCACTGCGTGTCGGGTCTGCTCAGCGCTGACAGACCCAACATTTGGAAAAGGTGCTTGGCAGTGGGTTGAAAGCGAGGTTCTGACCCGCTGTCAAAAAAAAACATTTTCCCACCCGACCCACCACCGATCGCGCCCGCTGACCCCCCGGAAAATTCCACTCTATGATTCTATACTCCCTGAGGTAAAGAATTCTATGCTCCAACAACTCTGTAAATAAATGTCTTCTAACCTCTCTCCTCACTCTCTCTTAGTGACAATTTTAAATTGATGACCTTGCATCACTGACTACAGAGAAAATAGTCCTTGATTTTTCACCATATCAAAACCCTTTGTAATTTTGAAAACCTCTGTAAAAACCTTTGTTACCTCTAGACTTGACTATTCCAAAGCACTCCTGGCTGGCCTCCCACGTTCTACCCTCCGTAAACTTGAGGTCATCCAAAACTCTGCTGTCTGTGTCCTAACTCGCACTAAGTCCCGTTCACCCATCACCCCTGTGCTCACTGACCTACATTGGCTTCCGGTTAAGCAATGCCTCAATTTTAAAATTCTCATCTATGTTTTCAAATCCCTCCATGGCCTCGCCCCTCCCTATCTCAGTAATCTCCTACAGCCCGCAACTTTCTGAGAGATCTGCGTTCCTCTAATTCTAACCTCCTGAGCACCCCCGATTTTAATCGCTCCACTATTGGTGGCTGTGCCTTCAGCTGCCAAGGCCCTAAGCTCTGGGATTCCCTGCCTAAACCTCTCCACCTCTCTATCTCTCTTTCCTCCTTTAAGATGCTCCTTAAAACCTAGCTCTTTGACCAAGCTTCTGGTCATCTGCCCTATTATCTCTTTGTGGCTCGGTATAAAATTTTGTTTTATAACGCTCCTGTGAAGAGCCTTGGGATGTTTTACTACGTTAAAGATGCTTTATAAATGCAAGTTTTTGTTGTTAAATATCCTCTTATCTTTGTTGCAGTGGAAACAAAAGTTCTTGTTATAGTATCTGAGAAGCAATGAGGTGTCCGTTGTTTAATTACAGATTAACTCCTTATGCAACAATTATTTCATATGAATTGGTCAAGATATTACACAATTAACTAGTAACAAATGAACACCAGAGGTACAACAATATCCTTAAAGTGCAGCAATCATTGATTAACTATTGGTATGATGTATAGGGTCTCTGTAGTTTCTATAGTGAGTTTCTATACTGAGATTTTGATTTTGAGAAAAGCACATGATATGGATTCTCCATTGATACCATGTAATCAATCGTGTTTCATACAATAATGCGTGCCATTTTTAACATGTATTACCAGACCATAGTTGTAATCACTGTAGCTTAATGAAAATGCACAGCAGAAGTAATATATTCTTTACTGAATATGTGGGTTAAAAATTGTCCATTGGAACTGACTGTTGATTACAGTCTTTTGTTTAACAGAGTAGCCTAATACAATGCAAAATAAAGAAAAGTTCAGTTTGTCAAATTAATACAATATAAAATAACCATATCCCAATAATCACCAGAAAAATGTTTCTCAATAAACTTGCAACTACTACTCTTACTTTCGTGTGACGGAAAAAGATTAGAATGGGATGTCTAGTTTGGCTATCCATTCAATGGCGTCCAGAGATGCTGAGTGGAGAAATGAGGTGCCTCCCGCAACAGATCTTAATGGGCAGGTTGATATAATGTGTTCCATGGTTTGGGACTCATGGCCACAGTCACATGTCGGGTCATCCTTCATCTTCCACTTGTGGAGCAGGTGGCTGCATCGTCCATGCCCTATGTGGATTCAGTTGAGTGCTGTCCAATGTCTTTGAGGGGTACAGTAGCATAGGGGTGATGTTACTGGACTAGTAATCCAGAGGTCTGGACTAATGATCTGGAGATGTGAGTTCAAATCTCACTATGGTAGCTGGGGAATTTAAATTCAGTTAAATAAATAAATCTGGAATTCAAAAAAAGCTAGTATCAGTAATGGTGTCCATGAAACTGCTGTTTTGTCTTAAAAACCCATCTGGTTCACTAATGTACTTTAGGGAAGGAAATCTGCTGTCCTTACCTGGTCTGGCCGATATGTGACTCATAAGAACATAAGAACATAAGAAATAGGAGCAGGAGTAGGCCAATCGGCCCCTCGAGCGTGCTCCGCCATTCAATAAGATCATGGCTGATCTGATCCTAACCGCCAATCTACTATCACAGAATCATCTCCTGAATCTAACAGAATTAGACACACAAAATAGGAGCAGGATCAGGCTACATGGCCCCTGGGCCCGCTCCGCTACCCACAGGGCCATGTCTGATCCGAACCTAGACTCATGTCCAAATTCCTGCCTGCTCCCCGTAACCCTTAATTCCCTTTACTTCTAGGAAACTGTCTATTTCTGTTTTAAATTTATGTAATGATGTAGCTTCTACAGCTTTTTGGGGCAGCATATTCCATGGGCCTACCACCCTCTGAGTGAAGTAGTTCCTCCTCATCTCAGTTTTGAAAGAGCAGCCCCTTATTCTAAGACTATGCCCCCTAGTTCTAGTTTCACCCATCATCGGGAACATCCTCCCCGCATCCACCCAATCCAACCCCTTCACAATCTTATATGTTTCAATAAGATCGCCTCTCATTCTTCTGAACTCCAATGAGTAGAGTCCCAATCTACTCAACCTCTCCTCATATGTCCATCCCCTCATCCCCAGGATTAACCGAGTGAACCTTCTTTGTACTGACTCGAGAGCAAGTATGTCTTTTCTTAAGTATGGACACCAAAACTGTATGCAGTATTCCAGGTGCGGTCTCACCAATACCTTGTACAACTGAAACAATACCTCCCTATTTTTATATTCTATCCCCCTAGCAATGAAAGCCAACATTCCATTGGCCTTCTTAATCACTTGCTGCACCTGCATACTAACCTTTTGAGTTTCGTGCACCAGGACCCCCAGATCCCTTTGTACTTCAGTGCTTTCCAGTTTCTTGCCATTAAGATAATAACTTGCTCTACGATTTTTCCTGCCAAAGTGCATAACCTCACACTTTCCAGTATTGTATTCCATCTGCCAAATCTCTGCCCACTTACTTAGCCTGTCTATGTCCCCTTGCAGGTTTTTTATGTCCTCACTCACCACTTTCGCTCCCACCTTAGTATCATCTGCAAACTTTGATATGTTACACTCGGTCCCCTCCTCCAAATTATTAATATAGATTGTAAAGAGTTGGGGACCCAGCACTGACCCCTGCGGAACACCACTAGTTACTGATTGCCAGTCTGAGAATGAACCATTTATCCCAACTCTGTGCTTTCTGTTAGATAGCCAATCCTCTATCCATGCCAGAATATTACCCCCAATCCTGTGATTTTTTATCTTAAGCAATAATATTTTGTGTGGCACCTTGTCAAATGCCTTTTGGAAGTCTAAATACACTACGTCCACTGGTTCCCCTTTATCCACCCTATATGTTACTTCCTCAAAGAACTCCAGCAAATTTGTCAAACATGACTTCCCCTTCATAAAACCATGCTGACTTTGTCCTATTAAATTATGATTATCCAAATGTCCTGTTACTGTCTCCTTAATAATGGACTCCAAAATTTTACCTATCACAGATGTTAGGCTAACCAGTCTATAGTTTCCAGCCTTCTGTCTACTGCCCTTTTTAAATAAGGGTGTTACATTAGCAGTTTTCCAGTCTGCCGGGACCTTTGCTGAGTCCAGGGAGTTTTGGAAAATTATTACTGATGCATCCACAATCCCTACCGTCACTTCCCTCAAGACCCTAGGATGTAAGCCATCAGGTCCAGGTGATTTATCCGCCTTGAGTCCCATTATTTTACCGAGTACCACTTCCTTAGTGATTTTGATCGTGTTTAGCTCCTCCCCCCATAGCCCCCTGTTTGTCCAGTGTCGGGATATTCTTAGTGTCCTCTACTGTAAAGACTGATACAAAATATTCATTCAGTGTTTTTGCCATCTCCATATTTCCCACCATTAATTTCCCAGTCTCATCCTCTAAGGGACCAACCTTTACTTTAGCCACCCTTTTTCTTTTTATATAACTATAAAAACTCTTACTATCTGTTTTTATATTTTTTGCTAATTTACTTTCATAATCTATCTTCCCTTTCTTAATCAATGTTTTTGTTATTTTTTGCTGTCATTTAAAGTTTTCCCAATCCTCTATCCTCCCATTAGATTTGGCTACCTTATATGCCCTTGTTTTTAGTCGAATACTATCCTTAATTTCTTTACTTAGCCACAGATGGCTGTCTTTTCTTTTACACCCTTTTCTTCTCAGTGGAATATATATTTTTTGGAAGTTGTAAAATAACTCCTTAAATGTACACCACTGATCATGTATCGTCTTACCCTTTAATCTATTTTCCCAATCCACTCTACTCAATTCCGCTCTCATACCTTCATAGTCTCCTTTATTCAAGCTTAGCACGCTTGTTTGAGATCCAACCTTCTCACCCTCTAATTGAATATGGAATTCAACCATGTTATGGTCACTCATTCCAAGGGGATCCTTTACTAGGACATTTTTAATTAATCCAGACACACAGCAATGTGGTTGACTTTTAACTGTCCTCTGAAATGGCAGAGCAAGCCACTCAGTTGTAACAAACCACTATGAAGAATAAGAATAAAACTGGACGGACCAGCCGGCATTGACCTAGGCACTGGCTTCGGACACGACAATGGCACACCCAGCCCAGTCGACCCTGCAAAGTTCTCCTCACTAACATCTGGGGACTTGTGCTAAAATTGGGAGAACTGTCCCACAGACTAGTCAAACAACAGCCTGACATAATAATAATAATAATAATCAACTTTATTGTCATTGTTAGTACACAAGTGCAGTACAACGAAATGTAAGCTTGCGGCTCCCGAGAGTGTACATTTTGATTAAGACATTTAACATTCATTTGACTTGTAACATAAGCATAAACATAATAAAGTGCATTGGCAGATGTGCAGGCTTTAGAGTTTATTTGCAGAGTTCAAAAGGATGACAGCCCTGGGAAAGAAGCTGTTCCTAAATCTGGTCGTTCGGGTGCGAATGCACCTGTAGCGTCTCCCAGATGGCAGGGGGGTGAACAAACTGTGGCTGGGGTGGGTAGGGTCTTTGATGATGGTCAGTGACCTCCGTAAACAGCGTTTCTGGTCGATGTTCTCAATGGTCGGTAGCCGGGTGCCGGTAATGCGTTGGGCAGTTTTGACTACCCGCTGCAGGGCTTTCCGGTCATAGGAGCTACAGCTGCCATACCATACTGTGATACAGTTCATCAGGATGCTCTCTATTGTGCAGCAGTAAAAGTTAGAGAGGATCAGGGGTGACACGTTACATCCCTTCAGCCTCCTTAGGAAATATAGGCGCTGCTGGGCCTTCTTCACCAAAGAGGAGGTATTGAGGGACCAGGAGAGGTCTTCCGTGATGTGGACTCCGAGGAACCTAAAGCTGTCCACCCTTTCCACCACAGCCCCATGGATGTGGATGGGGGTGTGTCTTCTGCCTTTAGACTTCCTGAAGTCCACAATGATTTCCTTGGTTTTCTTGATGTTAAGGGCCAGGTTGTTATCGGCGCACCACTTCACGAGATGCTGGACCTCCTCCCTGTAGGCTGACTCATTGTTGTTGGTGATCTGGCCTACCACCGTGGTATCATCCGCAAACTTGATGATGGTGTTGGAACCATGAACAGCCACACAGTTGTGGGTGAAGAGGGAGTAGACTCACAGAATCATACCTTTCAGCCAACATTCCAGATTCCTCCATCACCATCCCTGGATATGTCCTGTCCCACCAGCAGGACAGACCCACCAGAGGCAGTGGCACAGTGGTATACAGTCGGGAGGGAGTGGCCCTAGGAGTCCTCAACATTGACTCTGGACCCAATGAAATCTCATAGCTTCAGGTCAAGCATGGGCAAGGAAACCTCCTGCTCATTACTACCTACTGCTGTCCCTCAGCTGATGAATCAGTACTCCTCCATGTTGAACACTACTTGGAAGAAGCACTGAGGGTAGCAAGGGCACAGAATGTACTCAGGGTGGGGGACTTCAATGTCCATCACCAAGAGTGGCTCAGTAGCACCACTACTGACCGAGCTGGCCGAGTCCTGCAGGACATAGCTGCCAGACTGGGCCTGCGGTAGGTGTTGTGGGAAATATCTACTTGACATCATCCTCACCAATCGACCTGTCGCAGATGCATCTGTCCATTACAGTATTGGTAGCAGTGACCACTGCACAGCCCTTGTGGAGACTAAGTCCTGTCTTCACACTGAGGACACCCCCCATTGTGTTGTGTGGCACTACCACCGTGCTAAATGGGATAGATTCGAACAGATCTAGCAGCTCAAAACTGGACATCCATGAGGCGCTGTGGGCCATCAGCAGCAGCAGAATTGTATTTCACCACAATCTGTAATCTCATGGCCTGGCATATCAATCACTCCACCATTATTCTCAAGCCAGGGGACCAACCCTGATTCAATGAGGGGTGTAGAAGAGTATGCCAGGAGCAGCACCAAGTGTACCTAAAAATAAGGTGTGTACTGGTCTCGCTAGGTGTATTCCTATCCAGTTATCCAGTCAGCTAAACACTCATTCAAATAACTCCTCGAGAAACAGGGTGCGGTTTTGAAGTTTTACTTGAATAAAATTGTGAAACTGTAAACAAAGACAAAGTATGTTTTGTACACAGAGCTGAGTACTATACATTAGATGTTACATAAGATACAAACATGTTTATGAAAACAGAATAGATTAACTGTATAAGTAAATATCACTGAAGCTAAACTTCGGTAGCTAACAGCTAATAAACTTCTTATGGACAAAGTATTGTCAAAATACTATACCGACAAGGTTGTTATCATGTTACTAAACAAGGATACTCACAGATATTGCATCTTGCCTAGCGTATAAGGCAGGATGGAGGAGGATTGAGAATGGCTGCCTCATGTGGGCTTTGTTCACAACTCAGCAAAACACTCCCTGGAATACTACTTCCGGGGCAGACAGGAAGAAGGTCAAATAACACACTGCTATACAATAACTACCACCAGAGGGTGCTACCTGCATGTAATAAGTCCAGAACACTCCCCGTCTGGGGTCATTAACGACCCCACATAATCCTAACTCTACTTGTCACTGGAGTCCTCTAGTGTGGCGTGAGACCACGTCCCATGGCCTGAAGACGTCTACACCTACGTAGGTGAAAGGTGGTGCTATTTGTAGCCGCTCGGCTGGCAGATCTGCCATCTGTTGGTGCTCTGTCTTCCCACGGAGTTTCTTGCAGGTGACACATTTGAAAAGCGTGCCGCTGATACATCTTAGCTCCAACCAACCAGAGTCCGTCTCCTCTGATGGCACCTTCGGTGAAATGTCTGCCCTGGTGCTTCACGGCCTCATGATGATGACGCACAAGCAGAGTAGCCAGGTGATGACGACCTGGAACGAGGATGGGGTTGGTTTCATTTGTTCCTAGTTGAGACTGCGATATGCGTCCCCCAACTCTGAGAAGTCCGTCGGTGTTGACGATAGGATGCAGCTTCCATAGACTGCTGTGAGGGGGCAGGTTGCATTCTGCTGCTATGTACTTCAACTCTTCTGAGTAACACTCGTGTTGGACGCTCTTCATCAGAAGGATTTTGGCTCTTTTGAGCTCCTCTTCAGAGGGACTCTTACGACAGATGTGCCACCCATGGCAGCTACTCTCTTGTGTAGACTGGGAGAAGGTATGAGCTATGTGGGTTAGACGTGCTACTGTCTTTATGAGAGTGTTCCATTTGAAGAAACGCTCGAAGCATTTGGTGCTCATCAGGTCCTTAGAGATTTGAGTGACGTTTGCTGTGACTTGTGGGCATATCGCGGAGTCAGAAACAGGGTTGAGGAGGTCGAATGTCTCATTGAGTTCAGAGGAGTGCAGGGACGAATCCTGAAGAAAAGCAGGTCTTGACAGCTATGTCGTGCTGCTGAGAAGGGACGCTGTTACAGAGCTAGACCCATGGTCAGCTGGGTTCAGGTCTGTGGGGATGTACCTCCACTGGTCGGGGGATGTGGACTGTCAGATACGTTGGACCCTGTTGTTCACGTAGACATAGAACCGTCTAGTTTGGTTATGGATGTATCCTAGCACCACTTTGCTGTCTGTATAATACTTGATGCTGTCGAATTTCAGATCCATCTCCTCCACTATGAACTCTGCAATCTCAACTGCTAATACTGCTGCGCACAGTTCCAATCTGGGTATGGTGAGGTCTGGCTGGGGTGCCAACTTGGCCTTTCCAAAGACGAAGCCGACTTTGCTTTGTCCATCTTGAGTAGTGACCTTCAGATAAGCCACACATGCGATGGCCTTAGCGGATGCGTCTGCAAAGACACAAAGCTCCTTGAATTGGACATTTGAGGGAGAGGACGTATAGGAGCGAGGTATTTGGATCTCCTGTAAGTCTTGAAGTGAGTCTCTCCATCTGTTCCACTCTGCTTCCATCTCTTCAGGGAGGGGTGAATCCCACTCTTCAGTGCGTGTGGAGAGTTCCCTGAGGTGCAGCCTGCCTTGTATGGTGACAGGGGCTAAGAAGCCGAGAGGGTCGTATAGGCTGTTGACTGTAGAGAGCACTCCTCTACGTGTGAAGGGTTTCTTGTCATCTAAGGCTTGGAATGTGAACGTGTCTGTTGCTATGTTCCAAGACACTCCTAGGCTATGCTGTAGGGGGAGGTCATCAGTGAAGAGGTCTAGATCATTGACATCCTTAGCACGATCTTCAGGGGGGAATGCCTCCATCACTGCTAGTCTGTTAGAGGCTATCTTATGCAGCCTGAGGTTGGATAGTGCAAGTAGTTCCTGAGCTCGTCCAAGGGTACTGATGGCCTCTGCTTCAGTCAGGAATGACTTCAGTGCATCGTCGACGTAGAACTCTTGTTCAATGAACCCTCTCACATCACTGCCAAAGTCATCTTCTTCTTCCTTGGCAGCCCTCCTTAGTCCATATATGGTGACAGCAGGGGACAGGCTATTGCCGAAGACATGGACATGCATTCTGTAGTCCACAATGTCTCTGCTGGGGTCATTGTTGTGATACCACAGGAAGCGGAGGAAGTCTCTGTGGTCTTTTCTCACCACAAAGCAGTGAAACATGCGCTGGATATCGGCAGTGATGGCGACGGGCTCTTTCCTGAATCTCATGAGTACCCCCAAGAGGCTGTTGTTGAGATCGGGCCCTGTGAGGAGTACGTCGTTGAGAGAGACTCCCTGATATGGTGCACTGGAGTCAAACACCACGCAAATCTGTTCCGGCTTTTTGGGATGATAGACTCCGAAGGAGGGGAGGTACCAACACTCTTGGCCTTCCTGGAGTGGAGGAGTTAGCTCTGCATGATCGTTGACAAGCATTTTCTTGACAAACTCTAGGAAGTGTGCTTTCATCTTTGGCTTCTTCTCTAGTGTGCGACGGAGTGAGTTAGGACGATTATAGGCAGACTCCCTGTTGTTCGGCAGCCGTCATCTGGGGTTCTGGAAGGGTAAGGGTTCAACCCAGCTGTTAGAGCTGTCACGAGAATCCTCATTGTCCATAATCTGGAGGAATCTCATGTCGTCGATCGATGGAGCAAGTTTGTGGTCGTTGGCGGTGCGACAGAAGACTGACTGACCCGGGTTCTCTCCAGTGAGCATCATCTGTGTGCTGTCTGTGGAGATCAACGCTGCGAGGTTCTGAGGCTGGGCCGTATGACTGAACTTCTCGGTCACTCAGATCTGACTACTGCATGGGGTAAGGTAGCTTGGACGACCATTCTCCAAGATGGAAGTCTTGAGTGTGCTCACCTGAGATGGCTTGTGAGCACCCCTGAGGCACACGTCTCCAACAACGACCCAGCCGAGATCTAGCCTTTGGGCGAAAGGGGCGTCCTGGAACCGTTGATCTGCTTCCTTATCTTATGTACCCTCAGGATGTCCCTGCCCAACAACAGGAGTATGTCTGCGTCTGGATCAAGAGGTGGGATCTCGTCTGCAATGCGTCTCAGATGACTGTGGTGATGAGCTGCATTTGGAGTGGGAATCTCAGAACGGTTGTTGGGGACTTGATTACATTCGATCAGTGTAGGAAGGGGGAGACTAATCTTCCCATCGGCTGACTCAACAACATAACCACAGGCCCTCCTGCCGGCTGTCTCTGAACATCCGGCATACGTCTTCAGCGTGTAAGGCGACGGACTTCCTTTGACCTTGAAGATATCGAAGAACTCGGTTCTTGCTAGAGAACAGTTGCTTTGTTCGTATAGTATGACATACATCTTTTCAGATTCCTGGCGACGTCCTACAGGGTACACATTAATGAGGCATATCTTGGAGCATGCTCTTGCGCTCACTCCTTCTCCACACACCTCGGTGCACTTGGATGTAACCTCCGGATAGGCGGCTCCCTCTCTCTCCCCGCCGTGCTCTGAGGCGGGAGGAGACGACTCTGACTTCCAAGGAGCTGGGCCTGGGTGGAGTGCCGAAATGTGCCGATCACTTTCACATTCTGTGAACATAAGAACATAAGAACATAAGAAATAGGAGCAGGAGTAGGCCAATCGGCCCCTCGAGCCTGCTCCATCATTCAATAAGATCATGGCTGATCTGATCCTAACCTCAAATCTTCTATCACTCTCCATCCTACCCAAACCCATATGATCTCCCGGGAGAGGTGAAAAACCAGATAAAAAACCCAATGGCCAATTTGGCAGAAAAAATCTGGGAAATTCCTCTCCGACCCATCTAGGCGATCAAAACTCTTCCAGGAGATCACTCTGTCCCTATATTTTCTACAGTACTTACCTTCTGTAAAGGTGATCTCCACCCCAGCCGGGAACAGGAATAAAGCCATCTCCTGAAATCTAACACAGAATTAGAACACAATAAGTAGGAGCAGAACCAGACTACACGGCCCCTGGGCCCGCTCCACTACCCACAGGGCCATGACCATTCCGAACCTAGACTCATGTCCAATTTCCTGCCCGCTCCCCGTAACCCTTAATTCCCTTTACTTCTAGGAAACTATCTATTTCTGTTTTAAATTTATTTAATGATGTAGCTTCCACAGATTTCTGGGGCAGCAAATTCCACAAACCTACCACCCTCTGAGTGAAGAAGTTTCTCCTCATCTCAGTTTTGAAAGAGCAGCCCCTTATTTTAAGATTATGCCCCCTAGTTCTAGTTTCACCCATCATTGGGAACATCCCCACCGCATGCACCCGATCAAGCCCCTTCACAATCTTATATGTTTCAATAAGATCGCCTCTCATTCTTCTGAACTCCCATGAGTAGAGTCCCAATCTACTCAACCTCTCCTCATATGACCACCCCCTCATCCCCGGGATTAACCGAGTGAACCTTCTTTGTACTGACTCGAGAGCAAGTATGTCTTTTCTTAAGTATGGACACCAAAACTGTATGCAGTATTCCAGGTGCGGTCTCACCAATACCTTGTATAACTGCAGCAATACCTCCCTGTTTTTATATTCTATCCCCCTAGCAATAAAAGCCAACATTCCATTGGCCTTCTTGATCACTTGCTGCACCTGCATACTAACTTTTTGAGTTTCGTGCACCAGGACCCCCAGATCCCTTTATATTACAGTACTTTCCAGTTTCTTGCCATTAAGATAATAACTTGCTCTATGATTTTTCCTGCCAAAGTGCATAACCTCACACTTTCCAGTATTGTATTCCATCTGCCAAATCTCTGCCCACTTACTTAGCCTGTCTATGTCACTTTGCAGGTTTTTTATGTCCTCCTCACTCACTACTTTCCCTCCCATCTTTGTATCATCTGCAAACTTTGATATGTTACACTCGGTCCCCTTCTCCAAATTGTTAATATAGATTGTAAAGAGTTGGGGACCCAGTACTGACCCCTGCGGAACACCACTAGTTACTGATTGCCAGTCTTGAGAATGAACCATTTATCCCAACTCTCTGCTTTCTGTTAGAGAGCCAATTCTCCACCCACGCCAGAATATTACCCCCAATCCCGTGATTTTTTATCTTGAGCAATAATCTTTTGTGTGGCACCTTGTCAAATGCCATTTGGAAGTCTAAATACACTATGATGTAAGAAAAAGGAGACTTACCATCAAGTAACTTTAAAGTAAGCTTTAAGTAACTTATAAACACACTATACACAAGAGAGGTCTTTACCATGCCTCTGGTAGAAGCCTCTTACAATACTGAACAGACCAGTATTTATACCAGTCCAACAGGAAGTGACATATGACAGGAAGTGAGGTATGTACACAGTTCATAGTTCATAGTTCACAGTTCACAGGAAGTGATGACATAACTTCCCGGAAGTTATTATTTTTATCACATTCTTCCCTCCTGCAGGATTAGGAGGCTGTGGTCTACCTTTTGGTCCGCAGCCGCCGAACAAGGAAGAGTCGCACCCGTTTGGATTCCCGTCGTAGAGGGTCGCTGGTCCGCTTACATGCGGTTGGCCATTGGTCAGAGTCTGTGTGGCCTGGATTGCCCTGTGAAGGGTCGGGGAGATCATGGCTTCGAGTACGAGCCCCAATAGGTTCAAAGTCGGACTGCCTCTGTTCAGAGGGAGGTGCAGAGCTGGTCTGTGGCGGATCAGTACTTTCATGCGCGGTACTGGGAGGGTCGCAACCTTGAGCACGGGATTCTACCGGCACCAAGCTAGTTGGTGTCCGATCAGGATCCTGGAGAGGGGTACCCGATAGGTCCCAAGAGTTTCCTGGTGAAATGCCATCACCCGATGTCCCACTAGGTCCTGGTGGGCAGGGAGCCAGATCCTGTAATGATACGGTAGATTCTCGGCCGTCGGAATATCGTATGTTTGCATAGGTGGGGTTGGCATCAGTTAGTTCGACCTCATCTACGAGAGGGTCATTTTTAGACGTCCGAACGTATCTTCGGAGTAATACAGGTCCAGGAGTAGTTAGCCATGACGGGAGTGATGTCCCATGAGATGAACGACGCTGGAATCCAAAGAACCGCTCATGAGGTGTCGTATTTGTGGCTGTAGAAAGCAGGGACCGTATAGAGTGCAATGCATCCGGAAACACTGTTTCCCATTGCTGGTCTGGTAGGCCCCGAGATCTTAAAGCGAGACGTACGGGATTCCAGATGATACCATTATACCTCTCTACCTGCCCATTTCCGATGGGATGATATGGTGTTGTTTTGCTTGTAGCAATTCCCCGTTCTGAGAGGTAGTCCTTGAGTTCCCTTGACATAAAGGATGGACCCCGATCTGAGTGAATATAAGCCGGCATGCCACAGAGAGAAAATATCTGCTCAAGGCAGCAGATTACTGTGGACGCCAGCATATTGGAGCAGGGGAAGGCAAACGGAAAACGTGAATATTCGTCGATCATGGTGAGCAAATATGTGTTCCGAGTTGAAGAGGGCACTGGGCCCTTAAAATCGATGCTAAGTCGTTGCATCGGTTGGGTTGCATGTATGAGTATACCATCTGAGGGGCGGAAGAACTGAGGTTTTAATTCCGCACAAAGCCGGCATTCTGAGCATATTTTCTTTACATCTCCAGTGGAAAAAGGGAGATTCCGTGATCGTACGAAATGTAGCATGCGCGTAACGCCAGGATGACACAATCCATTGTGGACATCCATGAGAGTAGAGGATGACATAGTGGAGCAGAATGCCCATGTGAGGGTGTCCGGGGCCACATTCTCCTTGCCAGGCCGATAGAGAATGGTATAACCAAAAGAGGCCAGTTCCATCCTCCAAAGTTGTATTTTATTATTCTTAATTTTGGTTCGTTTTCGATTATCGAGCATGAAGGCGACTGATCGTTGATCCATGATCAATGTAAAGTGCTGGTGAGCTAGAAAATGGTTCCACTTCCGTACTGCCTCTATGATGGCTGTGGCTTCTTTCTCAACCGGAGGATAATGTAGCTCGGCACCTTGTAAGGTCCTGGACATAAATGCTACAGGACGACCTTCCTGATTCAGAGTAGCCGAGATCGCCACCTCCGAGGCATCACATTCAACCACGAAAGGGAGATTCTCATCGATGGAGTGAAGAGCCGCTTTCTCCAACTGTTTTTTGAGAAGGTTAAATGCTGCAACAGCCGCTGTTCCAAGTGGAAATGATCTAGCATGCAGCAAGGGTTGGATTTTGTCCGAAAAATGAGGAATCCATTTAGCGTAGTATGCAAACAGACCGAGAGCCCGACGTAAAGAAGCCGGATTCTTAGGTGACGGGAGCTCTTGGAGCGGGCGAAGTCTTTCTGGGTCTGGCTTAATGATACCATTGCCTACGCAGTAGCCAAGGATGTTGATGGTCGGTTGCGACTCAACAGATTTGGATTCATTCAGGGTCAAATTACGGCGATGGAGGGCATCCCAAAATTTTTGGAGGTTGGCGTCGTGTTCCTGTTGATCGTGACCTGCAATGGTAATGTTATCAAGATAGGGAAAAGTGTCCCTTAGGTTTTCCTGCTTAACCAGGCCATCCATTGCCCATTGGAAGACAGCCACTCCATTAGTAACGCCGAATGGGAGGCGACGAAATTGGTACAGCCGTCCATTAGCCTCAAAGGCTGTGTACTGCTTATCTGAGACCTTCAAGGGTAACTGATGATAGGCATTTTTTAAATCGTAAGTTGAGAACACTTTGTATTCAGCCAGTTTATTAACCATATCATCAATGCGTGGCAATGGGTAGGCGTCCAAGTCGGTATATTGATTGATGGTTTGCGAATAATCGATGCATAGTCGCTGTTTGTGAGGTTTTAGAGGGTTCTTGACAATGACGACTTGAGCCCGCCAGGGCGACGAACATGGTTCAATGATATCCTCTGCTAGAAGTCGAGAGATTTCAGCCGCAATAAAAGATTGGTCTTCCTGATTAAAGCGCCGCGATTTCGTTATTATCGGTTTGCATTGAGGCGGAATACTGGCAAATAATGAGGGTTCATCAAGTGAAGCTGCTGACAATGCACAAAATGGTAATTTAGATGGTATATTAGAAATAGTAAGTCCGGGTTTGGATCCACCAAACTCAATAGTGAGTTTCTTATGCTGTTTTTGGAAGTCCAGCCCTAAGAGGAGATCACTACATAAGTCCTTGAGCACCGAAAGTCGGGTGGAGGGATACATACGACCATGAAGTGTCATATCAACAACACAAAAGCCGGAGATTCTGGTATTAAGTGATGACTGGGCCATCGCAATTGCCTGGTCCGATGGGAAGACATGTAGTTTCAATTTCGCAACAATCTGTTCCTTAATGAAACTATCAGTACTTCCTGAGTCAATTAAGGCATCTAAGGTATGCCCTTTAATTGAAATTTTTGTGGCTGCATGAGACAGGTTCTGTGGGCAAGCAGCTGTAATTGGTGTCGTTGCACAGAGAGTGGCTAAAACTCTCGGTGTGCTTCTTCGGGAGAGAGCTCGAGAGGAAGCTTGATAGGTCCTAGCTGGAGCATCTTGATCGGCCCTAATTGGGGCAGTTCGGTAGGCCTTAGCTGGATTGGCCCTCGTAGAGGCCCTTGATAGGCAAACTTTAGCAAAGTGTCCTTTTTTCCCGCAATAACTGCAGATTGCATTGCGAGCAGGGCAGGTTTTCATAGGGTGAAAAGCATCTCCACAAAAGAAGCATTCCTTCCTAGATTGCCAAGAGGCTGCTAAAGTGGGGTCGTCCTCCTCTTCTTCATCAGAATTATCAGAATTAGATTCTCCCATGATAGGGTTCACCTGAGACCGCTTGAATTGTCTGGTTGCAGCTACAGCAGCAGATCGAGATCTGGGCAGCTGATAGAGGTCTGCATTTCTCTTTGCCAAATCCAGTGAACAAGCTAGGTCAAAAGCTTTTTGTAGCTCAAGTGTTTTACTTTCTAGTAGACGCTGGCGTATAAATGGAGAGGCAATCCCGCAGATGAAAGCATCACGAATCATTTCTTGGCGGTACAGCTCAGCTGAGGCTGCCTGAAAGTTACAATCTACGCTGAGCCTGCGAAGTTCTTGCAGGAATTCGTCAATTGATTCCCCTGGCCCTTGTCGGGCTGTGGCCAGTAGATGTCTAGCATAGACCTCATTTGGGGTCTTCGCATACAGTTTCTTAAGTGCCCGAATCACCTCTTCGTAATTATCCCATTCATCAACATATTCGAACACTTTTGGGGTCACATAATTGACAAGTATCTTCAATTTAGCAGGAGCATCCGCTTTACATTCATCCAGAAAATTCTCAAAAGTACGATACCAATGCTTCCATACCCTGCCAGCTGCTGGTGTATTCGGGTCCAAGTCCAGACGAATAGGTCTAAGGATTTTCTCCATGATGGGTGGTTCCCTGGATCCTTAACTTCCGAGTTTGTCTGAAGGTCTAGTATTTGTCAGTGTAAATACTAAGTTACTTAAATTGATGTAAGAAAAAGGAGACTTACCATCAAGTAACTTTAAAGTAAGCTTTAAGTAACTTATAAACACACTATATACAAGAGAGGTCTTTACCATGCCTCTGGTAGAAGCCTCTTACAATACTGAACAGACCAGTATTTATACCAGTCCAACAGGAAGTGACATATGACAGGAAGTGAGGTATGTACACAGTTCATAGTTCACAGTTCACAGGAAGTGATGACATAACTTCCCGGAAGTTATTATTTTTATCACACACTACGTCAACTGGTTCTCCTTTATCCACCCTGTATGTTACTTCCTCAAAGAACTCAAGCAAATTTGTCAAACATGACTTCCCCTTCATGAAACCATGCTGAGTTTGTCCTATTAAATTATGTTTATCCAAATGTCCCGTTACTGTCTCCTTAATAATGGACTCTAACATTTTACCAACCACAGATGTTAAGCTAACAGGTCTATAGTTTCCAGCCTTCTGCTTACTACCCTTTTTAAATAAGGGTGTTACATTAGCAGTTTTCCAATCTGCCGGGACCTTTGCTGAGTCCAGGGAGTTTTGGAAAATTATTACCAATGCATCCACAATCCCTACCGCCACTTCCCTCAAGACCCTAGGATGTAAGCCATCAGGTCCAGGGGATTTATCCGGCTTAAGTCCCATTATTTTACCAAGTACCACTTCCTTAGTGATTTTAATTGTATTTAGCTCCTCTCCCCCTAGAGCCCCCAGTTTGTCCAGTGTTGGGATAGTCTTAGTGTCCTCTACTGTAAAGACTGATACAAAATATTTGTTCAGCGTTTTTGCCATCTCCATGTTTCCCACCATTAATTTCCCAGTCTCATCCTCTGAGGGACCAACATTTACTTTAGCCACCTTTTTTTTAATATAACTATAGAAACTTTTGCTATCTGTTTTTATATTTTTTGCTAATTTACTTTCATAATCTATCTTCCCTTTCTTAATCAATCTTTTAGTTATTTTTTGCTGTCTTTTAAAGACTTCCCAAACTTCTATCCTCCCACTAGATTTGGCTACCTTATATGCCCTTGTTTTTAGTCGGATACTATCCTTAATTACTTTACTTAGCCACGGATGGCTATCTTTTCTTTTACACCCTTTTTTCCTCAGTGGAATATATATTTTTTCAAAGTTGTAAAATAACTCCTTAAATGTACACCACTGATCATGTACCGTCTTACCCTTTAATCTATTTTCCCAGTCCACTCTAATCAATTCCGCTCTCATACCTTCATAGTCTCCTTTATTCAAGCTCAGCACACTTGTTTGAGATCCAACCTTCTCACCCTCTACTTGGATATGGAATTCAACCATGTTATGGTCACTCATTCCAAGGGGATCCTTTACTAGGACATTTTTAATTAATCCTGTCTCATTACACAGAAACAAATCTAAGTTTGCTTGCCCCCTGGTCGGTTCAGTTACATACTGCTCAAGAAACCCATCCCTAATACACTCAATGAACTCATCCTCAAGGCTGCTCTGCCCAATTTGATTTGTCCAGTTAATATGATAGTTAAAATCTCCCATAATTATAGCTGTTCCCTTATTACAAGCCTCAACTATTTCCTGATTAATTCTCCATCCAACAGAGTTGCAACTGTTCGGAGGCCTATAGACTACGCCCACTAGTGTTTTTTTCCCCTTATTATTCCTTATCTCTACCCAAACTGTTTCACTATCCTGCTCCTTTGGCCCAATATCATTTCTCTGTATTATAGTGATTCCTTCCTTTATTAAAATAGCCACCCCACCTCCCCTCCCTTCCTGCTTGTCCTTCCTGATTGTTAAATAACCTGGTATGTTTAATTCCCAGTCATGGTCACCCTGCAGCCATGTTTCTGTAATGGCCACAAGATCATACCCATATGTAGTTATTTGTGTCATTAACTCATTCATTTTGTTACGAATGCTACGTGCATTCAGATAAAGAACTTTCAAATATGTTTTGTGACACTTAGTTCCTGTTTTTTCCCCTTTTACTACTTTACCTTTTACTCCATACCTTCTGTCCCTTCCTGACACTTTCTGTTTTTTAATTTCCCCACTGCTACCTAAGTCTATGACCTTCTCCGTTGTCATTTCTGTTATTTGCTCTCTAGAAACCTCCCCCCCCCCCACTAATTAGTTTAAAGCCCTCTCTACAGCCATAGTTATATGATTTGCCAGGACTCTAGTCCCAGCACTGGCCAAGTGGAGTCCGTCCCAATGGAACAGCTCCCTCCTGTCCCAGTACTGGTGCCAGTGTCCCAAGAAGCAAAACCCATTTCTCCCACACCAGTCTTTGAGCCATGCATTTAACTCTTTAATTTTATTTATCCTAGCCAAATTCACTTGTGGCTCAGGTAATAACCCAGAGATTATTACCCTTGAGGTTCTGTTTTTTAATTTGACCCCTAGCTGCTCATACTCCTTTAACAGAACCTTCTTCCTTGTCCTATCTACGTCGTTTGTACCAACATGGACCACGACAACTGGATCCTCCCCCTTCTACTCCAAATTTCTTTCCAGCCCAGAAGAGATGTCCTTAACCCTGGCACCGGGCAGGCAACACAGCCTTCGGGACTCCCGCTCTTGACTGCAGAGAACCCTATCTATCCCCCTAATGATACTATCCCCTACCAGTACAACATTTCTTTTTACTCCCTCCACTTGAATGGCCCCCTGTACCATGGTGCTGTGGCCAGGTTGCTCATCTTCCCTGCAGTCCCCGCTCCTGCCCTCACAGGGAGTAAGAACCTCAATCCTGCTTGACAAGAGCAAGGGCTGCTGCTCCTTCAACACTACATCCTGGATCCCTGTACCTTCCTCACTCGTAGTCACACCGCCCTGTCCCTGACCACGGACAACATCTGCAGTAATTAATTTCATAGGTGTGACCACCTCCTGAAACATAGAGTCCAGGAACTTCTCCCCCTCCCTGATGTGTCGCAGTGTCTGAAGCTTGGTCTCAAGCTTTTTAACATGGAGCTTGAGTTCCTCTAGCAGCAAACACTTATCGCAAATGTAATCACCATGATCCTCAATGGGGTCCACCAGCTCCCACATTTCGCAACAGTGACACATCACCTGTTCACCCATATCTATGTAATTAATTAAATTTCTTATTATTAGTTATGAAGACCCTCTGCCCCGATCTAGATGATAATATTACACCACTATTTAATAGGACTTACCAACTTAAAGGTATAGAAGAGAAGGAAGAGAACCTACCAACCAGCTGATCACCAACCTCCCTCATGGAAGCTGTCTGGGGGACCTGTCCGGTTGAATTGTCTCACTGCTCCACGTCCGCAGTGTTGGATTAGCCTGAGAGAGGGAAGCAAAACAGAGCAACAAGCACCCCCTCACCTCCCACTTGCCCAAACTCTGCCACTTACCAAACTCTACTTACACTCAATGCGACCGCACTCAGCCTGCAGCTCTAAGCCCGCCCCTTTTTATACCCGGATTCTACTTCTGGTTTCAACTCCCCAACAGCTTAATTTACTCTAAAAAATTAAACTTACTTCAAATAATTCACTTTTTTACTCACTAAAATTCAGTAAATGCACTTAAAAGACTTTTTCTGCCACTTACCAAAGTCTGCTTAAACTCAATGCGATTGCATCTACCTTGCAGTTCTTAGCGAGATGGTTCGTGGAGGAGCAGCACTTGAAACATATAGAGTTCTCTTTGAGGTACTGTTTGCAGTCTTCCAGGGACTTCTCTCTGAAGCCTCTGCACTTCATTAATGGATGGGGCTTGTTGTGGATGGGGCATTGTTTGCTCATATCCTCAGATTTCTCCTGATCCCTTGTGTTCTTGGTTGAAGACACTTGCATTTTTTGGACAGATATTGGTGTCTTTCCATGTCTGTCAAACTTGTCTCTTCTGGCAAGTGCTGTGTGGAAGTAGAAGAAGTTGAAGCTGGGGTCTGTCCTGGCTTTGGCTTCTCTACGGATGAAATTGGCAAACACAGAGAATGGAGGGAAGGTAACGTTGTGCTTTAGCTTGAACCATGACCTGAATGATGTCCACTTCTCATGCAGATTGAATGGAAGCTTCTCAATGATGGGACTTACCCCTCTGGAAGTGTCTAAGTACGATAGGCCAGGTAGGTAGCCGTCCTGCTTTGCAGCTTTGAGTTCCGACAGCAGATCTCCAAGGTCGCGGAGCTTCTGGGGTTCCTTATTTGTCAACTTTGGAAAGTTCTCCAACCTGGCAAAGAGAGCCCTTTCAATGGCTTCAGGTGAGCCGTAGCTTTCTTCCAGCCTCGCCCAAGCCATCATCAACCCAGCTGGCGGATGTTTCACATTGACTGCTTTTATCCTGCGTGCCTGTCCGGCGGACTCTGGGCCGAGCCATTTGATAAGGAGGTCGAGCTCTTCTCCTGCCAACAGGTCTAAGCCTGATATGGCACCATGGAAGGAGGACTTCCAGGCCCAATAGTTCTCTGGTTTATCATCAAACGTGGTTAACCCTGTAGTCACCAGCTGGCTGCGTGCAAGGTATTTGGCAAGGTCGTAGGAAGTGGGGCCTATGCCATGGTCGCCTTGAGTAGGGGCTCTGCTGGGGGTCTCAAGGAAACGAGAGGGGGTTTGGTGCTGACTTTCTCTCTTCAGCGCTCCATTCCTCTGCACGGTGTCCTCTGTTTTGCGGGGGAGGATCCTGTGACTTGGGGCACGCAGTCCATTTTGAACTTGGTTGGTGACATGGGGCATGTTATATGGTGTGCTTGAGTCTGTAGAGATGTGTGGGTCTTCATCTCTCTCGTAAACTGTGCGTCAGCTTGGTCACTCACATAGTCTGTGGTGCGCTGTAGTCGACTCTGACGCGGAACAGGAATTGGAACTTTGCTAGCTGACTCAAGATCAGCTTCCATTAAAAGTGCCTCCAATATTTGTGCCTCAGCTAATGCAACATCCCTCTCTCTTTCTTCCTGCAGAGCGTCTAATGTGGCTTGGAGACGGGCCCGTTCAACTTTTATCTCTCTTTCTTACTGCAGGGCGCCTAATGTGACTTGGAGACGGGCCCGTTCAACTTTTATTTCCATTTCTTTCTTGGTATACGCTGCTTCTACCTTGGCCCGTGCTCTGGTGATGGCCATATTAGCCCTAGAACCAGCTGATGACCGTGAACCAGCTGATGACCTAGAACCAGCTGATGATCTGTAGTAACGAGAGCTTAGAGACAGATTGTCACATTCTTCAGTTTCATCTAACTGTTTAAGGTCTTCTACTTGCTGAGTAGTGTTTTCGGTACTACCTCCTGCCATGATGATGTGAGGTAAGTGTGCTGTACAAGGTGAAGACTTAAGCTGGCTGTGTCGTGATGGCTTACTCTGCGCCTCGATGACGGCCACTTAACTCTTGAGTCCTTGCTGCTCCACGTGGAGGATCTCCTCGCTTCACGGCTAGCCGTATTGCTGTCTTTTCACTGTACTGGTCTCGCTAGATGTACTCCTATCCAGTTATCCAGTCAGCTAAACACTCATTCAAATAACTCCTCGAGAAACAGGGTGCGGTTTTGAAGTTTTACTTGAATAAAATTGTGAAACTGTAAACAAAGACAAAGTATGTTTTGTACACAGAGCTGAGTACTATACATTAGATGTTACATAAGATACAAACATGTTTATGAAAACAGAATAGACTAACTGTATAAGTAAATAGCACTGAAGCTAAACCTCAGTAGCTAACAGCAATAAACTTCTTATGGACAAAGTATTATCAAAATACTATACCGACAAGGTTGTTATGTTACTAAACAAGGATACTCACAGACATTGCATCTTGCCTAGCGTATAAGGCAGGATGGAGGAGGATTGAGAATGGCTGCCTCATGTGGGCTTTGTTCACAACTCAGCAAAACACTCCCTGGAATACTACTTCCGGGGCAGACAGGAAGAAGGTCAAATAACACACTGCTATACAATAACTACCACCAGAGGGTGATACCTGCATGTAATAAGTCCAGAACAAGATGCCAACCTGGTGAAGCTGCAACACAGGACTACATGCATGCTAAAAAGCGGAAGCTGCATATTATAGACAGGGCTAAGCGATCCCACAATCAATGGATCAGATCAAAGCTCTGCAGTCCTGAATGGTGGTGGACAATTAAACAACTAACAGGAGGAGGAGGCTCCATGAATATCCCCATCCTCAATGATGGAGCCCAGCATGTGAGAGCAAACGACAAAGCTGAAGCGTTTGCAACCATCTTCAGTCAGAAGTGCTGAGTGGATAATTCATCTCAGCCTCCTCCTGAGGTTCCCACCATCACAGAAGCCAGTCTTCAGCCCATTCGATTCACTCCATAAGATATCAAGAAACAGCTGAGCGCACTGGATACAGCAAAGGCTATGGGCCCCGACAACATTCCGGCTGTTGGGCTGGAGACTTGTGCCCCAGAACTAGCCGTGCCTCTAGCCAAGGTGTTCCAGTACAGCTACAACACTGGCATCTACCCGACAAAGTGGAAAATTGCCCAAGTATGTCCTGTCCACACAAAGCAAAACAAATTCAATCCAGCCAATTACTGCCTCATCAGTCTACTCTCAATCATCAGCAAAGTGATGGAAGCTGTTGTCGACAATGCTATCAAGTGGCACATACTCACCAATAACCTACTTACCGATGCTCAGCTTGGGTTCTGTCAGTAGCACTCGACTCCAGACCTCATTACAGCCTTGGTCCAATCATGGATAAAAGAGCTGAATTACAGAGGTGAGGTGAGAGTAACTGCCATTGACATCAAGGCAGCATTTGACCGAGTGTGGCATCAAGGAGCCCTAGTAAAATTGAAGTCAATGGGAATCAGGGGGAAAACTTTCCACTGGCTGGTGTCATACCTAGCAGAAAAGAAGATGGTTGTGGTTGTTAGAGGCCAATCATCTCAGCCCCAGGATGTCACTGCAGGAGTTCCTCAGGGCAGTGTCCTAGGCCCAACCATCTTCAGCTGCTTCATCATGACCTTCCCTCCATCATAACGTCAGAAGTGGAGATGTTCATTTATGATTGCACAGTATTCAATTCCATTCGCAACTCCTCAGATAATGAAGCAGTCCATGCCCACATGCAGCAAAACCTGGACAACATTCAGGCTTGGGCTGATAAGTGACAAGTAACATTCGTGCCACACAAGTGCCAGGTAATGACTATCTCCAACAAGAACAAGAAAGAGTCTAACCACCGCCCCTTGACATTTAACGACATTACCGTCTCCGAATCCCCCACCATCAACATCCTGGCGGCTTACTATTGACCAGAAACTTAACTGGACCAGCCACATAAATACTGTGGCTACAAACACATTTCAGAGCCTGGGTATTCTGCGGTGTGTGTCTCACCTTCTGACTCCCCAAAGTCTTTCCAACATCTACAAGGCACAAATCAGGAGTGTGATGGAATACCTTCCACTTCCCTGGATGAGTGCAGCTCCAACAACACTGAAGAAGCTCAATACCATCCAGGACAAAGCAATCCGATTGGCACCCCATCCACCACCTTAAACATTCACTCCCTCCACCACCGGCGCACCGTGGCTGCAGTGTGTACCATCTACAAGATGAACTGCAGCAACTCACCAAGGCTTCTTCGACAGCATCTCCCAAACCCGCGACCTCTACCACCTAGAAGGACAAGGGCAGCAGGCGCATGGGAACACCACCACCCCCAAGTTCCCCTCCAAGTCACAAAACATCCTGACTTGGAAATATATCGCCGTTCCTTCATCGTCACTGGGTCAAAATCGTGGAACTCCCTCCCTAACAGCACTATGGGAGTATCTTCACCATACGGACTGCAGCGGTTCAAGAAGGCGGCTCACCACCACCTTTTCAAGGGCAATTCGGGATGGGCAATAGCTGCTGGCCTTGCCAGCGACACTCATATCTCATGAATGAATAAAAAAAATGGTCGAAGCCAGGGACATCTGCTGTTGGGTCAGTGATGTGGTGTTGGTTCTTTATGTTGTATGCGTCCCATGATTCTGTCCACCTGGATAGTGGAGTGATACCAGCTGCATGAATATTGGCTGCTGTTTCCCAGTATAGCCGCGTGATTTTTAGCACTTTTGGTGGGTTTTTAAAGTCTTTGTGAATGGGCAGGTTTGATGTTGCTCATGATTTTATCCCTCTCATGGAGTACAGCTGTGTTGTGAATAGCAGATGGGCCAATGTGGGTCTGCACCAGGAGCCACTCAGTTGGAGAGGACTTAAGCATCCCTGACACCATCCTCATGGCGCCATTTAGCTGCCCGTCCACGATCTTTGTGTAGCGGCTGCATGACCGGGCAGCAGAGCAGTATTCTGCAGCAGAGTAGACTAGGGCCACTGTTGTGGTGCCAAGTGTTCTGGCTGTGCTCTCCCATGACATTCCAGCGAGTTTCCGGACCAGGTTCCCCCTGGTTTTTACTTTTTGGCCGGTGTTGGTGAGAAGAGGCCGATAGGTGAGAGTCCTGTCCAGGGCGACGCCTGGGTATTTTGGGTGGGGTTCATGGGTAAGTCGCCTTCCACAGAAGGAAACGTTGAGTTCTTTCCCGGTGGCATTGTTGTTCAGATGGAACTTGCAACGATTATGTCACAACCATTAATTTTTCAGTATGAACCAGGAAAGTCCCATATTTGATACCTAGTCTGTGTGACCTTAATCTCAGCTGGGCAGAATAGAGTGTATAGTACGCCAGACTTCTCTGGGTTAGGGAAGGGGAGATCAGCCAGATTTCAGCTGGAAGTGCATGGGTATGGACATCAGGTAAGGATAGGTTAGGCTTGGCTGGTGTGCTTCCCACAGTCAATTGTCTGTTGACACTCAACAATGTCCTCTGAACTGTACTCTAGAAAGGACTGTAGTCCAGTAACCTTCAGAATAGGAGGGGGAAGAAACAGTTGTGAATAAATAAATTCAGACTATAATCTCATTGTGAGGTTTAGATGATTCAAGCTTTGCTTTTATGATGTAAAAAGTCATTTGAAACTTTGGATTGGATTATTGCCTTATAGTCACTCTAGGGACTTATCACTCATTTCAAAAACACTTTCAACACATGACTAAAAACACATTAAATACAGTTGCCACAAATTGAAAATGGTGCTCTCCCATGGTATGCCATATGGGAGTGTGGCGGTCGGCTTGTGAATTAGGCTGGAACCCGGAAATGCTGGGTCAGCATCCATGTGGCCTTGTTTAGGGTGGAGCTTTCACCTACCCCAAACAATGTCACCCGTGTCAGAGTTGGCATGAGTGGGGTAGGGGTCTCCTAGTCTGGGAGTTTCCTTATCTCCAGTCTGAGTTCCGGCAAGTGTCTAGTATGCTAGGTGAGAGGAGGTGTCCATTGGAACTGACTGTTGATTACAGCCTTTTGTTTAACAGAGAAGCCTACTAGAATGCAACAAAGTAAAGTTCAGTTAAATTAATTAATATGATATAAAATAATCATATTATCTCTCTCCGTCTGGGCCAGCAGAAGTGGGGCCCACCTGGGAGTCCAGAACTGGATCTTGATTCGGCCCCGCAAGACTGAAGATGCCAATACTTAAAAACCGATAGGCCCCTTCCAAAAAGCTTTGGGGGTTAGAGTTGCTGGCGCATTTTTAAATGGCTAGCTTCTGCCACTTCTCCCATTTCCACCCCCCCACCCCCACGGTGGCAGGCACCTAAGATGCCCCCATGGTAGTGTGGGCACGCAGCAGTTTTATAATAAGGGAAAGGTTTCCTGACTCTGTATAGTCCAGTGGGGCAGTGGTGGAGGTTCCCAGCAAGCAGATCCCGGACTTCCACCGGGATCAAAGGCCCTTGGGTTTTCAGAGCTTACGAATCAAACACATAATTAGCATCGCAGCATATTTCAGGTTAACTAACATCTACAAAACTAATATTTAAAAGCCGGATTGCTAAGTATTAGAAAGGGTAATGAAATAAGAAATTCTGTCCTTATGCTTGGAATGCTACTGTTAAATAAATCTGAATCCAGTTTGTTTTTGAATTGCTGGTATTGTAAAAAGTTAATGATATGCTGTAGGAGGTATTTATTTTCTCTCTCTATGTTGGAGGAAAAATTAAATTAAGTTTGTAGTGGGTTTAACAATAAGCGGGAGCGAGGTGCAAGGCAGGTACAAGACTGCTTGGCATCCCACACACGTGGATTTCATTTTGTGTTTATTATAGAACAAATTGTGTGTGGCTGTTTCTTACACACAGCCAATCCACAGAGGCCCCTGTGGACTAATCAACTGAGGAAATCAATCTAGCTGACTGAAATAACTTGCCAAGCAATCCAGAGAAATTGTAACCTGGAGAAGAAGGTCTGACACCAATGGTCGTTTGTTAGCAACAGTTTAATGAGAACATACACTGACATTCAAAACTGAGATGAGGAGAAACTTCTTCACTCAGAGGGTGGTAGGTTTGTGGAATTTGCTGCCCCAGAAAGCTGTGGAAGCTACATCATTAAATAAATTTAAAACAGAAATAGATAGTTTCCTAGAAGTAAAGGGAATTAAGGGTTACGGGGAGCGGGCAGGAAATTGGACATGAGTCTGGGTTCGGAATGGTCATGGCCCTGTGGGCAGTGGAGCGGGCCCAGGGGCCGTGTAGCCTTGTTCTGCTCCTACTGTGTTCTAATTCTGTTAGATTTCAGGAGATGGTTTTATTCCTGTTCCTGGCTGGGGTGGAGATCGCCTTTACAGAAGGTAAGTACTGTAGAAAATATAGGGACAGAGTGATCTCCTGGAAGAATTTTGATCGCCTAGATGGGTCGGAGAGGAATTTCCCAGATTTTTTTCTCCCAAATTGGCCATTGGGTCTTTATCTGGTTTTTCGCCTCTCCCGGGAGATCACATGGGTTCGGGTGGATGCAGAGTGATAGAAGATTTGAGGTTAGGATCAGAGCAGCCATGATCTTATTGAATGGTGGAGCAGGCTCGAGGGGCCGATTGGCCTACTCCTGCTCCTATTTCTTATGTTCTTATGTTGACAGCAGGAATCATGTTAATCTTAAGCTATGAAAGCAGAGAAACATGGGCGAAATCGTGGCAGGGCCACAGGGAATACAGTCATGGCCCAGTGAGAATGGGGAAAACATAGGGCTCGATTTTGCCAGGCCCGAGGAGGCGGGATTGGAGGCGTGTGAGGTGTTAAAATCGCAAAAACTGGCGGGCGGGCCCGATCCCACCTCCAAGCAATTTTCCCACATGTGAGTTTTCTGACCCCGTCTCCATCCCGCCTCTCAAAATGGGATTATAGAGAAACTTAACTGGTTGTTAAGGGCCTTAGGGCCTATCCCGCCTCCAAGAGGCGGGATAGGCCCTAAGGCCCTTAACAACCAGTTAAGTGTCTCTATAGTGTCTCTATAATCCCATTTTGAGAGGCCTTTCTGATTTTAACAGTTTCCCATGTGCTGCACACCTCCTCTGAAACACGCCAGTGAAACCTGGTGGCAGCACAAGTGGATTGCTTACTAACAGCTGCAGCTCCACCATTAAAAAGGAGTTTTCACCAATCATCATTTGCAGGTGGCAGAACTTTGTTGTCTCAGTTCTGGGGGAACTTTTAACAGACCTACTGATTGTTGTGGAAGTTTGGAGCCTGACACCCATCTGCAGTGTGACCTCCTGGGAAACCCCTCTCCCCACCTTGAATGAGCACTTCCTCAACTGAGGTATATACCAGAAGAATGGGAACCATTTATTTCCTTTCCTCCTGGACATCAGATTCGGACGAAGACCAGCCGCGGCAGCAGCAGAACCCTGAACAACAGCAGCACCAACTGCAGGAGCAACAGCAGGAGCTCCAAGCTGCTGCTCACCCACCTGAAGCTGCACAGGCCAGAAGGCGCCAGCACATGGAAGCCCGTCGGCGCACGAGATACCCCCCAAACAGGGTCTACAGACAGAGGATCAGCTACCTCAACATGACTGAGCAGCAGTGCCAAAGGAGGCTCAGACTTTCATGAGAGGTAGTGACTGACATCTGCGCAATGCTGCAGCAAGACCTGGAGCCCAGAGGAGCAGGTGGACACCCCTTACCAGTGGCCGTCAAAGTCACCACCGCACTCAACTTTTTTGCTTCAGGCTCATTCCAGGGATCAGCAGCAGACATCAGCGGCGTCTCCCAGGCAGCCGCACACACTTGCATCATGCAGGTAACCGATGCCCTCTTTGCCATCGCGCACAATCACATCCATTTCTCCAAGGATCAAGCCAGTGTAACTGTGTATTCGGTTGGGTTTGACAATCTGGCAGGCTTTCCAAGGGTGCAGGGCGTCGTTGACTGCACACATGTGGCCCTTAAGGCACCCCATCACAATCCAGGTATTTTTGTCAACCGCAAGGGCTTCCACTCCCTCAACGTACAACTGGTGGGTGACCACAAGAAGGACATTTTGCATGTTTGTGCCAAGTACCCTGGCAGTTGCCATGACTCCTTCATACTGCACCAGTGTAGTGTGCCTCCGCTCTTCAGTCCACCAGACCAACTTAACGGATGGCTACTTGGAGACAAGGGCTATCCCCTGAAGACGTGGCTAATGACGCCGTTGAGGAGCCCATCCAACAAAGTTGAGGAGCGCTACAACTCGAGCCACATTTCCACCAGATCCCTAATCGAGCAAACCACCGGCTTGCTGAAGATGTGCTTCAGATGCCTGGATAGATCAGGTGGAGCCCTGCAGTACTCAGCAGCCAGGGTCTCCAGAATCGTCGTGGTTTGCTGTGCACTTCACAACAGGGCACAGCATCGTGGCTCGCAGATGCCTGAGGAACAAGTGGCTCATCACATAGCCTCCTCAGATGAGGAGGAGGAGAGCGAGAATGACCAGCTTGCAGAGGCGCATCAACCAGCGCCAGCAGCATGCGAGCACATTGCTGGCCGGGATGCAAGGCACACACTCATCTTGGCCAGATTTGCTTAGCCTAGTCAATCAAGCACTTTTGCCTCGCAGCTTCTTCCCAGAGCATCGACAATGTCCAAGAACCTGCGGTTCCTACCACTCTGACCACCATACTGACAATTGCAAGTCATCCTAAGCCCTCAATGTGGGAGCCCCATTAGTGATATGACACACGCCACAACTGCAACAGTTGACATCAGAATTTTTAATGACAATAACCAACTGATGGCTTTTCAACATTAAACATAACATTTCACCCAAGTCACTACCCTTGTGACTACTTGTGCATTATCTTCCTCTTACGCATGCTCCTACATGGTACTTCCCCTGTGGCTTCAGCAGATGTAGAGGCCCCTTGCCCACTTTCTTGCTGCTCCTGTCTCGACACCTTTGGCGGGAGTCCTCTGGGGTTGCGAACCTGTGAGGGCTTGGCAACAGCCTACTGCTCCTGTGGCTGTGCAGGGGTTGAGACGCCGATCTCAGTTGGGTGGGGACTCTGGTGGGGCTCTGACCGAGGGCTCTGCAGTGGCATGGTCGTGTGAGCGCTTGGAGAGTAGCCCCCATTTCCTTGTTGTATGCCACCAACATCCCTCTCATGGGTCAACACCACTTCAGAGCTGGCAAGTGGCTTGACAGCACCTTGCTGCAATTCAGGGGGGCCATGAGGACCCGTTTCTGTACTGGAAGTCCTACTCCCGAGAACTTGCCTGAAGGTCTGGTTTGTTTGCTCAAGAGCTGACCATCGCTCCTCAAGAGATGTCAGTCTATTCTGAACAAATACCATGTTTTCCATACCCTGACGACTAAGCTCCTCTATGGACGTAACCATCCTCTCCTCTACGGTAGCCATCATCTCCTCTACGGTAGCCAGCCTTACCATGGAGATAGCCATCCTTTCCAAGGAGGTTGCCATCCTTTCCGTGGTGATGCATTCATGCGCCAATGCCTCCACAACGCCTCCTCTGCTCATGTTAGCGATGGACTCCTCCATTCGCAACGACCCTGGAGACAAAACCTGCCAGAGACTCCTGCACCTGTTCCTGGAGTTCCAGCACTGCTGTTCTTCTGGATGGACCCGGAGGCAGAGAGTCAACATGCAGCTGAGCTGAGCTGGCAGAGTCCTGCGCCCTCCGACTAGGACTCTCCACTGCTGTCCCTGTCTCCACCATCTGCTGATGCTCACTTGTGAGCTGTGATACACCAGGTGACAACACTACTCTGTATCCCGAAGGTACCACCGAGGTGTGAGTGTCTGCGCTGGTGCTGGGTGCGCTGAATTCTGCTGACGCTGCACCCTCAGAGGTTGCAGCTTCCTCTGAGGAATCTGGAGGCTCAGGCTGTTCCTCCTGGATAGTGGGGACAGGGGCTTTCGATGGTACTGTGGGGGAGTAAAGGAAAGAGTCGGAGATGTGAGGCCAAGGTTACATGCACATTGAATATTGCAGATGATCAAAAGTCAATCTGTTAGTGCATCAGAATCATTATCAGTGACTCATGCAATGTCAATGAGAGAGATGATAAACTATTCTGTCACCAGCTTGCTCTGATGCACCCGTCTGTCCATCCCCCACTTGCGCATCCTCCTCCACTCCCACGATCTCCAGGGCCGCCTCCTCCCAGGGGGTGAGCTGGGCTACTGAGGGCGGCCCTCCTCCTGTCCTCGCTCTTTCCCTCTTATTGTGAGCTCTCTTTTCCTGCAATGAGGGAGACAAGTGGAGTTTGAGTGAGAATGAAGGAGTGAGTGTAGAGAATCCATATCATTGATGGTTAAAAGGAGACAAAGATGGAGTGAGTTGGCAAGACCAAGGGCCCTCCCTGTGTGTTGTAAGTTGTTTTCATAGCATCACAGTGATAGGGAGTGTGAGGGCTGCATAGTCGAATAGTTAGGTGAATGTGACCATAGAGAGAGAGGTAATGGGTAAGGCTGCAGGGATGTCAGTGTCAAGTGGGATGTGGAGGAAGAGGTTGTTAAAGCTGAGTGCTGGTGAGGAGAGGCAATGGGGATCAGATTGAGGGTGATGGGAAAGTCATATTCACTTTTCCAGTGCGCAGAAGGTCATGAAACCTCTTCCTGCACTGCAGCCAGGTTCTGCGGCACATAGACAAAGAGTTGACCTCCTGGGCCACTTGCATCCACACAGCTTTCGTCTGCTGGGGAGGCTTCTTCCTCCCTGAGGAAGGGAAGAGCACCTCCTTATTTCCTCTTGCTCCCTCCACCAGAGCTTGCAGGGCGGCGTCATCGAACCTTGGTACAGACTTTAGTCTACTGCTGGGCATATTGGCTGCAGGAATCTATCACAGCAAAGGGCGTAAGTTTTGTAGTCTGCAGAAGAAGTAAGGCTGCTTGCAGGCCTTAAATCCAGCAGCATCGGAGGCGACTTTCAGGATGGAAAGACTAAGTGGGCCAGGGGTTCCCACACGCTGGAAATCAATTGCCCAATTAGGGGAAAATCGCATATTTTTCCCACATCAAATTGGTGTCGGGTGGCTAACACGCAAAGCAGCTGACACGCCCCCAGCCCGCACCAATGGCAAAATCGAGCCCATAATGTCCACACTGCCAGCAAAATGGCAGTCGCTGTTAAGGAAAACTATTTTAACAGGGGTATAGTTCTGGCACAATGAAGTGACACAGTAGTTAGTGTGTAAAACCTCCTTAAAATATTCATTAAATTAGATTAGATTAAGGATTAGATTTTCATGAATAGTTAGAGCAGATAATGAGAGAATTGATGCTAATGATTTATTAGAATATTGGAAGAACCAGCAAAATAACTGAACAACATTCTTAAAGATCTGCAGAAACCCTTCTCTCTTTGGCATCCAAGAAGCTGAAGGCAGTGTGAGAGTCAAGAGAGACACAGATGAAAGTGAAGGTTGAAAATAAATTGATTCATGTAATGATACTATCTCGTTTCTGTAGTGTATGTACCCGTCTACCTTTAAAGGAGCTACTGAATGTAACCGTTCACCTTTAAGAGAACTACTTTAGGTGTGGCACTATTTGTTTGGCTTCTGTATACTGTAATACCGATAGTGACCACACCAGTATATAAGTGTTGTGGCAGGATTGCTGGGGCAGATTCGCCCGGACCTTCGAATAGTAAAGACCTGTTTGTTTGTTACTTCTGAAGTCTGTGTATTTATTAACTGCCCAACCCACAGACTTTACAGTGGCGACGAGTCCGATCGTACCCTGCGGCAAGACTACCAAAGCAACGAAGAGCGTCGAAGAGAGGCAACCGCCCTCGGCGTGCTGCTGAAAGAAAACACGAGGCTGCAGCAGGAGGAAGGAGGAAGACTTTAGCAACAAAAGCTTCCATCTGCAACAGGCACTGACTACCCTTCTACCACGGTGTGGAGTGAGCCGATCAGCTGGAAACAAGGCGGCCGAAGAGACTGTGAGTAGGGGAAGGTGTAGAAGTATCCGGAGGATAAGGGCAGAGCACTCGACCTCGATCGAGGGGGAGCTGAGCCGGTCAGAAGTCGGGTCCAACGGCGTCGGGTGACAGCCGGACCGCGATCGGCGGGAAAAGCCGGGCAGCGACCGCAGCCACGAAGCGCTGAGACTGGGAGTAGGCGCGGGAAGAGAAGCCCAGCCGCAGCCGGGGAGGGAAACACCGGTCTGCGAGAGGGCTGGGAGCCGAACAAGGGGAGAGAGACTGCGCGAGAGCCAGTCCAGCGGCTGAGCTGTCCTCCACCAACGGGGTACCCAGAGCCGGTAGAACCGAACGTGCGGGAGAGGGAGAGACAGAGCCGGGCAAGGGGAGAGAGACTGTGCGAGAGCCAGTCCAGCGGCTGAACTGTTCTCCACCAACGGGGTACCCAGGGCCGGTAGCACCGAACGTGCGGGAGAGAGAGTGACAGAGCCGGGTACGGAGAGACAGACTGCGCGAGAGCCAGTCCAGCGGCTGAACTGTCCTCCGTTAACGGGGTGTACCCAGCGCTGGTAGAGCCGTGCGGGCAGGAGGAAAAGACAGAGCCGGGTAAGGGGAGCTGTGCGGAAGCCAGCCAGCGGCTGAACCTGTCCGCTGTGGGGGAAGCGTACCCCTTCCACTGGGAAGAAACGCGGGAAGCCGCCATTAGGCGGAGAAGACGCCAGAAGCGGGAAACCGCCATTGAAGTGGGCGGGGCGAGAAAGGAAGAGCGGGAAACCGCCATTTTCGCGGGAAAACCGCCATCTTAGAAATAAACAAATAAATAAGAATACTGAAAGAAATACTGGTGCTGCTCCCAAGGGAAGAAAGATGCCTAAGCGAGGGAATATTAACGACTTTAATTCTGAAATAGAAGACTGGGCCACGTATGTGGAACGCATAGAGATCTATTGTGAAGCCAACAAAATAGAGGAAGACGACAAGGCGATAACATTGCTAAACTCGATGGGGGCAAAAACATACGGGCTCTTGAAGCATCTAATAGCACCAAATAAACCAGCGGATCAGACCTTCAAAGAGATTGTGGCTGTGCTGAAGGACCACTTGAACCCCACACCGTTGATGCTGGCTGAACAATTCAAATTCTACGCAAGAACGCAGAGGAAAGACGAAAGCAATGCGGAGTACTTGGTCGAACTGCGTAGGCTAGCGAAATACTGCCAGTTCGGAGGGAATCTGACAGAAGCGCTGCGGGACAAGTTCGTATGCGGATTGTCCAAAGAAGGGACGCAGAAGCGACTACTGGAAGAGAACGACCTCACACTGGACAGGGCTGTCCTTATAGCTGCATCGCACGAAGCCGCAGCGAAAGGAACGGCGGAAATGCAACTAAAGGCGGCGGCACTCGGGGTGGACCAAATTACTTCAAGCACAACAAAATGCTACCGTTGTGGGAAGACAATGCATGACCAGAATCAATGCTGGTTTAAGAACCAAGACTGTAGGAAATGTGGCAAACTGGGTCACATCGCGAAGGTATGCCGGTCCAGGAAAAAGACCAACAATCAAAGGAAGCCACCACAAGAAAAGTACAACAAGGTACACAAGGTGGCTGAGAAGAGTTCAGACGAACAGAATTCAGACTCAGACCCAAAGAACCAGGAGCTGGGTAGTCTGAGAATCCACAATGTGGGTAAAGAAACGGATCTACAGACCATCTGGGTCATACTAAAAATAGCTGGAGTCCAAGTAAGAATGGAGCTGGACACTGGATCAGCTCTATCAGTCATCAACCGAAGGGACTACCACCGGCTATTCTCTCACATACCTTTAAGAAATACCAAGTTCGTATTACAGACATACACGGGGCATAACGTATACCCCGTGGGGAAAATAAGAGTCAAGGTGAGAGATAGGGGTAAAGAACACCCAAGAATGAACTTGTACGTATTACCTGAGGGAGGACCACCACTTCTAGGACGGGAGTGGATTAAGAAAATAGACATGGAATGGCATTACCTAAAAGCCATAATGAGGGAGGACTCGGTGCAAGCTATTAGCTCAGATTCTGAAATGGATGATGATAAGACCAAGTCGAATATGGAAGACAAGGCTAAAAGGGACTTGCCGACGATGGGGAAGAAAACGAAGACATGCAGAAGGACTTATGGTACCAAGAAGAATAAAGCTGCAGAGCAGAACTCCAGGTTGACAGAGAATTCTGAGCCTGTTCAAGCAAAGGATTCATCCACGACGGAAGAACACCGAGCTCGGACGCAAACTTATGTCAAAGTACGACAACAATTAGAACAGTTGAGTGACCGTCTCGTACAAGAGATGAAAAATATGGATAAGTTCTGGGACACCGAATGGGAGAACCTGGAAAGACAACAGAGACAGCTAGCTCAAGCAGAGAGCGACCATAGAGCCATCGTGGTCAAATACCAATCACATTCCCCTGATGCTGTTCAGGAACTAGAATATTTACAGAATGAACCAAAGGAAGAGGAATCTTCAGGAAGCCAGGATTTTATTCCAGTTCTTCTCTACGACTCCTTACAAGCAGAGTGTGAGAAGTTGAAAGAACAGTATGAACAGGCCCAGGCTACAATTCTGGAGGGGGCTAACTCGGCAGCCTCCGAAAAGCTAGTTTCAGTAGAAGCATATGAAAAACTAAAGGTTGAACATGAGCAAGAAGTCCAAAGGCTGCAGGAAATTCTTGAGGAGCTCAAGGCCAAGGCAGACTCATCGGTAGAAGTTCCATCCATAGATGAGAAATTAGAGGTGAAAAACATGGCAGAGCATGAAAGACAGGATGTCCAAGAACTCATAAAAACATTGAAGGACACCCAAGACAAATATGAGGCGGCAATGACCGAGGTTCAACAACTTGAAGAACAGATTCAACTGGGAATCCCTTCAGTGGAAGAAAAGGAAACTGTAAGAAACTCAGAGACTGTAAGAATGGTCCCTGAACATGAACTAGAGAGCATCAGGGCGCAACTTTTCCGAGCGCTGAAAGCCAAAGTTCAAGAGGAACGTAAGCTGGAAGTATTGGAGAAAGAGGTGGATGAAATGGAGAAGACTCTGATCCACCGTGTTCCCAGGGAAGAGTTAGCGGTCAGCCAACTCCTTCATATGCTGAAGGACAAGACTCTGCAAGGGGAACAATATGAACACGAGCTTCAATCTTCAGGGGGAACGAGTTCGGAGCTCTCAAAAGTCACGGAGATAGCTGAGGTGGCAACACAAATTTTACAAGGATGCCAAAAGCACGTTGAATCACGTCAAGGTGAACAGAAGAAGGTGGAAACCGTTACTTCAGTAGAAGGTTTAAATAGCCTGATAACGCAATTCCCGATGGAAGGGAAGGTATTGAACTCACAAATGAGGTCCGTCGTGAAGGAATGGCAGATAACCCAGGAAGAGCGGGATGAATATGAATGCATGAAGAAGTCTTTTCAAGAAAGATGTCTAGGGAAGGAACCACCGTCAGCTAACGTCCAGACGGGTGAGGAGGAAGAAGAAGGCTCTCTCGCTGGCCTGACTCAGGACGAACCTGAATATTACCATGACCTATTGAGTGACACTGAATATTACGAGGATGTGGTCTGCCCAGCTTGTGATGAAAACTCCCAAAGTGCTGAAATCCGGATGAAGCACTTAAGGTCTAAGGAACATAGAGAGTTGGTGGTGCTACAGCTGGCAGCCGAGAAAGGAGCTCCGAGAGTTTCAAAAAGGCAGAAAAGAAAAAGAAGAAGCAGAAGATAATAACTGTCTAAAATATTAGCACTTCTACCATCCCAGGCGGGACATTACTAAAGGAGCTAAATTAGTTGAAAAACTGGAAAATGTCAAGACAGCCAGTTGGTTGTAAAAGTCCGCACTGCTGGTTCAACAGGACGAAAGTTCAAGCTGTTACGTCAAGAAAAAGGCTATGGAGGAGTCACGCTAGCCAGGTGAACCGGCTACACCAAAGAAATGTTGTTCGGAACAAGTCAAGATCAGAGACTGAATCTATGAACTGTTTCCGCAGAGACTGAACCTATGAACTGTTTCCACCGAGATTATATCTGTAAATTGTTTTATATGACATTGACTCCACCGAGATTATATCTGTAATTTGTTTATAGTAAGTTGAAGATATGTATGTTTAACGGGGACTCTGTAAGTAATAAGCTAAAAAGGGAGGATTGTAGTGTATGTACCCGTCTACCTTTAAGGGAACTATTGAATGTAACCGTTCACCTTTAAGAGAACTACTTTAGGTGTGGCACTATTTGTTTGGCTTCTGTATACTGTAATACCAATAGTGACCACACCAGTATATAAGTGTTGTGGCAGGATTGCTGGGGCAGATTCGCCCGGACCTTCGAATAGTAAAGACCTGTTTGTTTGTTACTTCTGAAGTCTGTGTATTTATTAACTGCCCAACCCACAGACTTTACAGTTTCTTGCACAGTGGGATCATGAGGAAATTTCTGTTTACATATCAGCAGACAGCAGATGTATCTGACTTGGAGTATGTTGTGGAAACATTGATCTATGTTGTAGTATTAGTGAATTTTAACGTTCCGGAATATCCATCAACACAATGACATTCCAAACAATATTTCCAAGATATATACTTAGAGAGTAGGCCAAGTTTACATGCAGCTGTAAAGTCTGTCAGACCGCAGAGAATCAATATTAACTGCCAGTTACAATGCAATATTTATTCCAAATTCTATTTTCAAAATGTTACTGGAAAATAATACCCTAGAGGAGTATAGGAAGTGCAAGGGTAAAATTAAAAAGGAAATTAGGGAAGCAAAGAGAGGACATGAAAAAATATTGGCAAGTAACATCAAGGAAAACCCAAAGATGTTTTATGAATATATTAAGAGCAAGAGGATAACTAAAGTAAGAATAGGGCCTATTAGGGACCATAAAGGTAACCTGTGTGTGGAGGCAGAAGACATGGGTATGATTCTTGATTAATACTTTGCGTCTGTTTTCACAAAAGAGAGGGATGATGCAGATATTGCAATCAGGGAGGAGCGTGAAATATTAGAAAAAATAAACATAGTGAGAGAGGAAGTATTAAAGGGTTTAGCATCTTTGAAAGTGGCTAAATCCCCAGGCCCGGATGAAATGTATCCCAGACTGTTAAGAGAAGTAAGAGAGGAAATAGCAGAGGCTCTGACCATCATTTTCCAATCCTCTCTGGCTACAGGTGTGGTGCCGGAGGACTGGAGGACTGCTAATGTGGTACCGTTGTTTAAAAAGGGAGAAAGGGATAGACTGAGTAATTACAGGCCGGTCAGCCTAACCTTGGTGGTGGGAAAATTATTGGAAAAAATTCTGAGGGACAGGATAAATCTTCATTTAGAAAGACATGGATTAATCAGGGACAGTCAGCATGGATTTGTTTAGGGAAGGTCATGTCTGACTAACTTGATTGAATTTTTTGAGGAGGTAACAAGGAGGGTCGATGAAGGTAGTGCATTTGATGTAGTCTATATGGATTTTAGCAAGGCTTTTGATAATGTCCCACATGGCAGATGGGTCATGAAAGTAAAAGCCCATGGGATCCAAGGCAAAGTGGCAAGTTGGATCCAAAATTGGCTCAAAGGCAGGAAACAAAGGGTAATGGTCGAAGGGTGTTTTTGTGATTGGAAGGCTATTTCCAGTGGTGTTCCGCAGGGCTCAGTACTGGGTCCCTTGCTTTTTGTGGTATATATCAATGACTTGAACTTGAATGTAGGAAGTATGATTAAGAAGTTTGCAGATGATACAAAAATTGGCCGTGTGGTTGATAATGAAGAAGAAAGCGTAGACTGCAGGAAGATATCAATGGACTGGTCTGGTGGGCAGAACAGTGGCAAATGGAATTCAATCTGGAGAAGTGTGAGGTAATGCATTTGGGGAGGGCTAACAAGGCAAGGGAATACACTATAAATGGTAGGACACTGAGAAGTGCAGAGGATGAGAGGGACCTTGGCGTGCATGTCCACAGATCCCTGGAGGTAGCAGGACAGGTAGATAAGGTGGTTAAGAAGGCATATGGGATACTTGCCTTTATTAGCCGAGGTATAGAATATAACAGCAGGGAGGTTATGCTTGAACTGTATAAAACACTAGTTAGGCCGCAGCTAGATTACTGCGTGCAGTTCTGGTCACCACATTACAGGAAGGATGTGATTGCATTAGAAAGGGTGCAGAGGAGATTTACGAGGATGTTGCCTGGGCTGGGGAATTTTAGCTATGAGGAAAGATTGGTTAGGCTGGGGTTGTTTTCTTTGGAACGAAGGAGGCTGAAGGGAGACCTATTTGAGGTGTATAAAATTATGAGGTGCCTAGATAGAGTGGATAGGAAGGACCTATTTCCCTTAGCAGAAGGGTCAATAACCAGGAGGCATAGATTTAAAGTAATTGGTAGGAGGTTTAGAGGGGATTTGAGGAGAAATGTTTTCACCCAGATGGTGGTTGGGGGTCTGGAACTCACTGCCTGAAAGACTGGTAGAGGCAGAGACTCTCATCACTTTTAAAAAGTACTTGGATATGCACTTGAAGTGCTGTAAACTACAAGGCTACGGACCAAGTGCTGGAAAGTGGGATTAGGGTGGATAGCTCTTTGTCGGCCAGCATGGACAAGATGTGCTGAATGGCCTTCTGTGCTGTAAATTTCTATGATTCTATGAAAACATTGAGCAAATCAATGACTATCAAACAATGAACAGATTGTGATAGTAATTTTCCAGTCACATCAGAAAAGTCCATTCCTGTTCAACGTGAATGTAACTACTACACACCAAAATTCAATGGCTGAATCAGAAAAGTAATGGCTAGAAAGTTACTGTGAGAGTGTTTACATTATTTTCCAGTCAATAACTTATCCAAGTATTGTTTTTGAAAGTGGGTCTAAAAGCATTTTAACCAGCACTGAATAGGGGTAATATTAACTTTTGTCGATAGTGTAAAATGAGCGATATCAGCTCGGCCACCTGTCAAATACCTCTCCTGATTTTTGTTTCCATTGAAGTCAGTCGGGAGAGGTGTTTAACAGGTGGTTACCCGTGTTGTACTATCGTCTAGATTCAGAATGACCCCCAATGTGTTCAGAATGGGGCGGATTTTGCCAGTATGTGCTAGTGGCAGGCAAGGCTCCCCACTGACTACATGTACTCAGAATATTGCCCCATGTAAGAAATAGGAGCAGGAGTAGGCCCATATGTAATAATTTTCCAAAACTCCCTGGACTCAGCAAAGGTCCCGGCAGACTGGAAAACTGCTAATGTAACACCCTTATTTAAAAAGGGCAGTAGACAGAAGGCTGGAAACTATAGACCGGTTAGCCTAACATCTGTGGTAGGTAAAATTTTGGAGTCCATTATTAAGGAGACAGTAACAGGACATTTGGATAATCATAATTTAATAGGACAAAGTCAGCATGGTTTTATGAAGGGGAAGTCATGTTTGACAAATTTGCTTGAGTTCTTTGAGGAAGTAACATATAGGGTGGATAAAGGGGAACCAGTGGACGTAGTGTATTTAGACTTCCAAAAGGCATTTGACAAGGTGCCACACAAAAGATTATTGCTTAAGATAAAAAATCACGGGATTGGGGGTAATATTCTGGCATGGATAGAGGATTGGCTATCTAACAGAAGGCAGAGAGTTGGGATAAATGGTTCATTCTCAGACTGGCAATCAGTAACTAGTGGTGTTCCGCAGGGGTCAGTGCTGGGTCCCCAACTCTTTACAATCTATATTAACGATTTGGAGGAGGGGACCGAGTGTAATATATAAAAGTTTGCAGATGATACTAAGATGGGAGGGAAAGTAGTGAGTGAGGAGGACATAAAAAACCTGCAAGGGGACATAGACAGGCTAAGTAAGTGGGCAGAGATTTGGCAGATGGAATACAATACTGGAAAGTGTGAGGTTATGCACTTTGGCAGGAAAAATCGTAGAGCAAGTTATTATCTTAATGGCAAGAAACTGGAAAGTACTGAAGTACAAAGGGATCTGGGGGTCCTGGTGCACGAAACTCAAAAGGTTAGTATGCAGGTGCAGCAAGTGATTAAGAAGGCCAATGGAATGTTGGCTTTCATTGCTAGGGGGATAGAATATAAAAATAGGGAGGTATTGCTTCAGTTGTACAAGGTATTGGTGAGACCGCACCTGGAATACTGCATACAGTTTTGGTGTCCATACTTAAGAAAAGACATACTTGCTCTCGAGTCAGTACAAAGAAGGTTCACTCGGTTAATCCCGGGGATGAGGGGATGGACATATGAGGAGAGGTTGAGTAGATTGGGACTCTACTCATTGGAGTTCAGAAGAATGAGAGGCGATCTTATTGAAACATATAAGATTGTGAAGGGGTTGGATCGGGTGGATGCGGGGAGGATGTTCCTGATGATGGGTGAAACTAGAACTAGGGGGCATAGTCTTAGAATAAGGGGCTGCTCTTTCAAAACTGAGATGAGGAGGAACTACTTCACTCAGAGGGTGATAGGTCCATGGAATATGCTGCCCCAAAAAGCTGTAGAAGCTACATCATTACATAAATTTAAAACAGAAATAGACAGTTTCCTAGAAGTAAAGGGAATTAAAGGTTACGGGGAGCGGGCAGGAATTTGGACATGAGTCTAGGTTCGGATCGGTCATGGCCCTGTGGGTAGCAGAGCGGGCCCAGGGGCCGTGTAGCCTGATCCTGCTCCTATTTCGTGTGTCTAATTCTGTTAGATTCAGGAGATGGTTCTGTGATAGTGGATTGGCGGTTAGGATCAGATCAGCCATGATCTTATTGAATGGCGGAGCAGGCTCGAGGGGCCGATTGGCCTACTCCTGCTCCTATTTCTTATGTTCTTATGTCCCCTCGAGCCTGCTCCGCCATTCAATAAGATCATCTACCTCAACTCCACATTCCCGCCCTATCCCCATAAAAGTTGCATTGGGCAGGAATCAAACCCGGGACTCCCACATGGCAGGTAAGAATTCTACCATTGAACCACCAAAGTACAGCCAGCATAGGTCAGAGCAAAAAAATGGTAATTAAACATATACTTATACCATGAGCTGCACTGCTCAGCCCAAGAGAAAACAAACATTATGAGTGAGTTTTACTGAAATGTTTCCACTAAATTTTATGAGAATAACAGAATTAATCAAACCTTTAAACCTCAGCTGTTTTTGTTTCATCTGCATACACCAAACATCACCCATGAAACGAGTGCTCCCTACACAATGACACTGCCGCAAATCAACAGGCTGATCTACTCACATGGTGGGCCAAAGTAAATGCGGTTGAAATAATATACTTCAATTTTTTTAAAGATTTTGACCAGGTTTCTCACTAGCAATTAATGGCTACAGTAAGAAGTCACAGGAGAGCAGGTAAAGTATGACACATGGGGGGAATTTTAGCCCCAGAAAATGGGTGGGTTGGGGTTGGATGGGAGATTAAAGTGTTAAAAATCTGAATCCCCACCCAACCCATCCACTTCTGGTTTTAATGGAGGTGGGACGGGGGGCGGACGGCTATCCCACTCGCAGGAGGCGGATTGGCACTTTAAATATTACAATCAGGCTGCGTGCCTCATGGTGATCCACCATTTTAAATTTAACTCTGACTGGTCGGGTTTCGTGAGCCTCAGGGAACCCGGCAGCTAAAGGGAAGGGAGGACTGTTGAATCAAAACTCCTAGGAAGTGCTTTCTGGACTTTGATCTACTTTGATCGGAGGCTGGAGATCCCCCCTCCTTGAAATCCAGCCTCTGATGATTCTGGCCTTCCGACCAACCCCCCACTGCCCGAGCTATAATCCCACCCTCCCTTCCTTCCCTCTGCTACCTGCCTGACAGCCAGCCGGCCTCTCAATCTGGCTGCGGGAGGGAAAAAGAGAATAAAATGCTAATCAGACCTTGCTGTTAAATTCGGCAGGGCCTCAGGGAAACCCGTTCTCCCCCATCACCCCACCCCGCTCCCTCCCCACCTCCAAGTTAAAATTGCAACCATGGTAGACAATTGTGTTAAAAATAGGAATCAAATAAAAAACAGAAATTAGAACTTTTGAAGCTGGAAAAAATTACTCGCCAGCTAGTTGGCCTAACTAGTTTGCATAATTTACATGTCAAGCCAACGATGAGGAATAATGCAACCAGATTCAGACGTTTTTGGATCTGTTAAGTTACATTGCATGTTAGATGCATTCAATATAAATAAGTATAAAATAATTAATGAGTTCAAGAAACAGTCCTACAGCATACTGATGAGGAAAGATAGTGGATAAATCGATAAAACCATCAACACAGTGCTTGATTGCAGTAGAAAAAGTAACTCACATTTCAAAGTCCTCATTACGAACAAAAAGATGTCTTGGAACATTTTACTGCCACCTGCCACAACTTACCGTTATACCTCGCTGCAGTTAGTCATGCAGTTATTTATGTTTTAGCAGTGGATGCTTGAGTGGGACAATACACCAATGTGAAATTGAGACATACCATCCAGAAGGTTCCAGATATGTGAAGTGGATAGCAATTGGATACTGGCAGGGGCAGGTAAAATAGGAAGAGAATCAAGAGAGGATGAGTGCATGGTCAAGGAGGATGGCATTACAGCCTTTATGAAGGTAAGAAAGGAGGTGGCAAGATGAAGATGGTGAGGGATAAGTTCCAGAGGGCAGGGACAGGCTGGTTGGCTGACAGAGCATCTGTGATAGAGAAATGAATGGGGAACCAGGTATAGACAAGAGTTGGAAACAAATAAAAAGGCAAATATGGTATTAGCATGCATCAACAGATCAAAAGAGGTTGTATTATTGCTACAAGGCATTTGTCAGATTCCATCTGGATTACTAAGTACAGTTTTGGTCAGCAAGTCATTCAAAGGATATTACTATCTTCAGAGGTACACAGATATGCAACCAAAATAATTTGGGATATCAGGAACCTAAGTTACTAAGAAAGGTTTAAGGATTTGGGCTTACTCTCTTTGGGAAAGAGAAGACATTGAAGTGACTTAATTAAAGTTTTCAAGAGGTCGGTTTTGCAAAGTTGGTCAAGAGAAATTGTAAACTGTGATGAAAGGTTCGAACACCAGGGACACAAGTAAAAATTAGAAAGGGTAGTTGTAAATTTTAAGGGCTGGGCAATTGCAGTGATCAGTATATAGCAGAATTTTCTGTTCTTGAACATGGGTGTATTGATCACGTAGGCACAGTGTATAGAGGACAAATGGGGCGGAAGGGATCACACATGAGTAATGGTGCCTGCCTGATTTTCTGTCCCTTTAAATTAAAATGGACAGAAAGTTGAGGAGCCCCATTAGGTGCATACAATGTTCCTCACCCAATTTTCCTCTATCTGCTGCACCAAGACAATCCAATACGTCTAAATACAATAAGTGAAAAATCTGAAATAACAACAGAAAATGCTGGAAAAACTCAGCAGGCCAGGCAACATCCGTGGAGAGAGAAATAGAGTCAACGTGTCAGGTCAAAACCCTTCATCAGGACTGAAACAACACAGGAAATGAATCGGATTATAAGGCCAGTTTGGGGGCTGGGAAATGGGGATGAAAGAACAAAAGAGAAGTGAAGAGACATTAAGGGGTATTCAAAACGAGATGAGATGGTGATAGGACTAGTGGAGAGACAAAAGACGGTTCTAGATAAGGTGTGAAATGCGCTGGCAGAATGAGAGACAGCTGCCATGTGGGAGAGAAAAAAAGGGGGGAGGGGCACAAAACAAAGGTGTGGATAAAAAATATAAGTAAAAATGTAATAGGGGCCGAGGTTATGATCTGAAATTATTGAACTCGATATTGAGTCCGTAAGGCTGTAAAGTGCCTAATCGGAAGATGAGGTGCTGTTCCTCGAGCTTACGCTGGGTTTCCGTGGAACAATGTATGAGCCCGAGTACAGTGAGGTCTGAGTGGGAATGGGGCAGTGAATTAAAATGACAGGTGACCGGAAGCTCGGGGTCACGCTTACAGACTGAATGGAGGTGTTCCGCAAAGCAGTCACCCAATCTGCGTTTGGTCTCCCCAATGTAGAGGAGACCACATCGTGAGCAGCGAATACAGTATACTAGATTGCAAGAAGTACAAGTAAATCGCTGTTTCACCTGGAAGGGGTGTTTGGGGCCCTTCACAGTGGGAAGGGGGGAGGTATAAGGGCAGGTGTTGCATCTCCTGCGCTTGCACGGAGAGGTGCCGGGCGAAGGGGAAGGGGTGCTGGGGGTGATAGAGGAGTGGACTAGGGTGTCTCGGAGGGAGCGGTCCCTACGGAATGCTGTAAGGGGAGGGGAGGGGAAGATGCGTTTGGTGGTGGGATCACGTTGGAGTTCACAGAAATGGTGGAGGATGATCCGTTAAATGTGGAGGCTGGTGGGGTGAAAGGTGAGGACAAGGGGAACCCTATTGTGGTTCCGGGAGGGAGGGGCAGGGGTAAGGGCAGAAGTGCGGGAGATAGAACGGGCACGATCGAGGGCCATGTCAACCACTGTAGAGGGGAATCCTCGGTTGAGGAAAAAGGAAGACATGTCGGAAGCACTGGTGTGGAAGGTGGCATCGTCAGAGCAGATACGGCGGAGATGGAGAAACTGGGAGAATGGAATAGAGTCCTTACAGGAGGCGGGGTGGGAGGAAGTGTAGTCCAGGTAGCTGTGGGAGTCAGTGGGCTTGTAGTGAATGTTGGTCAATAACCTATCCCCAGAGATGGAGACAGAGAAGTCGAGGAAGGGAAGGGAAGAGTCGGAGATGGACCATGTGAAGGTGAGGGAAGGGTGGAAATTTGAGGCAAAGTGAATGCATTTGTCTAGTTCAGGGCGAGAGCAGGAAACGGCACTGATACAATCATCAATGTACTGGAAAAAGAGGTGAGGGAGGGGACCCGAGTAGGACTAGAACAAAGAGTGTTCCACATATCTGACGATAAGGCAGGCATAGCTAGGACCCATGCGGGTACCCATAGCAACACCTTTAATTTGGAGGAAATGAGTGGAGTCAAAGGAGAAGTTGTTCAATGTGAGAACAAGTTCAGCCAGGTGGAGGAGGGTAGTGGTGGATGAGGACTGGTCAGGCCTCTGTTCAAGGAAGAAGCGGAGCACCCTCAGGCCATCCAGGTGGGGGATGGAGGTGTAGAGGGATTGTACGTCCATGGTGAAAAGGAGGCGGTTGGGGCTAGGAAACTGGAAACTGTTAAAGTGGTGGAGGGCGTCAGAAGAGTCGCGGATGTAGGTGGGAAGAGACTGGACAAGGGGAGAAAAGATAAAGTCGAGATAGGAAGAGATAAGTTCCGTGGGGCAAGAACAGGCTGTAAGGATGGGTCTACCAGGGCAGTCCTGTTTGTGGATCTTGGGAAGGAGGTAGAAGCGGGCTGTGCGGGGTTGGGGAACTATGAGGTTGGTGGCTGCAGGGGGAAGATCTCCAGAGGAGATGAGGTCAGTGACAGTCTTGGAAACGGTGGTTTGATGTTCGGTAGTGGGGTCATGGTCCAGGCGGAGGTAGGAGGAGGTGTCGGAGAGTTGGCGTTCAGCTTCCGCTAGGTAGAGGTCGGTTCGCCAAACAACAACAGCACCACCCTTGTCAGCAGGTTTAATGACAATGTCGGGGTTGGATCTGAGAGAATGGAGTGCTGCAAGTTCAGAGGGAGGTAGTTTGGAGTGAGTGAGGGGAGCAGAGAAATGGAGACGGCCGATTTCACAGCGGCAGTTAGCAATGAAAAGATCTAGAGAGGGTAAGAGGCCAGGGGGAGGGGTCCAGGTAAAACGAGAATTCTGAAAGCGGGAGAAAGGGTCAGCCGTGCGGGGGGAAGACTCCTGGCCAGAGAAGTGGGCATGGAGACAAAGGCAGAGGAAAAGGAGCTCAGCATCGTACCGAGCGCGAAATTCATTGAGGTGGGGGCGTAAGGGGATGAAGCTCAGGCCTTTGCTGAGGACTGATCGTTCGGGGTCAGAGAGGGGAAGGTCAGAGGGGATAGTGAAAATGCGGCAGGGGGTGAGATTGGGAGAAGGGGTGTCAGAGGAAAGTGAAGGAGAAGAATGTTCCGGAAGGGCATTGGTGTTCAAGAGTTGATGAAGCTTGCAAAAAATCTGCCCTTATAAATGTGCTCAAGTGACAAATAGATGTGTTTAAAAGAGCACATGCATTTATGTAGCATCTTAATTAAGTCTCTCAGGAATGCCTCAGAGCACTTTACACACAATTAAAGACTTTGAAGTAGATGGACTGTTATGTAGGTAAACACAGCTGCTATTTCGCTCACAGCTACGTCCTACAAACAGCAATGAGGTGATTGATCAGCTAATCTGTTTTGATTGAGGCAAGAATATTGACTAGCACACCAGGAGAATTCACTGCTCTTTTTCAAAAGACGCCATGAAACTCTTCATCTCCACCTGAACTGTGAGAACAGGCAAAGGGGGCTTCAATGTACTGCTTGATCCAAAAGACAGCAACTCTGACAATGTAACATTTCCTCAGTACTGCACTGGAGAGTCAGCCTAGATTATATGCTCAAATCCTGGAGTAGCATTTGAATCTTAGAGGTAAGAGTGCAACCAGTGAAACTAAACTGATATGGAATGCTCTTGTCAAATAAGAAAAATGGTGGGATGTGTTAAATCCGTGAATCTTGATGTATGGTGTCCTTCAATAAATAGACAGGGACTGCAGAGGAACAATCAACAGGTGTTTACTGGATGAGGGTTACTCTAAAACTAACAGTACAGATCCCTACTCAGGGTTTATATACAGGTGTGGTGACTGCCGGTACTACAGTATACAGGAGCTGTAAAAAATAGTTCTCCCCTTAAAGGTACATACACTACAATTCCTCCCCTTTTAGATTAACAGTACCATAACATTCATTTAACAATTAACACTTTTAACATGCAACATTAACTGAAAATAGTCCATTTATAAATTCAGTCTTTGGGGCGGCTTCCTGATCCTTTCTGAATAGCGCCTTTCCTGTCTTGCTCTTGGTGCGGAGGCGATTCTGGCCCCCTGTCGTCGGTTGGTTCATCAGCTTCCGATGCTACTGTTTCTGGGGTAGATGCTACCTGTATGTCGGGTTCATCACCAGGTACGCGAGACATGAGGTTGACTCGTTCCTGTGACTCTAGGATCTGGTCGACATGGCGTCTCACAATGTTCTCCCCAACATCCACTGTGTACATTAGTGGCCCCTGCCGTGTGCCTATCGTTCCTGGTTGCCATTTCTCTGTTCGGTAGTCGCGGGCCAAGACTGGTTGCCCTACATTGAAGCTCCTTGTCGGCTTCTCATTGATGTGCTGGAATTGCTTATTCTCAACATCTCTTCGTACATTTGGTCTGAGCAAATCCAGACGAGATCTCAACCTTCGGTTAAAGAACATCATGGCCGGGGTCTGGTTGGTGACTGCATGTGTCGCATTTCTGTAGGCTAAAAGGAAATTGTCCACCTTATGCTGCAGTGGAATGTCGTCATCGCACATGGCCCTTACTGCCTTTTTAAAGGTTTCTACGAACCTCTCAGCCAATCCATTTGTGGCTGGATGATACGGGCCGGATGTGTAATGCCTTACCCCATTCCCTTTCATAAATTTCCGAAACTCTCCGGACACAAACTGTGGTCCGTTATCAGAGCAAATCTGCTCTGGCAAGCCGTTCCTGGCAAATATGGTCCGTAGGACTGCAATCGTTTTCTCCGTGGTGGTGGAGGACATTTTGATCACCTTAGGCCATTTCGAGTGCGCATCCACGGCTATTAAAAACATTGAGTCCATGAATGGACCAGCAAAATCAATATGCACCCGTTGCCATGGAGAGGAGGGCCACTCCCATGGGTGTAGAGGGGCATGTGGTGGTGCATTTTGGACCTTCTGGCATCCTGAGCAGCTCTTTGTCAGGTCCTCGATTTGCTGATCGATCCCCGGCCACCACACATAAGCCCTAGCAAGGCTTTTCATTTTCACCCCTCCCAGATGGCCTTCATGAAGCTCATTGAGCACTCTCTCCCTTAACTTGGGTGGAATTACCACTCGGGATCCACACATCAAGGCCCCCTGGCATACTGACAGCTGTTCTCTTCTGGATGAGAATGCTGGCAACAGTGAGTCGCCATGTGTTGGCCATCCCTTCACCGTCAAGTCACATACCCGAGACAGTGTTGGGTCATTTCGGGTCTCCTTCTCTATATCCGCGTTTGTTACTGGCAAGCGTTCAATTATAGTCAAATGAAATATTTCGACAGGGTCCACTGCTGGTGCTTCCTCCACAGTAGGCAGTGGCAGGCGTGATAGCCCATCAGCGTTTCCATGCTGTTTCGTGCCCTTATACTCTATTTCATATTGGTTCGCCCCTAGAAAAAGGGATCATCTTTGTAGCCGTTGCGCAGTCATCACCGGAACGCCCTTCTTTGGATTAAAGATGGAGACAAGTGGTTGGTGGTCAGTCAGCAAGGTGAACTTCTGCCCGTGCAGATAGTGGTTGAACTTTTTCACTCCCCACACTAGGCTGAGGGCCTCCCTGTCAATCTGGGCGTAGTTACGCTCGGCTGAGGTTAGTGACCGAGAAGCAAAGGCTACTGGCCTCTCCGAGCCGTCCGGGAATTTGTGCGACAGCACTGCTCCAATACCATAGGGTGATGCATCACACGCCAACCGAATTGGTAGTGCTGGGTTGAAATGAGCCAACACCTCTTTTGATGTGATCAATGCTTTGCACTTCTGGAAAGCTCGTTTACATTCGTCATTCCACTTCCATGGTACCCCCGTTTGCAGTAGGGTGTTCAGTGGGTGTAGTACTGTGGACAAATTTGGCAAGAACTTATGGTAGTAGTTCACCAGCCCGAGGAACGACCTCAGTTGTGACACATTTTCCGGTGCTGGAGACTTGACTACTGCCTCAATCTTTTCAGGGGACTTATGTAACCCCTCTTCATCAATAACGTGGCCACAATACGAGATCTGCTTCTGGAAAAACTCGCATTTGTGGCGATTAGCTCGGAGCCCATATTCCTTCAATCTAGTGAGCATCTGCTCCAGGTTGGCGAGGTGATCACTGTCATTTTCGCCCGTGACCAGGATGTCGTCCAAATAACACTGGGTCCCTGGAATCCCTTGCAGGACTTGATCCATTGCCCTTTGCCAAATAGCCGGAGCTGATGCTACCCCGAACACCTGACGGTTGTTTTGGTAGAGACCTTTATGAGTGTTGATCATGAGGTACAGTTTCGAGGCTTCTTCTACCTCCATTTGCAGGTACGCCTGGGCCAGATCAATCTTAGTGAAGCATTTCCCTCCAGATAGCGAGGCGAAAATATCTTCAATCCGCGGAAGCGGATATTGTACCGTGTGAAGGACTGGGTTCACTGTCACCTTAAAGTCCCCACAGATGCGAACCTTCTTTGGTTCCCCAGGCGTATTACTCAATGACCTCTTCATTACAGGAACGATGGGTGTAGCTGTGGTAAACCACTGTTTGTATTCCTGTTTGTCCTGTTTGTATTCCACTGTGTACATGCCTGGACATGCCTCGGCTGACTCCTCCCACAGGTCCTAGTATAAAGGTGACTGCTCCCCAGCCCTTAGTATCATGGACCGGTCGACCACGCGAGGCAGACCTCCATTCTGTTGTTAATAAAAGCCTTTGGTTACTCTTCTAACTCTCAGTCTTTTATGAGTAATTGATAGCGCATCAATTTTATTAACAACATTTTTATAATGGAGAAGATCCTCACACCAGCATGCCTGGACTTAGATCATCGGGAGGCGGACTCATCCACCAAGTTTACTCACTGGCTTAAGTGTTTCGAAAAATTCCTGACCGCCTCCGAAGCAATCAAATCGGACGAGGACAAACTGGATGTCCTGACCTCCAAAGTGAACCACCGAGTGTACTCGGTCATCCAAGACGCGACCTCGTACGCGGACGCTATCAAGCTCCTCAAGGACCAGTACACGCGCCCAGTGAACGAAGTGTACGCCAGGCACCTCCTGGGGAGTCGTAAACAACAACCTGGGGAATCGACCGTGGAATACCTTCAGGCACTGTCTGTGCTTGGCCGGGCCTGTGGTTGTAAGGATGTAAAGGCCGCCGTGTACACAGAGGAACTTATCCGGGATGCTTTTGTAGCGGGCCACAGATCCAATTACACCCGACAGCGACTGTTGGAGCAGAGTAACCTCGACCTCAACAAGGCCTCTGAACTCGCACTATCGTTGGATGCAGCCTACCAGGGCATGGATGCCTACTCCTCTGCACCGTGGACGCCACGGGGAATGACAGCCTGGGACACGGTAGGACCGCCTCATAGCGCCGTGCCACCCCAGCCACACCCCAACAACGGCCCAACTACCGCAGCAGTATCCCAAGGCCAGACAGCAGTGGCCCAAGGCCAGAAATGCTACTTCTGTGGCCAGGCAAAACACCCCAGAGTGCGCTGCCCGGCGAAAAACGCGATCTGCTCGGGCTGCGGGAAGAAGGGACACTACGCTAGCGTCTGCAGGGCCAAAGCCACCCCGAACCCCAGCAGCGCGTGTGGGCCATGCGGGCCGCCATCTTGGACCTCCCCGGCCATGTGCGAATCACCGGTACAGCAGCCATTTTGGACGCCTCCAGCCACATGGGGATCATGGACGCCGCCATCTTGGACGACAGCCGGGACGCAGCAGGCCCCCGACACCGCCTCATCTGATACCCACAGCGACACACCGACCCCTACGCTGGCATCCGTTACACTGGACCAAGCGAGACCGCACCAACTGGCCAGTTCCACAATGGACATTAAGGTAAATGGTCACGATACAATCTGCCTTTTTGACTCTGGGAGCACGGAGAGCTTCATCCACCCCGACACGGTGCGGCGTTGCTCTCTCCCAGTCCTGCCTGCGCAACAGCGGATTTCTATGGCCTCCGAGTCCCAGTCGGCGGACATCGGCGGCTACTGCGTGGTGACACTCGTAGTAGACGGGACCGTGTACGATCATTTTAAACTTCTGGTCCTGCCTGACCTCTGCGCTGCCGTCCTGCTGGGGTTAGATTTTCAGTGCCACCTTAAAAGTGTTACGATGGCGTACGGTGGACCCCTACCCCCACTCACAGTCCGCAGCCAGCAGCTTCCAAACTGCCCGCCGCGCACCAGGTGCAACCTCTCCACACTCAGAGTCACCCCCCCCCAACTGTTTGCTAACCTCACCCCCGACTGTAAGCCCATCGCCACAAAGAGCAGGCGATACAGTGCCGGGGACAGGGTTTTCATTAAAACCGAAGTGGAGCGGCTCCTGAAAGAAGGGATTATTGAGGGCAGCACCAGCCCCTGGCGAGCCCAGGTTGTGGTCGTTAAGACCGGCGAGAAGCAGCGCCTGGTCATCGACTACAGCGAGACAATAAATCGCTACACCCTGCTGGACGCCTACCCACTCCCCCGTATAGCTGATATGGTCAACCAGATCGCGCAGTACCGCGTCTTCTCGACCATTGACCTGAAATCAGCGTACCACCAGCTCCCCATCCGCCCTGAGGACCGCCAGTACACTGCCTTTGAGGCAAACGGCCGCCTCTATCACTTCCTTAGGGTTCCCTTTGGCGTCACCAACGGGGTCTCCGTCTTCCAAAGGGAGATGGACCGGATGGTAGATCAAAATGCGTTGCAGGCCACTTTCCCATATCTGGACAATGTGACCATCTGCGGCCGTGACTTGCAGGACCATGACGCAAACCTCGAAAAATTCCTCCGCACCGCCCAACTCCTAAACCTGACATATAACAAGGAGAAGTGCATATTCCGCACAAACCGCCTCGCCATCCTTGGCTGTGTTGTGGAACATGGAGTCATCGGCCCCGACCCCGACCGGATGCGTCCCCTTATGGAACTTCCACTGCCCCACTGCCTCAAGGCCCTGAAGAGGTGCCTAGGGTTTTTCTCCTATTACGCCCAGTGGGTCCCCTACTATGCGGACAAGGCCCGTCCGCTGATCAAGTCCACCTCTTTTCCCTTGACGGCAGAGGCCCGCTTAGCCTTCCACCGTATCAAGGAGGACATTGCCAAAGCCACCATGCACGCAGTGGACGAATCCATCCCCTTCCAGGTGGAAAGCGCCGCGTCTGACTTTGCCCTGGCCGCTACCCTCAATCAGGCGGGGAGACCCGTGGCCTTCTTTTCACGAACCCTCCAAGGCCCGGAGACCAGACACTCCGCTGTTGAGAAGGAGGCCCAGGCGATTGTGGAGGCTGTGCATCATTGGAGGCACTACCTGGCCGGAAAACGATTTACCCTGCTCACTGACCAGCGTTCAGTTGCTTTTATGTTTAACAACAAGCAGAGGGGCAAAATCAAAAATGACAAGATCTTGAGGTGGAGAATCGAACTTTCCACCTACAACTACGAGATCTTGTACCGGCCCGGGAAGCTAAATGAACCCCCGGATGCGCTATCGCGTGGCACCTGCGCCAGCGCGCAGATCGATAGACTGCGGGCCCTCCACAATGACCTCTGTCACCCGGGGGTCACCAGGTTCTTCCACTTCATCAAGGCCCGCAACCTGCCTTACTCTATTGAGGAGGTCAGGACCATGACCAGGAACTGCCAAGTCTGCGCTGAGTGCAAACCGCACTTTTATAGACCAGACAGGGCCCACCTGATAAAAGCCACTCGCCCCTTCGAGCGCCTGAGCGTCGATTTTAAAGGGCCTCTCCCCTCCTCCGACCGCAATGTGTACTTCCTCAATATTATTGATGAGTACTCCCGTTTCCCGTTCGCCTTCCCCTGCCCGGACATGACCAGTGCCACGGTCATTAAATGTCTGAACAACCTCTTCACCCTGTTCGGCTTCCCCAGCTATATCCATAGCGACCGGGGCTCATCGTTTATGAGCGACGAACTCCGTCAGTACCTGCTAACTAGGGGTATTGCCACAAGCAGGACCACCAGTTACAACCCCCGGGGGAACGGACAGGTGGAAAGAGAAAATGCGACAGTTTGGAAGGCCGTCCTGCTAGCCTTAAAGTCTAGGGGCCTTCCAACCTCCCGCTGGCAGGATGTGCTCCCCGATGCGCTCCACTCTATTCGGTCACTGCTCTGCACTGCCACTAACGCCACCCCTCATGAGAAAATGTTTGTCTTCCCAAGGAAGTCCACATCGGGGACATCGCTACCGCCATGGCTGACGTCCCCAGGGCCGGTCCTACTGAGAAGACACGTGAGGACCCATAAAACGGACCCCCTGGTCGAGAGGGTCGACCTCCTCCACGCCAACCCCCAGTATGCTTACATCGCATACCCGGACGGGCGGGAGGACACAGTCTCCATAAGAGACCTTGCACCCTCGGGGGCCACAGTAACCCACTACCCACTACCACCCCCCCCCACGATCCGATATCCAGCCCCAGCAGACGGCAGGCCTGGGCCCCGCGACCCGCTCGACATCTACGAGGACGACACGCCTGTGCCACAGCCTACGCTGGACTCGACGCCGGAAACTTCACTACCCCTGCCGTCGCCACGCAGATCACAGCGGCAGACAAGACCTCCGGAGAGACTCCAATACACTAACTTTTAATACACTTCACCCCGCCGGACTCAATTTTAAACAAGGGGTGAATGTGGTAAACCACTGTTTGTATTCCTGTTTGTCCTGTTTGTATTCCACTGTGTACATGCCTGGACATGCCTCGGCTGACTCCTCCCACAGGTCCTAGTATAAAGGTGACTGCTCCCCAGCCCTTAGTATCATGGACCGGTCGACCACGCGAGGCAGACCTCCATTCTGTTGTTAATAAAAGCCTTTGGTTACTCTTCTAACTCTCAGTCTTTTATGAGTAATTGATAGCGCATCAGTAGCCCACTCACTCCAGTCCACTTTGGACAGTACTCCAGAACGTTCCAAACCTTCCAGCTCTGCTTCGACCGCTGGGCGGATCGCATAAGGCACCGGTCTGGCCTTCAAAAACTTTGGGCTTGCATTTTCCTCTATTTTGATCGTCGCTGTTATGCCTTTTAGTGTTCCGAGTCCCTCCTGGAACACTTCTTGTGCGTCAGTTAGCATTTTTGACAGTCGTCCAGGTGTGACGTCGTCATCCTTTTTGGCATCTACGGTCAGTGCTTGTATGGAATGCCAATCTAGCTGTATCTTCCGGATCCATTCACGTCCTAGTAGTAGTGGTCCTCCATCTGGCAATACATATAGGTCCATTTTTGGTGTTTCCTTGCCGTTATATATAACGTTCACCCTTATTTTTCCTTTGGGGTAGACTTTTTGCCCCGTGTACGTCTTCAAGACAATCTCTGTATCTCTCAAGGGTATATGTGAGAATCGCCGCTTGTAGTCCCTTCGGTTTATGACTGTTAGGGCTGATCCTGTGTCCAATTCCATTTTCACTTGGACTCCGTCTATCTTGAGCATGACCCAGATAGTTTGGTGATCCTCCGTTTTGATCACATTATGTAGTTTCAGACAACCCAGCTCCTTGCTTCCGGAGTCTGTATCACTTTTCTGTTCGTCTGAACTACTCTCCGTCACCTTATGTATCTTTTTGTACTTCTCCTGTGGAGATTTCTTGCTGCTGGTTTTCTTTCCCGACCTGCAGACTCTTGCTATGTGTCCTACTTTTCCACACTGTCTGCACACTTGGTCCTTGAACCAACAATCCTTATGATCATGTGTTGTTCTGCCGCAGCGATAACACTTCACTGCTCCATATGACATTTCATTTGTGCCATATTCTTGCGGTCTCCTTTGTATCTCTGCAGCGCCCCGTGCGGCTGCTTCATGTGACACTGCCATGCTGAAAACCTTGTCCAGCATAAGATCCTTTTCTGATAGAAGCCGTTTCTGGGTTCCTTCACTTTGATGCCCACACACAAACTTGTCCCTTAAAGTATCTGCTAGTCCCGTTCCAAACTGGCATTGTTTCGATAGCTTGCGCAGTTCTGTTAAATACTCAGCATTACTTTCGTCTTTATGCTGGTTCCTTTTGTGAAACTTAAATCTTTCTGCTATCAGCAGCGGTGTGGGGTTTAAGTGGTCCTGTAGGATTGCCACTATGCTTTCAAAATCCTTTTCCACTGGCTTCTCTGGGGCTACTAGGTTTCACAGTAAGCCATACGTTTTTGCACCCATGGAATTCAACAATACCAGTGCTTTCCTGGCATCTGGCACTTCATTCGCCTAGCAGTACACTTCTATGCGTTCTACATATGTCGCCCAATCTTCGACTTCATTGTCGAATGCTGTGACACTGCCACTCTTCAGCATCCCTGGGTGTGGTTAGACTGGCTAAAAATGGCGTCTCCCGCGCTCTCCCTTCTTCTCCGCTGGCTCAAAATGGCATCTCCCGCGCTTTCCTTTCTTCCCGCACTCTCCCTTCTTCTCCACTGTGGCTCAAAATGGTGTCTCCCGCGCTCTCCCTTCTTCTCTGCTGCGGCTCAAAAATGGCGTCTCCCGCGCTCTCCCTTCTTCTCCGCTGCGGCTCAAAAATGGCGTCTCCCGCGCTCTCCCTTCTTCTCCGCTGCGGCTCAAATGGCGTCTCCCGCGCTTTCCTTTCTTCCCCCGTGGACGCTGCTCAACCCTTGAACACCGGCAACGCTCTGCGCATTTTCCTGCATGCCTCTCTCGTTGACGCCACTCGGTCCTGAACCCCGGCTGCGCCCCGTGCGCTCTACCCTCTCTCTTTTTTTTTTCCGTCGACGCCGCTCGGTCTTCAACCCCGGCTGCGCCCTGTGCGCTTTACCCTCTCTCTTACCCCGTCGACGCTGCTCGGCCTTCCCCTGTGCCATCGGTCGGCTCCAGCCACCGCCGTCCGGGAAGGGTCTGCGCCGTACCTGCTGCCAGCCCGTCTCGCTGGAGTCTCCGCTGGATGGTCGACGCCCGTGCCCCTGGAATCAGCCTTCTTCTGCAGAGTTGCAGGTAGGTTCGAATCGACTCGTCGCCAATGTTAAATCCGTGAATCTTGATGTATGATGTCCTTCAATAAATAGACAGAGACTGCAGAGGAACAATCAACAGGTATTTACTGGATGAGGGTTACTCTAAAACTACAGTACAGATCCCTACTCAGGGTTTATATACAGGTGTGGTCACTGCCGATACTACAGTATACAGGAGCTGTAAAAAGTAGTTCTCCCCTTAAAGGTACATACACTACAGGCTGGGTGGTAGGTGGGGATTGTGAGATCCATTAAGAAAGGATGGGCTCAACTGACCTAATGACCTTTTCTTGTTCCTAATTTTTTTTACACTCTTATGTCAAAAACTAACCAATGGAAATGGTATCTTTACTCACAATTGTGCTAAACATGAACCCCTGGCCCTGGAGCCAGGATTCTTACCATTGTTTTGGCGGGGTACTGGTGGTGTTTCCACAGCCTCTGGACACCCGATTCCGCTGGGGGGGCAGAGAAGGAAATGGCTGCGATTCCTGCCACGGCGTAGCATAGTCAGTGAGCCCAACAGAAGAAGAAAATGTTAATTTAAATCTCCTGCTTTGCCTATCGCAATCAATTGCTCATGTACTGGGCAAGGCAGCCCTTAAAGTTTAAATTCTCCTCTGCAGCCTAAACAATCCTGTATTCAGAAATGCACTGCAATTCCTAATGCCCAGCATTGCTGTTTTTTTTACATTCATTGATGGGATGTGGGCGTCGCAGGCTAGGCCTGCATTTAGTGCCCATCCCTAATTGCCCTTGAGAAGATGGTGGTGAGCCGCCTTCTTGAACCGCTGCAGTCCATATGGTGTAGGTACACCCACAGTGCTGTTAGGAAGGGAGTTCCAGGATTTTGGCCCAGCAACAGTGAAGGAATGGCGATACAGGTCCAAGTCAGGATGGTGTCTGGCTTGGAGGGGAACTTGTAGGTGGTGATGTTCCCACACATCTGCTGCCCTTGTCCTTCTAAGTGGTAGAGGTCGCGGGTTTGGAAGGTGCTGTTGAAGGAGCTTTGGCGAGTTGCTGCAGTGCATCTTGTAGATAGTACACACTGCAGCCACAGTGCGCCGGTGGTGGAGGGAGTGAATGTTGAAGGTGGTGGTTGGAGTGCCAATCAAGCGGGCTGCTTTATCCTGAATGGTGTCGAGCTTCTTGAGTGTTGTTGGAGCTGCACTCATCCAGGCAAGTGGAGAGTATCCCATCACACTCCTGACTTGTGCCTTGTAGATGGTGGAAAAGCTTTGGGGAGTCAGGAGGTGTGGCATAATTATGATGATAATTATGTCGAGGATGTAATCCTGCCATTTGTGTTTCATTACAATACCCCCTATTGTATGCTTGTGCCACTTCTGGCAGAAAATTCTGGAAGTGGTGTTGGTGGGGCAGGGAGCCTGCTGCAATTATGCCATGAAGCGGGCATAACATGCCCTACTGTATTTTACTAAATTAAATATATATAATTTTAGAATACTTAAATCGATATTTAACAATAGCATATAGGAGGGACTAGAAGGCACAGTGGGTTAGTGCACTAGAACCTGGGACTTGAGTTCAAATCCACCTGAGACTGATGGGTTAAAAAGTTTCTTCTGTCTGTTGGCTCTAAGGGTCGAATGTAAAATGAGTCTTAGCTGTTATAGCCCAGATTGTAGTGGGCATGGGCCTCATCTGGGTGAGTATAACAATTCACTAAAAAGCTTAATATAAATAGCTCATTTTAAAGTGGACTCAGTATTGATACTGTATGTTAAACATGATAACTCTGTTTGCTACTTGTTAAAGATGGAATGACAATACTCTCAAAAGACACAACATATGAAAACTGGGATGTACAGAAAGAGAAATGAACAAAGTGAATAGCAGGGACAAGTGGGGAGGGAGCTATATTCAGCAGAGAGCGCAGGTGCCAAATGAGCAAGAGTGTCAGTTTTGTGGGGAGAGGACGAGAAATGGTAGAAATGGGAACGATGGGCAGGTAGGAGAGAATGAGAGATAATATAGAATCAAAAGGATAGATGAGGAAGACAGGAAGAAATGAGAGGTCATTTTAAACTATCTGTGGAAGCGTAAGTGGAGCGAGAGTGAAAAGATTGCAAGATACAGTAATAAGGAATGCAATGGATAAAAGAAAATGAGAACTCAGAGTTAGCGAGAAGTATGACACTTCATCCATGTGCTGCTCTTCCACTTTTACAATGGAATTGGGAATCTGATCTCCATAGATGCACAAATGCCACTTTTATATGGAGACCCACAGATAGCAAATGCGTGGACCAGCTCTCCATGTTTATATAGCTAAAATTTGCCCTTTTATTCTAATGGCAGAATTGTAATGATGTCCGTATAAAGGAGCTGTGCTTGTTTATATCATGGAAGTCCCATACATCTGCAATTGGCTGCATGCAGAAGGGTAGAAATTGGTCATCGTTGCACCCATTTTGGATGGCCTTGAGCCTCTTGGTTGAGGTGCACCATCAGTTATGGACCCAAAAATGGGCCATAGCCAATTTCCACCCCATAGAGCGCAAGAGAGCCTATAAATGTGCCATGTGGATAGATGCCTACTGAAATTAGGTAATTATATTTAAAAATTAAAAACAATGCCATGGAAATTGATTTTTGTTTCATGCACATAAGAAATGACTCACTCAGATATATTTTATTAATAAATCTCAGAAAGGATCAGTTGTGTTTATATTTTAATAACTTTTTCAGAATCTCCTACCAAGCTAAACCTCCCCCTGCTTTAGTTGTGGACTCTCGTCACTCTCTAGATATTCTTTCATTTCCCCTCATGCCCACTCCAAACATATCTCATTAATGATTTTGTTGTAACTTGTAATAGTTAGATTCACAAAGAATCGAGTCCCAGAGATAAACGAAACATTTTGAATGTTGTTTAGGTTGGTTGCTGGGATGAGATACCAGACCGCCCAACCAGCACAGACATCAGGTTGCTTACTTTCGCAAGTTACGTCAGTTTTGAGACAATGGGGTTCATTAGTGACTGATCCTGGATATTTCTGGTCATTATGATAGAATCATTTAATTCACTGTGCCCAGCAGGGTTCTTAACTGAACAGGCAATACAGGTACCATGAGCTTCTACACCAAGGGGAACTTTTCATTTAAGGTGATAACTTCAATTGGTAGCTTGGTAGACCAATTCTCATCATGAGTTGAGTGAGTTGTCAGAAGACAGCCTTTTTCTCTAATTCCCTTTCTCTCTCTCTCTGGAGATGGGAATTTGAGGCAGTAAGAAACTTGGAGAGATCTTTCTTGAATCTGTCAGGCCTAAGTATGAACACATACGTTTTCAGGTGACGAGCAGCTCAGGTGCAGTTTAGCCTATCCCGCTTCACTCCCACTCTGATCTCTCTGTCCTCGGACTATTGCAATGTTCCAATGAAGCTCAACGTAAGCTCGAGGAACAGCACCTCATCTTTCGATTGGGTACTTTGCAGCCTGCCGGACTCAACATTGAGTTCAACAATTTCAGATAATTATCCCTGCCACCATTTTTCATGCAGTATGATTTTTGCCATTCCCATTTGCAACATTTTATCTTTCCTGCCTCTTACAAAAGTACAGGATGTTATTTCTATTTCTTCCTCTCCTCCTAACCCCCCCGCCCCCCCCCCCCGGTCTCTGCACCTGCTTAATATCTGTTACATCTCCAGCTTTTTCCAGTTCTGATGAAGGGTCCCAGACTTGAAACGTTAACTCGGTTTCTCTCTCCACGGATGCTGCCTGGCCTGCTGAGTATTTCCAGCATTTTCTGTTGTTATTTCAGATTTCCAGCATCCGCAGTATTTTGCTATTATATTTTTAATATATCCTTTCCTTGGCTTTGAGATAACCTAATCAATGTTTTTAAGATTATAAAAGAAACTGATAGAATTGATGCAGACTAATTATTCACTATGGTGAAGATTTCAAATACCAGGAAACAAAAGTGGGAAACTAGGCAGTTAGGAGTAAAAAGGGAAGGAAGGTGGAAGCTTTTCACAATGGGGTTGAAATTTCACTGACTGGCATTTTTAGCACACTGGCTAATGTACTCATTTAAAATTCCTTTGTTGGAATGATACAGATAGGAATCTTACACAAGCAAATTAACTAGTGTGCTAAAAATAGCACTCGGCAGAATGTCAACTCCCTGAAGAGTAATAGAATTATGGAATAGTTAGGAAGAAAGGCCACTGAAGCAGATTGCATGAGTGAATTCAAGAGACAATTGTGTTTCTGGAGAGATAAAGGATTGAAGGAGTTGCTGAGAAGGTAGGTGCTTCTATCAAAAAGGTGCAAGCTTGTTGTGGGTAAAATGTTTATGTTGAGATATCTTGGTTAGTAATGAGCCTCATATAAAATATGACAGACACATTGGGGTGGTGTTTGTTGGATCCATGGTTCAGTGGATAAATAATCACATGGATGCTGTACATTAACAAATAACAGGTCTTTACTGGAGGAGGGTAATCTCTAGACTGGGGGTACAGAGGCATGCGCAAAGCTTATATACCGGTGTGGTCACTGCCGGTACTACAGTATACAGGAGCTGTAAAAGTAGTTCTGACTTAAAGGCACATACACTATAATTCCTCCCCTTTTAGATTAGTAATACCCCCTAATATTCAAATAACAATTAACATTTCAACATGTACATTAAACAACAAAAGTCCATTTATAGATTCAGTCTTTGGGGCGGCTTCCTGACCCTTTCAGGATAGCGCCTTTCCAGAGGTTCTTGTTCTTGGTGCAGAGGCGATTCTGACCCCTTTTCATCGGGTAGTTCATCGGGTTCCACTGCTACTGGGTCTGAAGTAGATGCTACCGGTATGTCGGGTTCGTCCCCGGGTACTCGAGACATGGGGTTGACGCGTTCCTATGACGCTAAGATCTTATCGACGTGGCGTCTCACAATGTTCTCCCCGACATCCACTGTGTACATTAATGGCCCCTGCCTTGTACATATTGTTCCGGGTTGCCACTTCTCTGTTCGATAGTCACGGGCCAAGACTGGTTGCCCTACATTGAAGCTCCTTGTCGGCTTCTCATTGATGTGCTGGAATTGTTTGTCCTCAACATTCCTTCGCACATTTGGTCTGAGCAAGTCCAGACGAGATCTCAACCTTCGGTTAAAGAACATCATGGCCGGGGTCTGGTTGGTAACTGCATGTGTCGCGTTTCGGTAGGCTAATAAGAAATTGTCCATCTTATGCCGTAGTGGAATTTCATCGTCGCACATGGCCTTTATCGTCTTCTTAAAGGTTTGTACGAACCTCTCAGCCAATCCATTTGTGGCTGGATGATACGGGGCGGATGTGTAATTCCTTTTCATGAATTTGTGGAACTCGTCGGACACAAACTGTGGTCCATTATCAGAGCAAATCTGCTCTGGCAAACCGTTTCTGGCAAATATGGTCCGTAGGACTGCAATCATTTTCTCTGTAGTGGTTGAAGACATTTTTATCACCTCAGGCCACTTTGAATGAGCATCCACTGCTATTAAGAACATTGAGTCCATGAATGGACCAGCGAAATCAATATGCACCCGTTGCCATGGAGAGGAGGGCCACTACCATGGGTGTAGAGGGGCATGTGGTGGTGCATTTTGGACCTTCTGGCATCCTGAGCAGCTCTTAGTTAGGTTTTCAATTTGTTGATTGATTCCCGGCCACCGCACATAAGCCCTAGCAAGGCTTTTCATTTTCACTCCCCCCAGATGACCTTCATGTAGCTCATTTAGCACTCTCTCCCTTAACTTGGGTGGAATTACCACTCTGGATCCACACATCACTGTCCCCTGGCATACTGACAGCTGTTCTCTTCTGGATGAGAATGCTGGCAACAGTGAGTCGCCATGTGTTGGCCATCCCCTCACCGTCAATTCATATACCCGTGACAGCGTCGGATCATTGCGGGTCTCCTTCTCTATATCCGCGTTTGTTACTGGCAATCGTTCAATTATTGATGAATAAAATATCTCGATAGGGTCCACTGCTGGTGCTTCCTCCACAGTAGGCAGTGGCAGGCGCGATAGCCCATCAGCGTTCCGATGCTGTTTCGTGCCTTTATATTCTATTTCATATTGATTCGCCCCTAGAAACAGGGACCATCTTTGTAACCGCTGTGCAGTCATCACTGCAACACCCTTCTTAGGATTAAAGATGGAGACAAGTGGTTGGTGGTCAGTCAGCAAGGTGAACTTCTGCCCATGCAGATAGTGGTTGAATTTTTTTACTCCCCATACTAGGCTGAGGGCCTCCCTGTCAATCTGGGCGTAGTTGCGCTCGGCTGAGGTTAGTGACCGAGACGCAAAGGCTACTGGCCTCTCCAACCCATCTGGGAATTTGTGCGACAGCACCGCTCCAATACCGTAGGGTGATGCATCACATGCCAAATGAATTGGTAGTGCTGGGTTGAAATGGGCCAACACCTCTTTTGATGTGATCAATTCCTTACACTTCTGGAAAGCTCGTCTACGTTCGTCATCCCACTTCCATGGTACCCCTGTTTGCAGTAGGGTGTTCAGCGGGTGTAATACCGTAGACAAATTTGGTAAGAACTTGTGGTAGCAGTTTACCAGCCCGAGGAACAACCTCAGTTGTGACACATTTTCCGGTGCTGGAGCCTTGACTACTGCCTCAATCTTGTCAGGGGACTTATGTAACCCCTCTTCATCGATGACGTGGCCACAATACGAGATCTGTTTCTGGAAAAACTCGCACTTGTGGTGATTAGCTCGTAGCCCATACTCCTTTAATCTGGTGAGCACCTTCTCCAAGTTGGCGAGGTGATCACTGTCATTTTCGCCCGTGACCAAGATGTCGTCCAAATAACACTGGGTCCCTGGAATCCCTTGCAGGACCTGATCCATCGCCCTTTGCCAGATAGCCGGAGCCGAGGCTACTCCAAACACCAGCCGGTTGTATTGATAGAGACCTTTATGAGTGTTGATCGTAAGGTAATGTTTCGAAGCTTCTTCTACCTCCATTTGCAAGTACGCCTGGGCTCGATCAATTTTGGTGAAGCGTTTACCTCCAGATAGCGAGGCGAAAATATCCTCAATTCGTGGAAGCGGATATTGCACCGTGTGAAGGACTGGGTTCACTGTCACCTTAAAATCCCCACAGATGTGGACCTTCTTTGGTTCCCCAGGCGTATTACTCAACGGCCTCTTCATTACAGGAACGATGGGTGTAGCCCACTCGCTCCAGTCCACTTTGGACAGTACTCCTGAACATTCCAACCCTTCCAGCTCTGCTTCAACAGCTGGTCTGATTGCATAAGGCACTGGTCTGGCCTTCAGAAACTTTGGGCTTGCATTTTCCTCTATTTTAATTGTTGCTGTTATTCCTTTTAGTCTTCCTAGTCCCTCCTGGAACACTTCTTTTGCATCAGTTAGCATTTTTAACAGTCGTCCAGGTGTGACGTCATCACCCTTTTTGGCCTCAACCTTCAGTGCCTGTATGGAATGCCAATCTAATTGTATCTTCCGGATCCATTCACATCCTAGCAGTGGTGGTCCTCCATTTGGCAATACATATATATCCATTTTAGATATTTCCTGGCCTTTATATGTCACTTTCACCCTTATTTTTCCTTCAGGGTAGACTTTTTGTCCCGTATATGTCTTCAAGACAATCTCTGTAGCTTTCTTGCGGTCTCCGTTGTATCTCTGCAGCGCCCCTTGCGGCTGCTTCGTGTGATACTGCCATACTGAAAGCTTTGTCCAGCGTAAGGTCCTTTTCTGATAGAAGCCATTTCTGGGTTCCTTCACTTTGTAGCCCACACACAAACTTGTCCCTTAACGTGTCTGCTAGTCCCGCTCCAAACTGGCAGTATTTCGATAGCTTGCGCAGTTCCGTTAGGTACTCAGCATTGCTTTCGTCTTTGTGTTGGTTCCTTTTATGGAACTTAAATCGTTCTGCTATCAGCAGCGGTGTGGGGTTTAAGTGGTCCTGTAGGATTTCTACTATGCTTTCAAAATTCTTGTTTACCGGCTTCTCTGGGGTTATTAGATTTCGCAGTAACCCATAAGTTTTTGCACCCATGGAATTTAACAGAACCAGTGCTTTATTAGCATCTGGCACTTCATTCACCCTGCAGTACACCTCAATACATTCCACATATGTCGCCCAATCTTCGACTTCATTGTCGAACGTAGAGATACTGCCACTCTTCGGCATCCTTGGATGTGCGTTAACTATCACCAATGGCGCCTCCCGCGCTTCCCCTTCTTCTCCGCTGGCACAAAATGGCGTCTCCCGTGCTTTCCTTCCTTCCCGCGCTCACCCTTCTTCTCCGTTGCGGCTTCTCAAAATGGCATCTCCCGCGCTCTTCCTTCTTCTCCGCGGCTCAATGGTGTCTCCCGCGCTCTCCCTGCTTCTCCGCGGCTGAATGGCGTCTCCCGCGCTCTCCCTGCTTGTCCGCGGCTCAATGGCGTCTCCCCTTTCTTCGCCCCGTGGACCCTGTTCAGCCCGTGAGCACTGGCTGTGCTCTGCGCTCTTCTTTGATATTTTTCGACGCCGCTCAGTCTAGAACCCAGCTGTTTCTTACCCTCTCTCTCTCTCCGGTTTGTTTTCTTTTCCTCAACGCCACTCGGTGTTCAACCCCCGGCTGCGCCCTGCACTCTTCACCCTCTGTCTTACCCTGTCGACGCTGCTCGGCTCTCTCTCCGCCGTTGGTCGGCTCCAGCCGCCGCTGCTCGCGAAGGGTCTGCGCTGGACCTGTCATCGGTCTCTTACTGCTCGTTGTGGCTGGGGAACCAAGCCTGGCTCTCCACAGCCTCCCCTGCGAAGTTGGATCTCTGCCTGACTGCTGGGCGGTTGCTCGTGGTCGACGCCCGTGTTCCTGGCCTCGACTATTTTTTTTTATTTTTTATGTTGCAGGTGGATTCAAATCGGCACTCGTCGCCACTGTTGGATCCGTGGTTCAGTGGATAAATAATCACACGGATGCTGTACATTAACAAATAACAGGTCTTTACTGGAGGAGGGTAATCTCTAGACTGGGGGTACAGAGGCATGCGTAAAGCTTATATACCGGTGTGGTCACTGCCGGTACTACAGTATACAGGAGCTGTAAAAGTAGTTCTGGCTTAAAGGCACATACACTACAGTGTTACCAGATGATACATTATGCATCAATCCCCACATATTTATAAGATAGAACACCTATGGTTAAAATGTATATGCATGTGGAGCATAAAATCAAATGCTGCAAGTAAAGGGTTCACTCACTAGGTGCAGGAGTCATTTCCCACATTTGTTGTTCAATATTGTCATCACACATTAATCATGGCACTGACCCAGTTTGAGTTTCTGTATTTTTTTCTGTTTGAAGTCAGACTATCCCAGGAGATTTACACAGCATCAAGGGTGATGACTTGCAAACTAAATACTGGAACTGAGTGTCAGAAAATGAATTTCCCATCCATCATTGGAAGCTTGACACATATGATGGAATGATGTGCCAGCAATGTTGAGGAAGGCCTACATAACACATCACTGAGAGCAGTGATTCTTCGAGATCTATAAGTACACGTATTACACCATGAATCTTTGTTATTTTACAGTATAGCTACTGTCAAAAGCTAATATTATTTTGAATTTGCCACTGTAAGACTTTATCACAAGCAGGAAATAACCTTCTCATGACATTACAATACTTCAAAATGGATTTATCAGAACCAAAAGAATAGGGGTGAATTTTATAGGAACAGGAGTAGGCCATTCAGCTCCTTGAGCCTGTTCTGCCATTCAATTAAATCAAGGTTGAGCTGCACCTCAGATCCATTTTACCTGCCTTTGCTTCATATCCCTTGATACATTTAGTTACAAAAAATCTGACAATCTCAGTCTTGAAAATTTCAGTTGATGTAGAATTAATAGCAATTTAGAGGAAAAGGTTCCAGATTCCAACTACCCTTTGTGTGAAAAGGTTCTTGCTGATTTCACTCCTAAATGAACTAGCTCTAATTTTAATATTATGCCCCCTTGTTCTGAATTCCCCCACCAGGGAAAAGGTTTCTCTGTATCTACACTATCAAATCCCTTTATCATTTTAAAGACCTTGATTAGATTACCCCTGAATGTGCTAAACTCAAGGGAATAAAAACCAAGTTCATGCAACCTGTCAAGGAATTTAACCGTTAAGCCCTGGTATCATTCTGGTAAATCTGTACTGCAACCCCTCCTAGGCCAATACATCATTCCTGAGGTTCGGTGCCCAAAACAGAATGCAGTACTCCAGATGGGGTCTAACCAAGGAAGCATCATTTCTTTACTTTTGTATGCCAACCCCCTTGATCTAAAGGCCAAACATTCTATTAGCCTTTTTGATAACTTTTTGTAACTGTGTAGTGATTTAGTACATGGACACCTAAATCCCTTTGCTCCTCCACAGTTCCTAAGCTTTCGCCATTAAGAGCATATTCCGATTTGTATTTCTCGGATCCAAAGTGGATGACCTCGCAATTCCCCACATTAAACTCCTTCTACCATAGTTTTGCCCACCCACTTAGTCTATCTATGTCCCTTTGTAAAATCCTACACAACTTACAGTACCTCCTAACTTAGTGGCATCTGCAAAATTGGATATACAATTCTCTATTCTTTTATCGAAGTCATTAATATGGATGGTGAAAAGCTGAGGCCCCAGTACAGATTCCTGAGGAATGGCATTTGTCACATCCCACCAATCAGGGAATGTTTCCATTATCCCTACTGTCTGTCTTCTACCTCCCAACCAATTACCAACCCATGTTACAAGTTTACCTCCAATTCCATGCACTTTCATTTTTGCTAATAACCTCTTTTGTGTGGAGCCTTATCAAATGCTTTTTGGAAGCCCATATAAACAGCATCTATAGACACTCCCCTATCCACCATGTTAGTGATCTCCTGAAAAACTTCAACTAGACTAGTCAGACATGACCTACCCATCACAAATCCATGCTAATTCCCTTTGATCAACTCATACTTGTCCAAGTGCTTAGTTACTCTGGCCGGAATTTTCCCAGTCCAGAGCGTGCAGATTTGGGGGGGGTGTCAGCAGTAAAAATTTGCAAAATTGCCAGCGCGTCGGAAACCCGCCATCATCCCGTCGACTTCCACATTTAACTCGGGCATGTTTCCCAGCGCGCCACAGACCCGCTCGGCAGAGGCGAGCGACCTCACTGAAGTACTTAAATGTGTGTTCAGAGACCCTTAAGAGGCTTTTTAACAGCAGCTTTTGGCTTTAACTTCTGGAGCATGGGATTCACGCACCTCGGGAACCTCGCCTATGAAGGGGAGGCAGAAGTTCAGTGGCCATTGTGCGAGCCCATTAACTGGCAGCTGAGAAAAACACACAAATGCTCCCACATTACACCTGCTTACTTGACTAATGGCAACACTCTTGCTGACTCCATTTTGTGCAGAGATTTAGCTGTCAGCAGTTTGCAGGTCATTTCTGAAACCTCCGAAGCCACTCTCACCACATTGCTAGTTACTATCACAACATTGAGGGATTGGGCCTCTGATCTCCACTTTACCTGCCATCTATTAGATCAGCATGGGTGCCGCTTATGCTGTCTCACCTTGGACCTCAGAATTAGACCAAGATGAGTCCCAGCACCAACAACAGCAGCCACACCAGCAGCAGCCACAACACCAGCCTTCTCCTCAATGACATGATACTCCACAGGAGAGAGGGGGTCAGCACAGGGCTGCACCACACCGGAGGTGATACCCCAAACACAGGGTTTACAGGCAGAGGATGAGCTTCCTGGACATGACTGAACAGCAGTGCTTCAGGAGGCTCAGGCTATCGCGCCAGGTCGTGGCAGACATTTGTAGCTTGCTGGAACAAGACCTGCTGCCCAGAGGACCAGGTGGACATGCCTTACCAGTGGCTGTCAAAGTCACCACTGCCCTCAACCGCTTCACCTCGGGCCTCTTCCAGGGATCTGCAGCAGACATTTGCAGGATCTCACAGTCGGCCACCCACAGATGCATCGTCCAGGTGACCGATGCCATGTTTCATAAGTCAGCCAATTATGTCAACTTTGCCACTGATGAAGCCAGTGTTACTGAGCGGGCGCTCGGCTTTGTGGCTCTAGCTGGCTTCCCACAGGTGCAGGGCGTCATCGACTGCACACATGTGGCCATGAAGGCACCCCATCATCACCCAGGAATGTTTGTGAACCACAAGGGCTTCCACTCCCTCAATGTGCAGCTCATCTGCAACCATAAAAAAAATCATCATGCATGTATGTGCCAGATTCCCAGGGAGCTGTCATGACTCTTTCATTCTGTGCCAGTCCACCCTCCCTCAGCTCTTCACACCTCCAAACAGACTTTCCAGATGGGTGCTTGGAGGGAAGAGCTATCCACTGAAGACATGGCTCATGACACCCTTGAGGAGGCCAAGCAATGAGGCCGAGGAGCATTATAATGAGAGCCATTTGTCCACCAGATGTGTCATAGAGCAAGCAATAGGCATGCAAAGATGTGCTTCTGATTCCTTGACAGAGCTGGAGGAGCCCTTCAGTACGCACCAGCCAGGGTCTCCAGAATCTTCATTGTTTGCCGTGCGCTGCACAACATAGCGCAACAACGTGGACTGGAGCTGCTGGAGGAGCAATGTGCAGAGCGCACAGCCTCTTCAGAGGATGGGCTACATCTGTAGAGGGTGACGATGAGGGAGTGGCGTGACATTGCAAAAGGGTCTCCATCTGTGGTGTTAATTGCTATGATTGCTTTAGGATGAGGGTGCGTGTCAGTGGTAGTCAAATGGGGATCTGAGTATGTACATAGACAGAGAACGATGGATGGACCTGCAAGGTAGGTTGGTATGAGGAATGATGTGCAGGAGTAGGCTTGGGAAGGCAGAGTGATGGGGTTGTGGTGACAGACACATCAGAATGTAGGTGAGTGTGGCATTGCACTCACCTTTCCTGACCTCATGAGATCATTGAATCTTTTCCTGCACTGGATCCACATCCTCCTGACCACATCCCTGCTGCTGACCACCTCTGCGATCTCCAAACATGCCCTTTTTGTGTCTTTGGGTGGTCTTTTGCATCAATCGCCAGGGAAGTGGACCTCCCTGCGAGCTCTTACTGTCTGCACCAGAACATCGAGGGAGGCATCGTTAAATGTTGGTGCGGCCCTCTGCCTTGTCTCCATGACCCACACTTTTAACAGTTTTAAGATACTACTCAGACCTCTGGATACCAACTTAATCACACCTACATCAACCTTCAAATGAGATGAGTGCAAGGCTGCTTTAAATATCCGTGCTGGAAATGAGTCATCGATGACATCATCAGACCCGCTCCATTTAATTGGGCTGGAAACACGCATGACTGGCTTAATTGGGGCCATTAAGTAAAAATCACACTGCATAACACGCTGTTCACATCTTTGGGTTCCTGATCCACTACGCGGCCCGCATGCACACAACCTGACTCCAAGGTAAAGATCCTGGCCTCTGTCTCTGATGATAGATTCCAATAACTTTTCCACAACTGATGTTAAACTGACAAGTCTATAGTTACCTGAGGCTGAAATTTAATGGGAAAGGCGGGTTGTGAGTGGGGAGGCTCTGAAGCGGTCGGGAAACTCAGGAGAACAGGTTTCCCACAGGCCCTGCCGAATTTAACGGCAGGGCCTGATTTGCATGGGAAGTCTCTGTTTCCCACCTGCAGCCAGCCAGATTGAGAGGCTTGCTGGCTCCGAGCGAGTAGGCCTGCGGCACTAGGCTGCAGGCAGGAGGGAGGGAGGGATCGCGTGGGGGCAGGAGAGAACATCGGGGGTCAGGTGGTGGTCGAGAGCCAGGGAGGCAGAGAACATCGGGGGTCCAGGGGTGGTTGGGGGCGGACAGAGAATATTGGGGGCCAGAGGATGGTCAGGGGAGCGGAGGCAGAGAATATCCGGGGCCAGAGGAGCAGAGTGGGGGTTGTTAAGAGATCAAGTACAATTATTTTCTCCATGGCCATTTATTTTAACTTTTATTAAATCCGCTAAGTTCCTTCCCTTGACTTATTTTTAGGTTTGCTTTTACCATTGAAATTTTGTCCTCTCCCTCTGCTATGAAACCAAGTACAGAGGGGGAAAACTTTGGTTGATTAGCGCCTCCCGTTAGCGCCATAAGAGGAACTAGCGCCCGGCCGCGTCGATGTTTGCGCTGCTCGCCAAATTGACCAGACATTTCGTGGCAGCGCTAAAGTCTACCGCCACAATCTCCTGCGCCCGCAGATCGTGACGTCAGTCGAGCGTGCTACGCCCCGGTAGCGCCCCGGACCGAATATTGAGTGGCGCCCCCTGCCTTTCCGTCTGCCACAATCAACAACAGGTTAAGGGGAACGTTTTGCAGTCGGGAAGGGACTGGGGAATGCTATTTAAATGCAGCCGCTTCCTGCCTTTTTTTGTCGGTGACATTTTTGCACCACGCATTCTGAGAGAGAGAGAGACTTCTGGAGCGATTCAACGCTGTGTGAAGGAGTTTTGGGTACTGAGCAGCACTTTGCAGGTTCATTTTGATTTGATCTTCCTTGCATCGATTTAGAAGAGACTGTGGGGGCTGCACTCTGAGCTCTTTCCCTGGGCCTCTCCATTATTCTTTCCAGCAGAATTGATGTACAGGTCTCTCCAGGCCGAGATTCAAGGCTGCAATGAGCAGGGTATGGTTGGAGAGTAAGATCGACCCTCCCCTTTAAGAACTGACCGGCGCCAGTGTGTCTGTATTCCATTGCTGACTGACATCACATGAGCTTCGCCAGCGCTCTGAGGTAGTGCCTCGCTCCTCGGCGTTAGCACCTTAAGAGAGGTGTGCAGCACTTGATTTAGTGCTCCAATCACCTCCAGGGGTGATAGAAGCCAAGTTTGCAGTCGGAGGCGATAATTAGCGGCAGGCGCTAAACTTTGCGTCGGGCTGATAATTGTGCCCCAAACGGGGCGATACCGAATTTCTCCCCCAGAGTCTTTATTTAACAAGTCTATATATAATCTTATATCTCTCCCTGTCCGCTGGATTTCCACTTTTCCTTGCATTTGTGTGAGCCGTTTCTTTAGCTTGATACTGTCTCTTACCTCATTTGTTGACCATGGTTGCTGACTACACAAGTGGAGCCTGACGTAATAAAACTCACTACGCACTTGGTTTGAGCATAAAGCAAGGCTTTAATCAACTTGTTTCAGAACATGGAAGTCTAGTTGTATCCACTAGCTCCTTGTCTTTACAAAATGTCCCTGGAAAGCTGGGGCCAATGCCCGAGTATTTATACTCCTTGGACGGTGCCACCAGCTGGCCGTCCAGTGTTATTTCATAGGTAGTTTCTCGATGATGAGATTTATGACATTCTTCCTGCCTAAAAGATTTGGAAGCCGGACGACTTCCTCTTAACGTATTAGGCAGACCATGAATAGCCACAGTCTTTTAGATTTTTGTTTATGGCCAGAAGGCACATCTCGCCGGACCGTGTCTTGGTCCCTGGGCCGTTTGATCCGTGCCGGTGGATCGACAGGGCCCGTGTTGCTCTGATCGATCCGAGGGAGGCTGGGGAGATCGTGACTCCGGGTGCGGATCCCCACAGGCGCAGAACTGGCTTCGTCCTGTTGGTTAGCCGGAGATTGACCGGCGTCCTGGCCCGGGGTGGCCATCCCACGGGGAGCGCTTGGCTCCCCGAGTGGATCCGGCGGGGCAGCCGGCAGATCCCTCGATGTCCCAGGTAGGGCATCATCCTCAGGGGAGCACAGAGTGTCGGCCTCATCCCCGCGGGTCCCTCCATCAGTCGGGTCTGTGGAACCGGCCAGACAGGGAGCCAGGTCCCGGAGTGAAACGGTGGACTCCCGGCCATCCGGGTACCGCACGTGGGCATATGTGGGGTTGACGTCTGTAAGTTCTACCTCGTCGACTAGAGGATCAGTTTTTGATGATCGGACGAATCTTCGGAGCAGCACGGGGCCAGGAGCTGCCAACCATGACGGTAGAGAAGTCCCATGGGTGGAGCGACACTGGAAGCTGAAGAATCGCTCGTGAGGTGTGACATTGGTAGAAGTAGAAAGGAGAGACCTGATGGAATGCAACGCGTCAGGGAGCATAGTTTCCCACTGCTGGTCTGGTAGGTTGCGTGACCTCAGTGCAAGATGAACAGCGTTCCAAATGATAGCGTTGTATCTCTCAACCTGTCCGTTACCGATGGGATGGTACGATGTCGTTTTACTTGTGGCGATTCCCCGTTGGGAGAGAGAACTTTTGAGTTCGCTTGACATGAAGGGGGGACCCCGATCAGAGTGGATGAAATTGGCCGTACCGCAAAGGGAAAAGACTTGATCAAGGCATTTGATCACTGTGGAAGTAAGCATATTGGGACAGGGGAAAGCAAAGGGAAAGCGTGAATATTCGTCCACCATAGTCAGTAAGTAGGTGGTCTGCGTTGAGGAAGGCAATGGCCCTTTAAAGTCAATGCTGAGTCGCTGCATAGCGTGTATGAGCGAGCCATCCGATGGACAGAAGAATTGCGGTTTTAACCCCGCACAAATTTTACAGGAGGAGCACGTTCTTTTCACATCTTCCATAGAAAATGGGAGATTTTTAGATCGCACAAAGACAACATACTGGCAACACCAGGATGGCATGAGTCAGTATGAAGATCTGCCAGAGTCGAAGTTGACATAGAAGAGCAGAATGCCCGCGTGAGGGTATCTGGGGCCACATTCTCTTTGCCGGGTCGATAATGTATGGTGTATCCAAAGGCGGCCAATTCCATCCTCCAGAGCTGTATTTTGTTATTCTTGATCTTAGTGCGTTTCCGGTTATCCAGCATAAAGGCCACGGAGCGCTGATCGGTTATAAGTGTGAAATGGTGACGAGCGAGAAAATGACTCCATTTACATACCGCTTCGATGATGGCCGTAGCCTCCTTCTCGAGAGGAGGATAATGGAGCTCGCTACCCTGTAAAGTTCTGGACAGAAATGCAACGGGTCGACCACCTTGATTCAAGGTAGCAGAGATCGCCACATCCGATGCATCGCACTCGACCTCGAAAGGAAGATTTTCATCAATGGAATGAAGCGTGGCTTTTTCCAGTTGTCGCTTGAGGAGGTTGAAAGCTGAAATAGCCGTTGCCTCTAATGGAAATGGCTTTGAGTGAAGCAGGGGCTGGATCTTGTCGGAGAAGTGGGGTATCCACTTCGCATAATAGGCGAACATGCCGAGTGCCCGACAAAGAGAGCCGAGAATCGTAGGGGGAGGGAGCTCCTGAAGCGGACGAAGTCGCTCTGGATCCGGTTTGATGACACCGTTGCCCACCCAGTAGCCAAGGATGTCGACTGATGGTACTGATTTCACACATTTGGACTCATTTAAGGTTAAGTTGCGACGACGGAGAATGTCAAAAAATTTCTGGAGATTGGCATCATGCTCCTTCTGGTTATGACCAGCAATGGTGATATTATCTAGATATGGAAAAGTGTCCGTTAAGTTCTCCTGTTTGACTAGGCTATCCATTGCCCGTTGAAAGACGGCCACCCCATTGGTGACCCCAAATGGAAGGCAACAAAACTGGTAAGCCGACCATTGGCCTCAAAGGCTGTATACTTTTTGTCATGCGCTCTTTAAATCAAAAGTTGAAAATACCTTGTAGTTGGCAAGGTTATTGACCATGTCATCAATGCGTGGTAGTGGGTAGGCATCCAGGTCGGTATACTGGTTAATAGTTTGCGAGTAATCGATGCAAAGACGTTTCTTGTGTTGCTACAGAGGATTTTTAACAATGACGACTTGAGCCCGCCAGGGCTCAATGATACTGTCAGCTAGAAGGTGAGAGATTTCTGCCTCGATAAAGGCTCGATCATCTCGGCTGAAACGTCGTGATTTAGTGACTATGGGCTTACATCGGGGGGAAAGATTGGCAAACAAGGAGGGCTCGTCGAGCGAAGCTGCCGAAAGCGCACAAAGCGGTACTTTGGAAATAGTAAGCTCCGCCTTTGACCCTTCAAACTCGAAAGTGAGTCTTTTGTGTTGTTTCTGGAAATCCTGTCCCAGGAGCACATCACTGCATAGGTTCTTGAGCACCCCGAGCCGGGTGGAGAAATAAGTGCGGCCATTGAGAATAAGGTCAACAAGACAAAAGCCGGAAGAATTGGTGGTCAATGTCATCAGAGCCATTGCAATTTCCCTGTCCGAGGGGTAAATACGCAGTTTGAACTCACTGACAGCCCGCTCACTAATGAAGCTGTCAGAGCTGCATGAGTCGATTAGTGCACTCAAAATGTGTCCATTTATCGAAACCTTCATGGCTGCATGGGACAAACTTTGGGGAAAAACAGCTGTGATGGGAGGAGGGGCAGTTTTACCCTTGACAGCTGTAACCTTAGTAGTGGTTCTTGGGGGAGGAGCAGTTTTATAGATTGCAGCTGTAACCTTAGTAGTGGCTCTTGGGGGAGGAGCAGTTTTATAGATAGTAGCTGCAAAACAAACAGGAGCTCTTGACCGGTATACCTTAGAAAAGTGACCGTTCTTACTAACAGCGGCTCTTGACTGGCATACCTTAGAAAAGTGACCTTTCTTGCTGCAATGATTGCAGGTCACGTTACGAGCAGGATAAAATTTCCCATAATGGAACACTCCTCCACAGAAGAAACACTTCCTTCCAGATTGCCAAGATGCCGCTAGGGCAGGGTCGTCATCAGTGTAGGTTTCTAGGGTAGGGTTGTCATCAGCCGGGTTCGAGTCATCATCCGTGAGGGCTTCCGCCTGAGGCCTATTGAAAGACTCACTAAAAGAGATAGCAGCAGCCCGTGCACGTGGAAAAAGATAGGTGTCTGCGTTCCACATTGCTAAGTCCAGAGAACATGTCTGGTCATAGGCAGCCTGTAACTTGAGGGTTTTTTTCTCCAACAGACGCTGACATATGAAGGGAGATGCAATCCCATTAATAAAGGAATCACGAATTAACTCCTCCTGGTACTGCTCAGCTGTAACAGCTTTAAGATTACAATCCATGCTGAGCCTGTGAAGTTTCTGAAGGAATTCGTCAAGTGATTCCCCGGGTTGTTGTCGAGTTGTGGCCAGTAGATGCCGAGAAAAAATTTCATTTGGGGGCTTGACATATAGCTGCTGTAGTATTTGGATAGCGGTGTCATAGTCTACACAGTCTTCGATATAATCAAGCACATGAGGGGATACGTAATTAGCAAGTATTTCTAATTTATCAGGAACATTTTCACCACACACCCTGAGGAAGTTGCTGAAAGTACGATACCAGTGTTTCCATACCGTAGCAGGTGTAAGTGAATTCGGGTCCAGGTCAAGACGGGCGGGGCTGAGTAGTTTCTCCATGATGGATCGATTACTTGTCTGAGTTCCCTTCTACGGTTCAAGTCTGTTATGTTTGTACCACTATACATGTTGTATCCGTGTATTAATGGAGACACTGAAGACAGGAGTTGGTTTCACAGGTGTTTACTGAACAAAGTCTGGAGGGGAACTAAAAGATACAAGACGCTATACAGGCTTATATAGCCCGAGTGGCCATTACCGGCATTACAGTACACAGGGGGGCTCTTAAAGGCACATACACTACAATTCCTCCCCTTTTAGCCAACCAGTACATAATATTTTAAGTAATCATTAATTACATGTTACAAGAACAATAATCTACATATTGCTGCAGTTAATTAATTATAAGTCAGTCTCTCTGGAGGCTTCCTGACTCGGTCCGGATAACACCTCGGTGGTGTAGTAGTTTCTGGTGGTGTAGTAGGTTCTTTTGCCAAGGCTGATTCAGCTTGAATGCTAGTGTCGGGTTCATCGGGTTCCAGTATCACCGGATCGGAGGTAGATATGGGTATCTCTACTTCATCATTAGGCGTATAGAGTTGTGGTGTAGGTTGTCCCTTTTCGGATGACTCTATGATTTGGTCAGCATGGCACCTTATTATGCTTTCTCCGATGTCCACGGTATACATCAGCGGTCCTAGTCGTGTGCAGATAGTTCCAGGCTGCCATTTCTCGGTACGGTAGTCCCGGGCCAAAACTTGTTGACCTATCTGGAAGGTTCTAGTTGGCCTTTCATTCATGCCTTGAAATTGTTGGTTCTCCACGTCCCTTCTGATGTTTGGCTTGATCAAATCCAGCCGGCATCTTAGGCTTCTATTGAAGAACATCATGGCGGGAGTTTGGTTTGTAACCATATGTGTTGCATTCCTGTATGCAAACAAGAAGTTATCCACCTTGTGCTGAAGTTTTATGTCTTCATTACCCATGGCCTTTATGGCCTTCTTGAAGGTCTGGACAAACCTTTCAGCCAATCCATTGGTGGCGGGATGGTATGGGGCGGATGTGTAATGCTTAACCCCATTGTTTTTTAAGAACTTCCTGAATTCTTCGGACACAAATTGCGGTCCATTATCAGAACAGATCTGTTCAGGCAGCCCATTCCTGGGAAATATGGTCCTTAATACTGTGATGGTTTTTTCCGTGGTGGTGGAGGACATCTTTATTACCTCCGGCCACTTGGAGTGTGCATCAACCACGATTAAGAACATTGAGTCCATAAATGGACCAGCAAAGTCGATGTGTACCCTTTGCCAGGGAGATGAGGGCCACTCCCATGGATGTAGAGGGGCTTGTGGTGGAGCGTTTTGGACCTTCTGGCATCCTAGGCAGCTCTTGGTCATTTCTTCGATGTCTCCATCGATACCTGGCCACCATACAAACGCCCTGGCTAGGTTCTTCATTTTCACTCCACCCAGATGCCCCTCGTGAAGCTCCTTTAGAACTTTATCCTGGAGTTTGGGTGGAATCACCACTCTGGATCCACACATCAAGGTTCCTCGGCACACTGACATCTGTTCTCTTCTTTGCGAGAATGCTGGCAACAGTGGTTCGCCATGTGCTGGCCATCCCTTCACTGTTAAATCGTAGACTCGTCAGAGAGTCGGGTCATTTCTAGTTTCCCTTTCAATGGCAGAATTTGTTACCGGTAGACATTCGACTATGGTAGAGTGGAAAATCTCCACTGGGTCTACGGTAGGTGCTTCTTCTACCGTTGGCAACGGTAGGCACGATAAACCGTCAGCATTCCCATGCTGTTTTGATCCTTTGTATTCTATGTTATATTGGTGTGCCCCTAGAAAAAGGGACCAACTCTGTAGCCTTTGCGCTGTCATAATGGGAACACCCTTTTTAGGGTTGAATATGGAGATGAGGGGTTGATGGTCAGTCAACAAGGTAAATTTTTGTCCGTGTAGGTAATGGTTGAATTTCTTCACTCCCCATACCAGGCTGAGTGCTTCCCTGTCGATTTGGGCATAGTTACGCTCAGCTGAGTTCAATGAGCGTGACGCAAAAGCTATCGGCCGTTCCGAGCCATCAGGGAATTTATGCGATAATACTGCTCCTATGCCGTAAGGGGATGCATCGCACGCCAGTCTGATTGGCAGTGATGGGTTGTAATGAGCCAAAACTTCCTTGGAAGTGATCAAGCCTTTGCATTTATGGAAGGCACGTTTACAGTCTTCGCTCCATTTCCAAATGACTCCTGTTTGTAGCAGTTCATTAAGAGGGTGCAGAAGAGTTGATAAGTTCGGTAAAAATTTATGATAGTAATTTATTAATCCCAGGAACGACCTTAATTGTGAAACATTTTCAGAGCTGGGGCTTTTATGACCGCTTCAATTTTTTCAGGTGTCTTATGCAACCCTTCCTTATTAATTATGTGGCCACAATATGATATTTGATTCTGGAAAAATTCGCACTTGGGGCGATTTGCTCGTAGGCCCCGTTCTCTCAGCCTAGTGAGCACCTGCTCCAAATTGGCAAGGTGCTCGTTGTCGTTTTCTCCTGTTACAAGGATGTCATCCAAGTAGCATTGAGTCCCTGGAATCCCTTGGAGGACTTGCTCCATAGCTCTTTGCCAGATAGCTGGAGCGGATGCTACTCCGAAAACCAGTCGATTGTACTGGTACAGGCCTTTGTGTGTATTTATCGTGAGATACTTTTTAGAGGCCTCTTCAACCTCCATCTGTAGATATGCCTGTGCCAAGTCAATTTTGGTGAAACGTTTCCCTCCGGATACTGAGGCGAAAATATCTTCTATCCTCAGAAGAGGATACTGTACCATGTGAAGGACGGAGTTTACAGTCACCTTGAAGTCTCCACAGATGCGAATTTTTCACTGTTCTTCAGATTTATCATTATTCAACGCTTTCTTCATGACTGGGATGATGGGTGTTGCCCACTCGCTCCAATCTATTTTGGATAATACGCCTGCCTTTTCCAAATTCTCCAGCTCTGCCTCGACTGCTGGACGAATTGCGTATGGCACCGGTCTTGCCTTAAAAAACTTGGGAATTGCCGCATCATCCACTTTTATTGAGGCGGTGATGCCTTTCAAGGTTCCTAGTTTCTCTTGAAGCACTTCTTTGGTGTTGGCCAAGATGTCTTTTAATCGTTCATATATGACGTCATCATCGTTTTTTTCCTTACTGGTCACCGTCAGTGCCTGAATGGAGTGCCAGTCTAAACGTATTTTCCTGATCCATTCACATTCCAACAGCGGTGGACCACCATCTTGTAGAATGTATAAATACAACTTTTGTATTTCCTTGCCGTTGTATACAACAGGCACCCTTATTTTTCCTTTGGGGTATACTTTCTGCCCCGTATATGTTTTCAAGATAATGGATGTGTCTTTTAAAGGTATATGCAGAAATAGCCGCTCGTAATCCCGTCGATTTATGACGGTCAGAGCTGATCCTGTATCTAGCTCCATTTTAACTGGGGGCCCTGCTATCGTGAGGGTAACCCAAATGGTCTGGTAATCTTCTTTGGCAATTACATTATGTAATTTGAGACAGCTTAGTCTCTTGTTTTCGGAGTCGCTATCGCTCTTCTGGTCTTCGGAGCTACTGTCCGTCATCATTTGTACCTTTCTGTACTTTTCTTTGTTGATTTTTTTTTTCCTGTCCGTGGATTTTTATTGTCCAGATCGGCATACCCGTGCAATGTGTCCAATCTTTCCGCATTGCCTGCATGCTTTGTCCTTGAACCAGCAGTCCCTCTGGTCATGGGTGGATCTGCCGCAGCGATAACATCTCTCGAAACCCTGTGTCATTTTCATGGGTGCCGAAGTCCTGTGTCTTTTGTTGTATCTCTGCAGCTCCTCTTGCGGCTGCTTCGTATGATACAGCCATATTGAAAGCCTTGTTCAGTGTTAAATCTTTTTCAGAAAGCAGCCTTTTCTGTGTTCCTTCACTTAGGAGACCGCAGACGAATTTGTCTCGCAGATAATCTGCTAGTTCTGCCCCGAATTGGCAGTGCTTTGATAGCTTTCTTAATTCGGTGAGGTAATCAGTGTTACTTTCATTCTTGTGTTGATTCTTCTTGAAGAATTTGAATCGTTCCGCTATCAGCAGCGGTGTTGGGTTTAAGTGCTACTGTAGGGTATCAACAATTTCTTTAAAATTCTTGTCCTTTGGTTTGGCTGGAGTGATTAAGTTTCGTAACGGCCCGTATGTCTTTGCGCCCATTAGATTTAGAAGTACTGACGCTTTTTTTTCATTTTCTATTCCATTTGCGGTGCAATATACCTCCACTCTTTCCACATGTGGTCCAATCCTCTATCTCGTTATCAAAAGCATCAATATTGCCAGACTTAGGCATCCTAGAAAAAAAATGGTGCTTCCCGCGCTTTTCTTTCTTTTCTGCAGAAAAGATATGGCGCTTCCCGCGCTTCCCCGCCGCTGCTGCCGATGACAACGCTGTTTCCCGGGGGTTTCCCTTTTTATTTATTTACAGGTGGAGACTCATTCCCGCCGGACTCTCTCTGCTAGGTCTGAACGCCGACCTGCTTGCAGCGCCGGCCGTCTCCCGACTGCTCCCTCCCCATCTGTTACTGCTTGCCTCCGCCTTCGCTGCTTGGCCTAGCTGCAGAGCCAGCCACTGGAGCCCCAGCCCGACGCCCAGGAAGGATTATTGCAGTACCTGCCACCAGCTCGGCTAGCTGGTGAAACCACAGCTTTTTCTTTTTCTTGACTTTCTTCGACTTTGGTCGCCAGAGGAATCGATGTCCTTGAGGTGCTGCCGAATTGCAGGTAAGTCTGTTTCCAATTCGTCGCCACTGTTGTATCCGTGTGTTAATAGAGACACTGAAGACAGGAGTTGGTTTCAGTGGTGTTTACTGAACAAAGTCTGGAGGGGAATTAAAAGATACAAGACGCTATACAGGCTTATATAGCCCGAGTGACCATTACCGGCATTACAGTACACAGGGGGCTCTTAAAGGCACATACACTACAATACACAACTACATAAAATAATAAAGCAGCAGAGACTGAGAGTAACTTCAAGTGATCTTTACTGGATAACTGGAACTTCGGCACTGACTATACAAATTGATAAGCGTCTGTTATATACGCTCGCAACTAAGGATGTACATCCGCAAAACAAAGTAGTCCCTTCAATGTTGTATACATTACACTTCCTCCCTCTTTAGTTTAATAGTATATTAATGCAAAATTTCTATAATTAACAAACAGAGCCGGTCTTTACAGTAACCTTTTTGTTTTCTTAAAAGTAACAAAATTCAAATTCCAACATAACATTTTATTTTGTCAACAGCCCTTTTACAACTCAAGTCTCTGGGGAGGCCTCCTCTGCCTCTCTGGGTAACGTCTCTCTGGACTCTTTTGCTTTGGGGATTGAGACTGTACAGGTACAGGTGCATCAGGTGAGCTATCAGCACAGGTAGAGCTCTCAGCTGTGGATGAGGCTGATGCTGATGCTGATGAATCAGGAGTGTCTGTTTCCATGTCAGGTGAGTCTGGGCGAGGTATAGGGGTGTTTTCCACCTGAACATCCAGAATTTGGTCCACATGACGTCTCAAAACATTCTCTCCCACATCCACAGTATACATCAGTGGTCCCTCTCTTGTGGATATTGTCCCTGGTTGCCACTTTTCCGTCCAGAAATCACGAGCAAGAACTGACTGTCCCACACTGAAGCTTCTTGTTGGCTTAGCATTCAAATGTTTGAACTGTTTGTTCTCTACATCACGACGTACATTCGGTTTAAGAAGGTCCATGCGAGATCTCAGGTTCCTGTTCAGAAACATCATCGCTGGAGTCTGATTAGTGGCTGCGTGTACTGCGTTCCGATAAGCAAAGAGGAAATTGTCTATCTTGTGTTGCAGTGGTAGATTCTCGCTGTACATTGCTTTGATGGCCTTCTTGAAAGTCTGTACGAATCTTTCTGCCAAGCCATTTGTAGCTGGATGGTACGGGGCAGATGTGTAGTGCTTGATTCCATTTTTCCTCATGAAACCTTGGAATTCATCAGAGACAAATTGTCGTCCATTGTCTGTGCAGATTTGTTCTGGTAGGCCATTTCTAGCGAACATGGTCCTCAGAACTGAAATGGTCTTTTCAGATGTGGTTAATTTCATTTTAATGACCTCAGGCCATTTGGAATGTGCATCGACTGCAATCAAGAACATAGAGTCTATGAACGGTCCAACAAAGTCGATATGCACACGTTGCCATGGTGATGAGGGCCATTCCCATGGATGGAAAGGGACTTGTGGTGGTGCGTTCTGGACCTTTTGACATCCTGAGCAGCTCTTTGTCAGGTCCTCAATCTGTTTGTCAATTCCCGGCCACCACACGTAACCACGGGCAAGGCTTTTCATCTTTACCGTACCTAAGTGGCCTTCATGCAGTTCATCTAGCACTCGGTTATGAAGCTTGGGAGGAATCACAACTCGTGAGACGCACATCAGTGTTCCCCGACACACTGATAACTGCTCCCTCCTAGCTGAGAATGCTGGAAACAATGAGTCACCATGCGCTGGCCATCCTTTCACAGTGATGTCATAAACTATTGACAATGTAGGGTCATTGCGTGTTTCTCTTTCAATGAGGGAGTTTGTCACTGGTAGCTGCTCAACTATTGTTGTGTGAAATTCTTCTGCTGAGTCAACTGTTGTAGTTCTCTCTGAGGTTGGCAGTGGTAAACGTGACAAACCATCGGCATTGCCATGTTGCTTGGTCCCCTTGTATTCAATATCATACAGGTGAGCCCCTAGGAAGAGTGACCATCGTTGCAGCAGTTGTGCCATCATCACTGGAACGCCCTTCCTTGGGTTGAAGATTGAAACGAGAGGCTGGTGGTCAGTTAACAGTGTAAAATGTTGACCATACAAGTAGAGGTTGAATTTCTTGACTCCCCACACAAGGCTGAGGGCCTCTCGGTCAATCTGTGCATAATTGCGTTCAGCTGTAGTCAGTGATCTTGAGGCAAAGGCTATTGGTCTTTCTGAGCCGTCTGGGAACTTATGTGACAACACGGCACCAATGCCATGGGATGAAGCATCACATGCCAGTCGAATAGGTAAGGATGGGTCAAAGTGAGCTAGCACCTCTTCTGAAGTAATGAGTCTTTTACTCTCTTGAAAAGCTTGTTCACAGCTGTCACTCCACTTCCATTGTGACCCTGTCTGCAGCAGTGCATTTAGTGGGTGTAACACTGTGGATAGGTTGGGCAAGAACTTGTGATAGTAGTTCACCAGTCCAAGATATAATCTCAACTGAGACACATTTTCAGGTGTTGGTGCATTAATCACAGCTTCAATCTTGTCTGGAGACTTGTGTAAACTGTCCTTGTCAATCACATGTCCACAGTATGAGATTTCCTTTTTGAAAAACTCACACTTGTCTTGGTTCGCTCAGAGCGCATACTTCCATAACCTGATGAGCACCTGTTCGTGGTTGGAAAGGTGGTCATTGTCATTCTTGCCAGTAATGATGATGTCATCAAGATAACACTGAGTACCTGGGATCCCCTGCAGGACTTGGTCCATTGCCCTTTGCCAGATTGCAGGAGCTGATGCTATTCCGAATACCAGCCGATTGTACTGGTAAAGGCCTTTGTGCGTATTTATTGTCAGGTACTTCTTTGATGTCTCATCAATTTCCATTTGGAGATAGGCCTGGGCCAAGTCAATCTTTGTGAAGCATTCCCCTCTTGACAGGGAAGCAAAGATGTCCTCAATGCGAGGCAATGGGTACTGTACTGTGTGGAGGACTGGGTTAACAGTCACTTTAAAGTCTCCACATATGCACACTTTTCTTTGCTTTCCTGGTTTTGTGCTGGAGGTTTTTTTCATCACTGGAACTATAGGTGTGGCCCATTCACTCCAATCCACCTTGGACAGGACCCCTAACTGCTCCAAGTTCTCCAGCTCTGCTTCTACTGAAGGGTGAATTGCATAAGGCACTGGTCTGGCCTTGTGGAACTTTGGATTTGCGTTTTCCTCAATCTTAATTTTTGCTTTCATGCCCTTAAGTGTTCCTATTCCCTTCTTGAACACTTCCTGAGAGTCAGAGAGCATTTGTGACAGTCTCACAGGAGTGGCGTTGCTGTCCTCCTTTGCTGACACAAACAGTGCTTGGAGGTGTGCCAATCCAACTGTATTTTCCTGAGCCATTCACGTCCCAGCAATGGTGGTCCTCCATTTTCCACTACATAGAGGTTCAATTGCGGTATTTTTTTTTCTTTGTATGTCACTGTCACTTTTATTTTACCTTTGGGGCACACTCTTTTTCCTGTGTATGTCTTTAACAGTACTTTAGTTGGCCTTAGCGGTATGTGTGAAAACAGTCATTTGTAGTCATGTACAGAGATCACTGTTAAAGCTGAGCCTGTGTCCAACTCCATTTTCAGCGTAACTCCTGCCACTTCTGGAGTAACCCATATTATTCTGTGATCCCCTGTCTCTTTCACACTGTGTAGTTTTAGACAAGCCAGATCCTCTTCCTCTGAGTTTGTGTCACTTTTTTCTTTATCTGTACTGTCTCCACTCACGTGGTGTACCTTCTTGTATCTATCTTTGAAAGGTTTCTTGTTTTCAGTCACTTGATGTACCTTTTTGTTACTCTGTATTGTATCAGTTTTCTGCTTCTTATTTGCTTTGCAGACCCTTTCAATGTGCCCTCGTCTGCCACATTGTCTGCAGTCTTTATCTTTAAACCAACAGTCATTGTGGTCATGTGACATTTTGCCACAACGATAGCACTTCTTTTCTTGTTTCAGTGATATTTTATTAGTTGAATATTCCAGGGATTTTTGTTGAATTTCTAAAGCGCCACGTGCTGCTACTTCCATTGATATTGCAATACTCAGAGCCTTCTCCAATGTGAGGTCTTTTTCAGACAGGAGCTTATTTTGTGTGCTTTCACTTTGCATGCCACTCACAAATCTGTCTCTCAATGCGTCTGATAAGCCCACTCCAAATTGACAATGTTCTGATAATTTGCGCAACTTTGCCAAATATTCAGAAATGCTTTCATTTTTGCTCTGGTTCCATTTATGGAATTTAAATCTTTCGGCTATGAGCAGTGGTTTGGGGCTTAAATGGTCTTGGAGTGTGTCCACTATCTGTTTGAATGTTTTGTTTGCTGGCTTTGCAGGGGTTAATAAACTACGTAGCAGCCCGTATGTCTTTGCACCCAAAGCAGTCAGCAAAACAGTGGCTTTCTTTTCTACCTCCACTCCGTTAGCCTCACAGTACAACTTCACTCTTTCAATGTAAGTTGCCCAGTCTTCAATGCTGCTATCAAATGCTGCAATCGTGCCAATCATCGCCATTTTTTTTTCCAAACCCGTTTTTCTTTCTTTACTAGTTAGCTAGCGTCATGCAAGTCCTGTGCACTTTTCACTTGACTTACGTATCCCCTGCCTAGCTTAGCAAGCGTGCTCCGTTTTCTCTACCTTCTCGCTCCTTTCTTCCAAATTTCGGTGTCCTCTGGATGCGATGCCAGAATAGGAAGACGTAGGTTCATAATTCTCGTCGCCAATTTGTTGTGTTTGTACCGTTATACACAACTACATAAAATAATAAAGCAGCAGAGACTGAGAGTAACTTCAAGTGATCTTTACTGGGTAACTGGAACTTCGGCACTGACTGTACAAATCAATACGCGTCTGTTATATACGCTCGCAACTAAGGATATACATCCGCAAAACAAAGTAGCCCCTTCAATGTTGTTTACATTACAAAGTCGCAGCTGGCTGTTCCCAAAATCACCCAAAGCGTGGAGTCGATATCAAGTTGATTAAATTGACGTAATAAAACTCAGTACGCACTTGGTTTGAGCATAAAGCAAGGCTTTAATCAACTTGTTTCAGAACATGGAGGTCTAGTTGTATCCACTAGCTCCTTGTCTTTACAAAATGTCCCTGGATAGCTGGGGCCAACGCCCGAGTATTTATACTCCTTGGACGGCGCCACCAGCTGGCCGTCCAGTGTTATTTCGTAGGTAGTTTCTCGATGATGAGATTTATGAGAGAGCCTTTGCCTTTTAGGAGTGTGTGCTGGTTTTGTATTGTACCGAATACTTTTTTGAATACTCCCCACTGTTTGTAGGTTTACCCATTAACAGTTCACCACAGTTCACTGTTGTCAATTCACCTCTTATCCTTTGAAAGTTTCCGTTTTGTTTTCAGCGTATTAAAAGCGCTGGAATGGTGTAGAAAATTTGCCAGCAAGGAAACTCGCGCGTAAGTGTTTCTGATGCTTGTGCGCCCTTAATAGGCAACTCCCGGGTTTCTTTCAACTTCTGGAGCCATTCTTTGATGCAACTGCCAAGTTGCCACCGGTCTCATTTATATCTGACCGTCTGTCAGTCAGTGGCGCTGTAGATACAAGTTTCCTGCTTTTACCCCACTGTTGCACCTGGTTCTATGAGGCACAACAGCTGTGAGGGTCAGCTGATATAGGCGGAAGTAAAGAGTTCCTGACAGAAAAAGATCCACAGATTTTGAATGCCTCTGAAGCTAGGAAACGTTTCTTGAAGTTTTTTTTTCATAGGGCCTACAGACACCTGCACTTGCTTCTGATTGCTTGTTAGAGGCCCCCCTCACCACCAACCGCCCCCCCCCCACCCACCACCAACCCCCACACCCACTCGCTACCCACAGTCAGGGATTCTCAGGGGCAGGTATGCCATTCCCTGCTCTTGTATGTTGTTACAGGAAACTCTCTTTTAACCGGCACCTAAATAACCGGAAATCTCTGTTAACCGGCAAAATTCAGGAGTAGGTTCAGGTAAGTTTTACTTCATATTAGTGGCAGTTCCTGGATCTGTGGCTGTGTAACTGGGGCTCCTACACTTGTTGCTAAGCAACAGGGACGCTTGGTCTGTGGCCGGAGTTCCTGCACATATTGCTAAGCAACAGGGAAGCCTGGATTTGTTGCTGTGTATGGAGCTCTCGTACCTTTTAACTATACCTCTCTCTAATCCGGACTTTTTGATAAACCGGCACCACGCCGGTCCCGTCGGTGCCGGGTAATAAAGAGTTTCCTGTATCATGGATGGGCAACAGCACCACAGGATGGAGCAGAGGAGACATGCCAAATGACACTCGTTTTGCCTCTAATCTGTAAAAACTTCACTCAATTATTGAAACTTTATTGAAATGAATCATTTTGATCAAGCTTTTGGTCACCCCTGCTAATCTCTCCCTCCAAGGCTCATCGCCTGCTCTCTTATCTATTCCTATTCCCACCCACTCCCCTCCTCTGAAAGCTGCTTTGGGATGTTTTCTAGATTAAAAGTGCTGTATAATTGTAAGGTGGTGTTGTTGTTGCAGTAGCAGCAGCCAACGTGCCTCGATCTGTTATAGGGAGTGGAGGCAACCTGAGCCATATCATCGGGAGATCATCGGGACATTAGGCAAAGTGAAAGGAAAACAGAAAGAGCGATCAAAACCATGGGGAAAAAAAGGAAAGTGGTAACTAGAAAGAAATAAGTAATCAGAAAATGGGTGGCACAAATGTAAAAAGAGAGACAGTAGTGAATCAGAAATAAGGAAAGGGAGAGAATAAAACCATCTCTGAAATGAAAAGAAATGAATAATAATAAGAAAGAGAATGGGACATGCAGGAACAGAAGTCAGAAAATGTCTAGGCAGATGGTAAAGAAGGAAAGGCAGGGTGGCGAAGAGTGGTTTTATTCCTATTCAATGGCTTTTCTTGCCTCCCCTGCATCGTCATGTCTGAGGTCCCACAAGGGTCCATCCATTGTCCCTTCCACTTCCTTATCTATATGCTGTCCCTTAGAGACATTATCTGCAAGTACTTGACCAGCTTTCATATATATGCTGATGACACCCAGGGGTGACCCAGCTCTATCTCTCCACCACTCTGTCAACCCCACAACCACTTCTATGCTGTCAGACTGCCTTCAGCTGAACATAGGGAAGACCAAAGCCATTGTTTTTGGTGGCAGTCATAAGCTCTGCTTCCTTGCTACTGATGTATCCCCATCCCTTTTCACTCGCTTAGGCTGAACAAAATCATGCACAGCCTTGTGTCATGATCAACTTTGAGTTGAGCCTCTTACTTCTCATCATCTTCATCACCAAGCCTGCTTAATTCTAGGTCAGCAACATTGGCCATCTCCATCTGTACCTCTAAACTCTACTGCCAAATCCATGCTTTTGCCATCTCAATAAGGCTGATTTTTCACTGCTATGCACCAAGAGCACAAAGCACTGGAAAAAGGAAGTGGAAACCTGTGATGCCAGGTGTCAATCCACTTTGTGATGTCTTGGGATTTCTGAGGTTTCCTTGGAGCAGACACAAGCATTATAATCGTGAAGCGAGGATTACAATACATGTGTATCTACCTGTCTGATGGAAATGCAAATGTAATTGAATATATTGAGAACTGTACTTCCAATTGAAATTAGCTACGCCTCTAGCCAAGCTGTTCCAGTACGGCTACAACACTGGCATTTATCCGACAATGTGGAAAAATGCCCAGGTATGTCCTGTCCACAAAAAGCAGGACAAATCCAATCTGGCCAATTACCGCTCCATCAGTCTACTCTCAATCATCAGCAAATTGATGGAAACTGTCGTCGACAGTGTTATTAAGAGGCACTTACTCACCAATAACCTGCTCACTGATGCCCAGTCTGGGTTCTGCCAGGACTACTTGGCTCCAGACCTCATTACAGCCTTGGTCCAAACATGGACAAAGGAGCAGAATTCCAGAGGTGAGGTGAGAGTGACTGCCCTGGACATCAAGGCAGCATTTGACCAAGTGTGGCATCAAGGAGCCCTAGTAAAACTGAAGTCAGTGGGAATCGGGTGGCAAGTAACATTCATGCCACACAAGTGCCAGGCAATGACTATCTCCAACAAGCGAGAGTCTAACCACCGCCCCTTGACATTCAACGGCATTACCATCGCCGAATCTCCCACTATCAACATCCTGGGGGTCACCATTGACCAGACACTTAACTGGAGCAGCCACATAAATACTGTGGCAACAAGCGCAGGTCAGAGGCTAGGTATTCTTCGGTGAGTGTCTCACCTCCTGACTCTCCAAAGCCTTTCCACCATCGACAAGGCACAAGTAAGGAGTGTGATGGAATACTCTCCACTTGCCTGGATGAGTGTAGCTCCAACAACACTCAAGAAGCTTGACAACATCCAAGACAAAGCAGCCCGCTTGATTGGCACCCCATCCACCACTTTAAACATTCACTCCCTCCACCACCAGCATACTGTGGCTGCAGTGTGAACCATCTACAAGATGCACTGCAGCAACTAGCCAAGGCTTTGACAGCAGCACCTCCCAAAGCCGCAACCTCTACCACCTGGAAGGACAAGGGCAGCAGGTGCATGGGAACGCCATCACTTGCAAGATTGCCTCCAAGTCACACACCATCCTGACTTAGAAGTATATCGCCGTTCCTTCATCGTCGCTGGGTCAAAATTCTGGAACTCCCTCCCTAACAGCACTGTCTTCTTCTTCTTAGGCAGTCCCTCGGAACCGAGGATGGCTTGCTTCCACATTAAAAATGAGTTCTCAGGTGACTGATGAGTCCAATGCGGGACCTACAGTCTCTGTCACAGGTGGGGCAGATGGTGGTTGAAGGGGTGGGTGGGTGGGGTGCTTGGGTTGACGTGCGCTCCTTCCGTTGCTTGTGCTTGGCTTCCGCTTGCTCCCGGCGAAGAGACTCGAGGTGTTCGGCGCCTTCCCGGATGCTTCTCCTCCACTTTGCGCGGTCTTGGGCCAGGGATTCCCAGGTGTCGGTGGGGATGTTGCACTTTTTTAAGGAGGCTTTGAGTGTGTCCTTGAAGCGTTTCCTCTGCCCACCTGGGGCTCTCTTGCCGTGTCGGAGCTTAGAGTAGAGCACTTGTTTGGGGTGTCTCGTATCGGGCATGCAGATGATGTGGCCCGTCCATCGGAGCTGATCGAGCGTGGTCAAAGTTTCGATGCTGGGGATGTTGGCCTGCGAGAACACTGACGTTGGTGCGCCTATCCTGCCAATGGATTTACAGGATCTTGTGGCGGCAACGTTGGTGCTTTGTGCCTGCTGTACATGGTCCATGTCTCTGAGGCATACACCAGGGCGGGTATCACTGCTGCTTTGTAGACCATGAGCTTAGTGCCGGGTTTGAGGTCCTGGTCTTCAAACACTCTCTTCCTCAGGTGACCGAAGGCTGCATTGGCACACTGAAGGCGGTGTTGGACTTCGTCATCGATGTCTGCCCTTCTTGACAGTAGGCTCCTGAGGTATGGAAATTGGTCCACATTGTCCAAGGCCTTGTGGATTTTGATAATCGGGGGGGCAGTACTGTGTGGCGGGGACAGGTTGGTAGAGGACCTTTGTCTTACGGATGTTTAGTGTAAGGCCCATGCTCTTGTACGCTTCGGTGAAGATGTTGACGATGGTTTGGAGTTCGACCTCCAAGTGAGTGCAGACGCAAGCATTGTCTGCATACTGTAATTCGACGACAGCACTGTGGGAGTACCTTCACCATATGGACTGCAGCGGTTCAAGAAGGCGGCTTACCACCACCTTCTCAAGGGCAATTAGGGATGGCCAATAAATTCTGGCCTTGCCAGCGATGCCCACATCCCATGAATAAACAAAAAAAAATGTATCTACCTGTCTGATGGAAATACAAATTTAATTGAATATACTGTATTGGGAACTGTACTTCCAATTGAAAGAATATATACCAATCTGGAGTCTAATGTTTGCGATACTGTACTTTCTTGGATATAAAAGTTTGGCTTTCTGTGTGAGTTCAAGTAGCATTAAGTGTATTTTGTTTCTCTGATCATGTTAATGAGATTTCAGGAGTTGAAAGCACTTTTATAAACCTTCCTATTACAGTAGCACTGTGATGTATGAGAGGGAACAGTGCAGTCACCAGGATAGTGGAGAACCATCTCAAGATGCGGTGTTTATTTTGAGGCAACAAATCACTAGCGGCAAATATAAATGGCTGTAGTCTTTCTTTTGTCAAAAGCAGGACTGAGCTTTGAGTCTGCAGCATAGGCGGGCAGTGTGGTTTTCCTGATAGAGGTGCCCTGAAGAACATTGAAAGTGATGCTGGATGTGCAGTTTTGTGACACTCCAGGTTAGCTGGAGAATTGGGAATCCTTCCGTAGATCTATACTGTCAAAGGATCAGGTAGTTGATAGGTCACCATTTCTTAGTTACAAGTAGTGTTGCATATTTCTTAGTTACAAGTAGTAAGAACATAAGAACATAAGAAATAGGAGGAGTAGGCCAATCGGCCCCTCGAGCCTGCTCCGCCATTCAATAAGATCATGGCTGATCTGATCCTAACCGCCAATCTACTATCACAGAACCATCTCCTGAATCTAACAGAATTAGACACACGAAATAGGAGCAGGATCAGGCTACACGGCCCCTGGGCCCACTCCGCTACCCACAGGGCCATGACCGATCCGAACCTAGACTCATGTCCAAATTCCTGCTAGCTCCCCATAACCCTTTATTCCATTTACTTCTAGGAAACTGTCTATTTCTGTTTTAAATTTATGTAATGATGTAGCTTCTACAGCTTTTTGGGGCAGCATATTCCATGGACCTACCACCCTCTGAGTGAAGTAGTTCCTCCTCATTTCAGTTTTGAAAGAGCAGCCCCTTATTCTAAGACTATGCCCCCTAGTTCTAGTTTCACCCATCATCGGGAACATCCTCCCCGCATCCACCCGATCCAACCCCTTCACAATCTTATATGTTTCAATAAGATCGCCTCTCATTCTTCTGAACTCCAATGAGTAGAGTCCCAATCTACTCAACCTCTCCTCATATGCCCATCCCCTCATCCCCGGGATTAACCGAGTGAACCTTCTTCGTACTGACTCGAGACCAAGTATGTCTTTTCTTAAGTATGGACATCAAAACTGTATGCAGTATTCGAGGTGCGGTCTCACCAATACCTTGTACAACTGAAGCAATACCTCCCTATTCTTATATTCTATCCCCCTAGCAATGAAAGCCAACATTCCATTGGCCTTCTTAATCACTTGCTGCACCTGCATACTAACCTTTTGAGTTTCGTGCACCAGGACCCCCAGATCCCTTTGTACTTCAGTACTTTCCAGTTTCTTGCCATTAAGATAATAACTTGCTCTACGATTTTTCCTGCCAAAGTGCATAACCTCACACTTTCCAGTATTGTATTCCATCTGCCAATTTTTTGCCCACTTACTTAGCCTGTCTATGTCCCCTTGCAGGTTTTTTATGTCCTCCTCACTCACTACTTTCCCTCCCATCTTAGTATCATCTGCAAACTTTGATATGTTACACTCGGTCCCCTCCTCCAAATCGTTAATATAGATTGTAAAGAGTTGGGGACCCAGCACTGACCCCTGCGGAACACCACTAGTTACTGATTGCCAGTCTGAGAATGAACCATTTATCCCAACTCTCTGCCTTCTGTTAGATAGTCAATCCCCTATCCATGCCAGAATGTTACCCCCAATCCCGTGATTTTTTATCTTAAGCAATAATCTTTTGTGTGGCACCTTGTCAAATGCCTTTTGGAAGTCAAAGAACTCAAGCAAATTTGTCAAACATGACTTCCCCTTCATAAAACCATGCTGACTTTGTCCTATTAAATTATGATTATCCAAATGTCCTGTTACTGTCTCCTTAATAATGGACTCCAAAATTTTACCTACCACAGATGTTAGGCTAACCGGTCTATAGTTTCCAGCCTTCTGTCTACTGCCCTTTTTAAATAAGGGCGTTACAATAGCAGTTTTCCAGTCTGCCGGGACCTTTGCTGAGTCCAGGGAGTTTTGGATAATTATTACCAATGCATCCACAATCCCTACCGTCACTTCCCTCAAGACCCTAGGATGTAAGCCATCAGGTCCAGGTGATTTATCCGCCTTGAGTCCCATTATTTTACCGAGTACCACTTCCTTCGTGATTTTGATCGTGTTTAGCTCCTCCCCCCCTTTAGCCCCCTGTTTATCCAGTGTTGGGATATTCTTAGTGTCTTCTACTGTAAAGACGGATACAAAATATTCATTCAGTGTTTTTGCCATCTCCATATTTCCCACCATTAATTTCCCGGTCTCATCCTCTAAGGGACCAACCTTTACTTTAGCCACCCTTTTTCTTTTTATATAACTATAAAAACTCTTACTATCTCTTTTTATATTTTTTGCTAATTTACTTTCATAATCTATCTTCCCTTTCTTAATCAATCTTTTTGTTATTTTTTGCTGTCATTTAAAGTTTTCCCAATCCTCTATCCTCCCACTAGATTTGGCTACCTTATATGCCCTTGTTTTTTATCGAATACTATCCTTAATTTCTTTACTTAGCCACGGATGGCTGTCTTTTCTTTTACACCCTTTTCTTCTCAGTGGAATATATATTTTTTGGAAGTTGTAAAATAACTCCTTAAATGTACACCACTGATCATGTATCGTCTTACCCTTTAACCTATTTTCCCAATCCACTCTACTCAATTCCGCTCTCATACCTTCAGAGTCTCCTTTATTCAAGCTTCGCACGCTTGTTTGAGATCCAACCTTCTCACCCTCTAATTGAATATGGAATTCAACCATGTTATGGTCACTCATTCCAAGGGGATCCTTTACTAGGACATTTTTAATTAATCCTGTCTCGTTACACAGGACCAGATCTAAGGTTGCTTGCCCCCTGGTCGGTTCAGTTACATACTGCTCAAGAAACCCATCCCTAATACACTCAATGAACTCATCCTCAAGGCAGCCCTGCCCAATTTGATTTGTCCAATTAATATGATAGTTAAAATCCCCCATAATTATAGATGCTCCCTTATTACAAGCCTCAACTATTTGCATATTGGAGTGAAAGCTGCAAGTTCAATCGCCCAAGCATTGAGAAGGTCTAGCAGTCACAAATGAAATTACAAATAGTTCCGTAATAAAAAGGGTAATTTGTGGCAGTCATTATGCTGATCACTGATGTAGGCTATTAATTATTGTATTCTTAACCTTGCATTTAATCTTACTACTGAATCTGGAGCTTTCATACAATGTATACTGTACTCGTAACTAGGGAATGGTGACTCATCACTCACTTGATATTTGATTTGACAAATAATGTGTTGATCTATTGAAGGGTTCCTAACTCCATAGCTTATTTGGAATGTTGCATCAAACATCCTTTTAAATGTTCTACAGGTCACTCTATTACACCTGAATATATATGTGAGAAAAGAGAGAGGACATTTTTAGCGTAACTTTTAGCATTAGTGCTGTCCTTTTGGTACAGTTCAGTGGAGGTTGATGAATGTGTCTGGGTTTGACATACAAATTATTTCATGCACCAGAAGATGAATGCAATGCTTTGGCTTGTGTCTGTCTCTAGAGGTAACAAGGAATAATTATTTTTGTTTTGTAATTACTTATGATAGTAATGGGGGTTTGAGACAGCCATTGTGATTCATCTTAGCCAGAGGGGACTCTAATTTCCAAATTAGAAACTGCACTCTTTCAAAAGTCCTAATGAGATTAGAAAAAAAAGGTTTGTTTTACCCCCAGCAACCTTTAGAACAACAATAAATCCTGTCAGATTTTTTCCCATCTTCTATCCTACATGATCATTTTCCCTGACTGAGAAAATGACTTTTCCAAATCATATTGCTTTTTGGCACCTTTCACTTTTCCACAACAATGTTCTGGAAATCACTAATTCTTATTTTTTTCTGTTCTAAACCCTACCTTATCCAAGAATTAAGTTTTTTTTTAGAACAATGTGGTATGCTGAAAATTCCTCAGAATTGTATTCTGTTTTTTCCTGAGTTGTTTGTGACACTAAGATCAAGTTGCCCACTGAAGCAATAAAATACAACTTTATTTCCAATTCCTGCTGGATTTCAAGGTTAATGTGTATGAAACTGCAAGGTCTGCTGTCACCTTCATAATTTAGACTATAATGTCGATATTGACTGTAAGAAAATGTGGCAGTTTTGTTTCAGACTGCAGAGGCTGATTTTATACATTTGCATCAACACAAAAGCTTTTTCGTGTCTATATAACCATTTTCTACTGCAGCATTTTTCTTTACAATTTCTTTATCTACCATTCAATTTTGTCCATTCCATCCTAAAGGTTCTGACTCGTGTTGTATCTCGCCCGAGTGAACATTCTTTGAATAAGAGGCTAGAAAGTGAGCAGTCAAATTTTAGCGAGGGTTCTCCTGATTACCTACAATAACTTTGGAGGCAGAGCTACGGAAACCCCAGAGAAATGGCATGGGTTTCTGCAGATCTTCTGCCAAACTTACAGTGGACGATTGTGAGAACTCCTGCAGAATTTCTATGTGAGTATTTGCAGGCTATCCCACCACAGAGGACAAAACAGCCAAACCCAATCCCATTCTCATCCAAAAGTTCACTCACATGATGTGTGTGAACATAAAAGCATGCCCAGATACACACACTTTCTAGTAGAGGCAGGAGCAGGAACCCTGCCTGATTTTTTTCCCCTCAATAGCTCTGAGACATTGAAATTTATTGGAGCATCCTTACCTCTGTTCTGGAGCAAGTTCAGCTCAATTAGAATGGACTGACTGAACGTAAAAGCTTCCTGGTCATTTAACTTATCAGGCACTGCACTCACCAACTGAGGCATCCGGAGAGAACATTTTAAAATGTTCAAAATGCTGTTCATGCTGGCATATAAATAAAAGGGATAGCAACATTTGTTGAAATAATACAAATAGAAGTTTATATTGCAATGTAAGTACATTTATGAAAGTTACTAGTGAGCCAGAAATTCGGGTTGGAGGCTTCCCGCGGGTGCAAGCCCCCGACCTGCACTTACTTAGCGCACCGGCCATTGTGCTGTGGGCCCGCGTGGGTTTCCAATCCTGGGCCTGCTCCAGCTGCCGGCGCGCAGTGCTTGCGTATCCCAGGGGCGCAGTTAGTTCGAAGCGTCTCTTGGGATCACATGGGCCATGGAAGACCTGTCAAATATATGAATAGAGTTCGGCCCCAAAACATAACCAAAACTTCAAATAATTTTTTTTTTTAAATCACATTTTTTAAATAACTATAAATTACATAAAATAACTATTTAAACAATAATTTAAATTTTTGAAAAAATTAATTACAGTTTTTAATGGGGTTAAAAAGAAACTTACCTTTCTTTAAAGTATTTAAAAATAATAAACCTGTGGAAAAAATGTTTTAATTTTACTTAATTCACCACTTACCTTGTTAAAAGCAGGCCTTGCGACTGCTTTTTAAAAGCGTAGCTGCTGGAGACTTACCCTCCCAGAGAAACCTGTAAAAAAAAACGGAAGTTCCAGGCGTACGCACAGCCTCTCTGGCGCACATGTCCGACCTGTGAATTCCTTCCTTTAAGGGAATGGAAATTCCGGTTTCCCGCGCTTGCGCAGTGCATGCACGAAACTGGCACTTTCGTTGGGCTTACGCGTGTGTACCCCATGCGTACTCACCCGTGGGGACCTGAATTTCTGGCCCATTGAGTTATGCCAGTAGAAGGTAATTCGTAGACTGAATCAACAACATCTTACATTTATATAGCGCCTTTGATGTAGAATTTGCCACCAGTGCCGCTTCTCAAATCAGAAATCATTAGTATTCTTTCAAAAAAAACATTATTTTTGCAAAAAGAATGTCACTGTTTTCGTATCTGTAAGACATTTACTGCAACATAAGAAAATGTGAGAGAGAAGGAAATCCTGAAGTGGTTTCATCACATGTACCATCTGGTGACCCATATGGCCCTTTTTGTAACTTTGATATATGTACTTATCCGATCTCAGAACTGGTTGCATTGGGATTGAGTTTTCATCTGCAATCTGTATTTAATGTGTCTGTTGAGTGGGGATAATTTTCACCTTCACCATTTGAGCAATAAACTGGTGGAGCAGATCGCCACCCATTATAGAACCTGCCTGCTTTTCCTTTCCACCCGCTCTGCCAATTTATCGCCTAAGCAATGAAGGTGAGAATTACCTTTACTGTATCTGCAGTGTATACCAATAATACTCCAGTACAGTAGGTGCTGATAGCAGATAGTGCAAGTTTCACCTTGTCGGCTGTGCTGAGGTGCAGTGGCCACTAATCTCCCTGTATTCTGAGTCTGGGTTTCCAATCCTGCAGTTTTTGCATTTTCCAGGTTCTCAATCCACAAATGCATATTTCATAAATTTAGACTATTTATACCTTTTTTTTTACTTTGTATGTAGAGACAAGCTGTGAATGTATGAAGTGACAATGGTTATGTTGTAAGTATCACTGCATTACTGTACTCTAGTGCACATTCCAGAGCCAAAATTGCCTTGCAGCTATACTACAACTGTTTTATTTTTGTTTATAAATTAGCGCCTCAGTGTCTGTTTCTACTATCCTGGCTTGAGATGAATTTCCACTGCACAGTGAGGTATGGCTTTTAAGTCATTTTCAGAGCCATTTCCTTGGTCTACTCTCAAAGTGCTGCATAACCAGTCTATAAGAATGCTAGCAAATTAATCTCACTTTCATATGATTTTATATGTAAAGTGATTTTTAAAAATATATATATAATAAAATTATTTAAATGAGCTCTTGTCCCCTTATAGGAATGAAATCTTCATCAAAAAAATTATACAAAGAAAACTAATATCATGGTAGTGGCTTTTGTTCATGGTGATTTGAAAGAAAGTAAGCAGTCATTTTTGCCCATTAGCAGCTCCCAATTGTCCACAGCGGACGGCAATATTGTTAGCACCAATACACTTAATAAAATAACATCTCTACAATTTTTTTTCATTGAACAGCTAGTCTGAGAGAATAGTTGGGAACAAAAATATTGGCCGGAATTTTCCAGGGGGATCAGCGGGCACAGTCAGTGGCAGGTCAGGTGGGAAAACGTTTTTTTTGACAGCGGTTCGGGAACTCGCTGTCAACCCACGGCCACGTGCCTTTCCCAATGTCGGGTCTGTCAACGCTGAGCAGACACGACCGGCAGCTATGGGGGACCTAATTAAAATGATTAGTATCTAGTTCCCAGATGCTTAACAGCCTTTTTTCACTTATCTTTTGTCTTTAACCTCATCACCACGGGATTCCCACTGTGCACAGACTAAGGCTGTCAAGCTGAGGCATGAGTTCAGTGGCCATTGCTCCAGCTGATTACTTGACAGCTTCAAATGTACAGTAAAAGCTTCCACCCGACTGAAATTCACTTTCCTCAAGCAGAAGCTTTTACTCACTCCATTTCCAACACACATTCTGCAGGCTTTCCACTTTCCACTCTCCAACTAATCTCAACTCATTGGAAGAACTCTCTCACCATTGACAGAATGCTTCTGTCATCTCTACTTCACCTGCCATCTATTCCATCAACATGGGTGCCCTTTATACTCTCTCAGCTTGGTCCTCAGAATCCCACCACATACAGCCCCAACACCAGCATCACCAGGCATACCAGCAGCAACAACAGCAACACCATCCTTCTCCACAATCAACTGGTGCTGCACAGGACACAGGGCATCAGCACCCGACCACATTGCTGCCCGGGAGGCCAGGGATGACCTCACCATTGCCAGATTTACTTCACTTAAAGCTGTATGATGCACCACGTTGACATCATCCCACAGCAACACCATAAAGTATCCCTACAATGCCCAAGCTATTCCTTTCACACTGATGACCATTGCGGGTGGGTACCGTTATGTCTCACCATTCATTGCAACTCACTGAGCCACTTCCAAAGGTGCACACAAATCTGTCCAAGAACGCAAAGTGTTGAAAATAAAGGTTTCAATGTTTGACACCACATTAACAGAAACTTTACATGAACATTGGAAAAAACACCTAAGTGCCTACCCTTGTGTGTTGTTAATTGGTATGATTGCACTAGGATGAGGGTGAGTGTAAGGGATGACTAATGAGATGGCAATGTGATAACATAGATAGAGAGGGATGGGTGGAGGTGCAAGGTAAGTTGGTGTGATTAAGGATGTGCAGGAGTAGGGTAGGGAAGGCAGAGTGATGGGGATGTGATGAGTGGCACAGCAGGATGAGGTTGAGTGTGGCTTTGTACTAACGTTTCGTGATCTACTGAGATCATTGAAACGTTTGCGGCACTGCACCCAGGTCTTCCTGACCACATCCCTGCTTGTGCCCTCCTCTGCAGTGTGCAACCAGGTTATGTTGATCTCCTGGGGAGGTCTCTTCTGCCATGGGAAGGGAAGAGGACCTCCCTGTGTGCTCTGACTCCCTCCATAAGCATCTGGAGTGAGTCATGGGAGAGCCTGGGTGCAGCCCTGTGCCTTTGTGCAGTGCTTGTCAGTGTTTGCAGCACTTCAATGCTGTAGGACACTGACAACACAAATGTCAAGGCAAATGTGGCGATGGTCCCTTTAAGGAAACCGGCTGATGATGCACCATGAAATGACGTCACCAGACCTGCTTCCTCTAATTGGGCCGGGTAACGCGCTGGGCATGCTTAACAAGCCCTATCAACAGAAAGTATTTTACACAGCGGGATGGAGCCAGCTATGGGGTTCGGATCCGCAACCAACATCGCCCGCCAAGGTAAGTAAAATTGTGGTCCCTGTTACTAGGGAAACCGCAGGAAAACAGTTTGTGAAAAGTTTAATCAGGGCAAAAGAAACTGTTGCAGTAATCTATTCTCTTCTGATTAAGCATACGGTCAACTGTGCCATAAATATCTTGTAACTTGGGAAACAGATCTGGCTGAGATAAATTAACTCAACCTGAGTCCGGTGAATGTGGTAATATTAGGCTAGTTGGAATGCACGCCTACAAAGAAATTCACCCAATTTTCCTCCCATTTTGCTGTGCCGGTTGATTTAGTGCACAGGTATGCAGATCCAGACCCCTGTTACCATATTGCAAGACACATTTACCATCTGTGGTCAGTGCCGTGGCCAGTCTGTAATGTATGTACTTTGCAGAAGGAACTATATTCTGCAGCCCCTGTATACTGCAGTACCAGTAGTGACCACCCCTGTATATAAGCCTGTGTAGTAACTTTGCATAGTTAGTTCCAGTTTGTCTCCACTCAGTAAAGACCTGTTGTAACCCACTCCTGCAGTCCGTGTCTCAATTACACACGGACATAATACAGTCGAAAAGGTCTTTGCGCCCCATTAGCGACCCCCACAGGAGGCGCAAAGGAGGGGAATTTCTCGCAATGTACTCACTGATGGTTTCACTTTTCTTTTGTTACTGGTACTAAACTTATAGCTCTCTGCTATTTCTAATGGCTTTGGGTCAAAATGGTCATCGGGTTTCTCGACAATGTCTTGAAACGACGCATCCTTCGCTTTCCCTGGTGCGAGTAGGTTTGTCAACATTCTGTAGACATCTGGCTCGATCTCTGTTAGAAAAATTTCTTTTTTCCATTCACGAATTACTTTATTTTAAGCTTCAACATTCTCATCTGCACCTTCGGTTTCAATAATGTTATTGGCTCTAAAAAACATCTCCATCTGCTCAATGTAAGAACTGAAAGGTTCGCAAGCTCGGCCATACATGCCGAGGCTTCCAATGAATCCTGTAGGCAGGGCCATGATGTCCCAATCCTGTCGAACAGTGACTCAGCAGGCTACCTGTGTACATGTGAGAATCAACGCTGCTGTTGCTGTGTATACATACACACGAAGCACAGACGATGCTGCATCAGCTTAATGGTAAAATATCGCAAAAATTCAGTTTAGGTGTCACAAATTCACCTTAAACTTGTCCATTCAAAGGTTGAACACTGTGTCCTTCCATGATCCCTAAAAATGGTTTTGGGAACCCATCCTCGTCACCAAAATATAATATGCTTGGGTAGAACAAATGAAGGTCAGAGACACGATGAGTTACTAGTCCATGTGCTTGCTTTATTAGGCCAGAGCGAACTGAGCATGCTCATACCAAACCATGCGATAATGCATTACATTAACGAACTACATGAGAGTGATCTGCTATTGCTTGGCATCTGATTCTTCCTCCTTCCTACAAGGGAAGTCACAGGCTCTGCTTAGTGCTTCCCCACAGCAATATGGGCAAGATCAGGATCTCAGTGTTGTGTAAAACCACATCCAATCTCTCTGCGACATCTTCTTTTGATTAAAAAAAAGTTATAAAGAATTATGACCCAGCGTCCCACCTCCCACAGATGGTAAATGTGTCTTGCAATATGGTAACAGGGGTCTGGATCTGCATACCTGTGCACTAAATCAACCGGCACAGCAAAATGGGAGGAAAATTGGGTGAATTTCTTTGTAGGCGTGCATTCCAACTAGCCTAATATTACCACATTCACCGGACTCAGGTTGAGTTAATTTATCTCAGCCAGATCTGTTTCCCAAGTTACAAGATATTTATGGCACAGTTGACCGTATGCTTAATCAGAAGAGAATAGATTACTGCAACAGTTTCTTTTGCCCTGATTAAACTTTTCACAAACTGTTTTCCTGTGGTTTCCCTAGTAACAGGGACCACAATTTTACTTACCTTGGCGGGCGATGTTGGTGGCGGATCCGAACCCCATAGCTGGCTCCATCCCGCTGTGTAAAATACTTTCTGTTGATAGGGCTTGTTAAGCATGCCCAGCGCGTTACCCGGCCCAATTAGAGGAAGCAGGTCTGGTGACGTCATTTCATGGTGCATCATCAGCCGGTTTCCTCGATGGCAGCGACTGCTGCAGGGACACGAGCAGGGCGGCCGGCCACTAATGGGGCGGAAGTTAAAGGTGAGGTGGCCGGCTGCCCTGAAAAATGTCAGCTTTTTTGAAAAATGTTTTTTTGCTCCAGATGCAGGGTCCCTGCCATGATCAGTCAGCCCGGCAGTCTGCATGAGTGCCGGGCTGATCGCACGGCTGCAGATAAGTTTTAAAAAAAACTGCAGAGTTTGCAGCGTGGGGTCCTTCCCTTTAATTCAGGGAAGAGCCCCTGCAATGCGTCAGCGCCACGCAGCCCAGTGCATGGCGCTGCTGAGCCGTGGGCCCCGGGTCACGAACTTCCCCCCCCCTTGCGCTCCAAGAAGGAAGTGGAGCGCTTGATTTAGCACTTCATTTCCCTCTTGGAGCAAAAAGTGGGAAGTTTAGAAAGGCTGGAAGAGGTTCGCGCTTGGCGCTAACTTTTCCAGCTTTTCTGATTTGGTGTCCCAAACGGGCCTCGAGGGTAATTTCTACCCCTGTAGCTCTTAAGAATCTGTCTTTGCATTGTAACTTCAGCACACCTTTGGATCGTGCGTTATGAGATAAGTTTGTGTGTGAACTGGTGGATGAGCGCACACAGTCCAAGTTACTGAACACTCCAAACCTAACTTTTGACAGGGCAATTTTGCATGCTATATCTATGAAGATGGCATCTAAGAATGCTAGGGAGCTCCATCCAACTCAAGTGACTAGTGCAGCTGAGGTCTACAGTCACAAAGCCACCACCAAACCTAAAGCTGTGAGACCGAGTCAAAAGCATGTCGGTGAGCACAGTTCAGTGAATTGTTATCGCTGCAATGGAAGTCATTCACCACAGTCCTGCCAGTACAGAAATGCGAAGTGTTGTCACTGCCAGAAGCAAGGCCATATTTCAACAGCTTGCAGAGCTAGATCTAAAGTAGGAAGTAAGAACCATTCTCGTGGCAATGCAAAGCAGCGACAACAAAAGGGAGGAGTTCACAATACTGAAGTGAACACACCTGATGTTGAAGAACTAGGCATCTACAGTATCTATGCCACTAGCGGCAATGCTAGCAGTCGGGAGAAAGACTTCCGTATAAAACTTTTGATCAAAGAGCAATATATTGATATGTGTATCGACACGGCGGTGGACTGCTCTATCATGAGTAAGGACACATATGAGAGTAAGTTTAATCAAGTACCACTTACAAAGAGTACCGTAGAGTTAAAAACCTACTCCGGAGAAATCCTAGAGACATGTGGACAAATGGAATGTACGGCATGAAGCAACATTTGGCAAATTTCTTGCTGAAGTACAGAACTATTCCGCACACTACAACTGGACATACCCCAGCAGAACGCTTGATGAAGAGAAGATTGAGAACATGATTGAGTCTTGTTCAACCGAATTTGGCCTCAAGGGTTGAACAGAAACATTTGAGTCAGAAATGTTATCATGACACCAATCAGAAAGAATGCAGTTTCAAGCAAAACAAGTGTGTTTGTGTTCTCAGTTCCCCTGGCAAGTCGAGTTTACACAAGTGGGATGTAGGAACCATAGTAGAGGTTGGTGGAACCAAGAGATATTTGGTTGAAATTGGTGACAACATCCAAAGTGTTCATGTAGATCAAATGATCTCTGCTAGAGATGAACCAAGACATGATCATGAACCACTTGATCATGAACGCATACATGAATTTGACTCAGTTCAGACTTCAGTAACTGAAGTTCCAGGTTCAAACAAGTCTGAGATAGAAACAGGATCATCTTTGAGTTCGGAACCAAAACAAAACAGGCGAAAATTGGTTCAACACCAAAACCTTCTGTAAGGAGATCAGGAAGGTACCGCAAACCTGGTTCTTAAACGGGATTTGTAGTTCATTTAGAAGAAAAAGCCAGGAGTTTTTGTTATGTGGTACATGTAATGCTGGGAAAGTTGGGATCATAGCTTTGTTGTATTTGAGAGGGGAATACATACACTGCTTTCCCCCTTAAAAATAATGTAATATATTATCACATGGTTTGGTAGGAGCATGCTCAGTTCGCTCTGGCCTAATAAAGCAAGCATTTGGACTAGCAACTCATCGGCCCCGATTTTCCTGGAGCCGTCGGGCGGGGTTTCAGGCGGGCGGGGGCTGAAAAATCGCAGAAATAGGGAGTCGCGACCCCCCCCCGCTTGATTCCCCGCCCCGCCCGTCTTTCGCCCCCGTGTTTCAGCGCGACCCGAATCAGTCCCGCCCGCCGCAGGCGGGAATGGTCGGCAGGAGCCTAATGACCAATAATTGGCATGTTTAATCCTATTTTCAGGGGCCCTTGGAATTTTCAGCCTTTCCCCACATAAAACACGCCAGGTGGGAACACCGCTGATGAAACCTGGCGTGAACAATGTTGGCTTGCTTGCTTTCAGCTGCAGGTCAATCAGGACTGAAGAGATTTAATCAGCCAGCATTTGTAGGCTGCAGGACCTTGTTGCTGAAGGCTTGGGGCAACTTGTTGAAGGCTTAAGCACAGCTGTGGAAGGTTGGAGCCTCACACACTTCTCCAGTGTGAGCTCCTGGGAAGCCGTCGGCACAGGAGATAGCCCCCAAACAGGGTCTGCAGACACAGGGTGAGCTACCTCAACATGACTGAACAGCAGTGTCAAAGGCAGCTCCGACTTTTGCGAGAGGTAGTGACTGACATCTGCGCAATGCTACAGCAAGACCTGGAGCCCAGAGCACCAGGTCGACACTCCTTACCAGTGGCCATCAAAGTCACCACCGCACTCAACTTTTATGCCTCAGGCTCCTTCCAGGGATCAGCAGCAGGCATCAGCGGCATCTCCCAGGCGGCCACACACACTTGCATCAAACAGGTCATCGATGGCCTCTTGGCCCTCGCACACAATCACATCCATTTCACCAGGGGTCGTGCAAGTGTGAGGGCGTGAGCACGTGGATTAGCTCAGCTGGCAGACTTTCCAAGGGTGCAGGGCATCATTGACTGCACACATGTGGCCCTTAGGGCACCCCATCGCAATCCAGGAGTTTTTGTCAACCGCAAGGGCTTCCACTCCCTTAACGTTCAGCTGGTGTGTGACCACAAGAAGGAGATTTTGCATGTTTGTGCCAAGTACCCTGGCAGCTGCCATGACTCCCTCATACTGCGCCAGTCTACTGTGCCTCCGCTATTCAGTCCACCAAACAAGCTTCAGGGATGGCTACTTGGCTAATGATGCCGGTGAGGAGACCAGCCAACGAAGCTGAGGAGCACTACAATTCCAGCCACATTTCCACCAGATGCATTATCGAGCAAACCATCGGATTGCTAAAGATGCACTTCAGATGCCTCGATAGATCAGGTGGAGCCCTACAGTACTCATCAGCCAGGGTCTCCAAAATTGTTGTGGTATGCTGTGTGCTTCACAACATGGCACAGCGTCGTGTCTTGCCGATTCCACAGGACCAAGAGGCTCCTCGCAGAGCCGCTTCGGATGAGGATGATGCTGAGGAGGAGGAGGAGGACGGAAACGAGCATCCTGCAGAAGCCCGCCAACCAGCGGCACCAGTGCGCGAGAACATTGCTGGGCGGAATGCAAGGAACGCACTCATACTGGGCCGATTTGCATAGCCTGGTACCTCAAACACTGTAGCCTCGCTGCTTCTTAACTGACCATGGACAGTGGCCCATCCCTGCGCATTTCTACCTATTGGACTAGCTTGCTGACATCTGCAAGTAATCCTAAGGCCTCAATGTGAAATCCCCATTTGCCAAATGACAGACGCCACAGCTCCAGCAGTTGCAACCTGATTTTTTATGTACAACAAAGTGATGGCATTAAAACTATATACTGTGGCAGAGCCACTAAGGGACTCCAATCAATTGTATATAATTCCCTTTAATAATATGTTAGCTATAGCCTGAGTCTGTATCTTTGTTTTCACTGTTTACATGTACAGAGTGTGATCACTTTAATAGCGTGGGTAAATGCGATGACGTCACGCCGTTCATCACGTGATCCCCACCGGCGGGAAAAACGTGATGACGTCATGACGTCAGCCACGGGACTGCCGTGGAGCCTCCGAACTGACTCGACCTATGTTCTCCTGTAATTATCCGTTAAACTCTGTTAGTTTTCATTAAACCTCGTTTATTTGATCGCCTGAGTGGACCTCAGTCTTTTGGATAGGAACTAGACATTCCTACATTGGTGACCCCGACTTTTGCGAACAGTTTTCGCAGAAGTTACTGAACATGGAAACGAATGCCGTTGCTTTGAAGCTACCACCGTTCTGGGAGCAACAGCCAGCCACGTAGTTCATCCAGGCTGAAGCCCAGTTTGCAATCAGGAACATCGTTGCAATCAGACCCGTTACTATTACATGGTCTCTGCCCTCGACAGCGCCACAGCCTCGCGGATCGTCAGCCTGCTTGGTAATCCACCAGAAGATCGCAAGTATGAAACGATAAATGCACGGTTGTTACAGCTCTTCGGGCTCACGAAGTCGGAGCGCGCCCGCCGGCTGCTCGCTATGCCTGGTCTCGGGGACTCCAAGCCGTCCGAGCTCATGAGCCAGATGCTCACGCTCCTGGGCTCCGAACCGGAATGCTTCCTCTTCAGGGAGCTATTCCTCAGCCAACTACCGGAACAAATTCAGACTGCCCTAGCCAGGTCGGAAGTCACAGACTGCGCAGAGCTGGCTGCCGAAGCGGACAAGATTTTTGCGGTGACACAGCAGTACTGCGCTGTCACAAGGCGCACATCCCCCACAGACGCTGCTCCAGCCCCTCAACCTGCGGGGCTGTGCTTCTACCACGCCCGTTTTGACGTGAAAGCAAGATGCTGCCGCCCTCCCTGCAGCTTTTCGCTCAAAAAAAACAACAGCAACCCAAGAGGACCGGTTATAACGAGCGCCCCGCGGCTGCGATGGCAATTGGTAATTTGGGAAAACTCCTCTTCATCACCGACTCCCTATCTGGTCGACGTTTCCTCTGCAACACCGGGGCGCAGTGTAGCATCCTACCCGCGTCAAATCTTGATATACAAGCCGGGGGGCACGGCCTCTCCCTTGAGGCGGTTAATGGCGGGGCCATTCGGACCTTCGGAAGACGGCAGGTCTAGGTGTGCTTCGGCGGCCAGCGGTTTTACTGGGATTTCATCATGGCCAAAATCTCTCAAGCCATCCTCGGAGCGGATTTTTTGTGCACCAACGGCCTCCTGGTGGATGTAAGGCACCGCTGGTTGATCAATGCGGCCACTTTTCACTCCATCCCGTGCCACCGCAGTAACACCGTGTCGACCATCACATCACCACTACTGGCTCCCCGGTCTACGCACGGGCCCGGCGCCTCGAACCTGGCAAGCTCACAGCTGCGAAAGCGGAGTTCGACACGATGGAGCGGCTAGGGATTATTCGCCGGTTGAATAGTCCCTGGTCTTTGCCTCTCCACATTGTTCCGAAACCTGGCGGCGGATGGCGGCCTTGCAGCGACTACCGACACCTGAACGATGCCACTACTCCTGATCGGTACCCGATCCCTCATATTCAGGATTTCTCTGCCCATTTGGCGGGAAATACCATTTTTTCAAAAGTCGACCTTGTCCGTGGCTACCACCAGGTCCCCGTGCACCCGCAAGACGTCCCAAAAACTGCAGCCATCACCCCATTTGGCCTGTTTGAATTTCTGCAGATGCCGTTTGGATTGAAGAACGCTGCACAGGCTTTCCAGCGCTTGATGGACTCCGTGCTTCGGGACCTCAAGTTTCTATTCATTTACCTCAACGACATCCTCATCGCCAGCCCTAATAAAGAGGAGCACATCTGCCATTTACGCACCCTCTTTAGACGCCTCAGTCAACACGGCTTGATCATCAACCTGGCCAAGTGCCAGTTCGGCCTGCAGCAGATGGATTTCTTAGGCCATTGCATCACAACGCAATTCCCCTGCAAACGAAGGTGGAGGCAGTTACTTCTTTCCCGCGCCGGCAGACTGTCAAGGCCCTGTAGGAGTTCCTCGGGATGGTAAATTTTTATCACCGGTTCGTCCCTAATGCAGCTCTGCTCATGCAGCCCCTGTACGAGGCCCTCAAGGGCAAGTCCGGCAAGGATCCGATTAGCTGGATGGTCGACATGGACCGGGCGTTAGACACAAAAGGCGCCTTAGCCAACACAACCATGCTGGCGCACCCGCTGCCAGGTGCCACCATCTCATCAGACTACGCCATCGGCGCAGTGCAGGAACAGTGGGTGAATGGGACGTGGCAACCGCTGGCGTTTTTCAGCCATCAACTACGGTGAAACGAATGGAAGTACAGCACGTTCGACCGGGAGTTGCTGACCCTTTTTCTGGCCATCCGCCATTTCCGGTTCTTGCTAGAGGGCCGTCCGTTCACAGCTTTTGTGGACCATAAGCCACTAACGTTCACTATGGCCAAGACCGCCGAACCGTGGTCAGCTCGGCAACAATGTCAGTTGGCGTTTATCTCAGAATTCACCACTGATATTCAGCATGTGTCCGGTAAAGACAACCTGGTGGCGGATTGCCTCTCCCGCGCGACCGTTCATGCAGTCCAGCTCGGCATCGACTATGCCCTCATGGCTGCGGATCAAGCCTCGGATCCGGAAGTACAATCTTACAGAACAACCCCTCTAGCCTCCAAGCGGCCCACATCAAATTCCATGCCGCGGGCACTACGCTACTCTGCGACGTCTCCGTAGGAGATCCTTGCCCTATCGTGCTGGTTGCCTGGCGCCAAAAAGTTTTTGACGCCATACACGGGTTGTCGCACCCTGGCATGAAGGCCTCGCAATGGCTGATGTAATCCAAATTCGTGTGGCGGGGCATGCACATGGATGTCCGTGACTGGGCCAACACCTGCGTGGTCTGCCAAAAGGCGAAGGTGCAGCGTCACGTCAAGGCTCCATTGGCCACTTTCGCTGTTCCGGAACGTAGGTTTGATCATGTGCATGTGGACCTAGTGGGGCCACTTCTGCCTTCGCACGGGTTTACTCATCTTCTTACAATGGTGGACCGCACCACTAGATGGCCTGAGGTGGTTCCTTTGTCATCCACCACTTCCGCAGACATCGCCAGGGCATTCATCTCCGCTTGGGTCGCCCGTTTCGGGGTACCGGCGGACATCTCGTCTGATCATGGGCCGCAGTTTTCTTCTGAGCTCTGGAACGCTGTGGCTCAGGGGCTCGGCATCAAGCTACATCGCACCACTGCCTACCATCCACAGGCGAACGGCCTGTGCGAACGATTCCACAGGTCGCTCAAAGCCGCACTGCGAGCCAGCCTTCAAGGCGCGGGCTGGGTGGACAGGCTTCCATGGGTCCTTTTGGGTCTTCGTACAGCACCTAAAGAAGATCTTCAATCGTCCTCAGCGGAGCTCGTATATGGCCAGCCGCTACGCGTACCAGGGGATTTCCTTCCGACTCCAACAGAGCCATGGTCCACGTCCCAGCAGCTCATCAGCCACCAGGAGGCAGCCAGAAGTTTCGCTCCAGTGCCTACGTCGCATCACGGCTTGCAGAGCTCCGACGTCCCAGCTGAGCTGAAGAACGCCGACTATGTGTTTATCCACCACGACGCTCATCGGGATCCGCTCAAACCCCCTTACACTGGTCCTTTCCGCGTGATAGAGCCGGGAGACAAAACTTTTTTGGTCGATATTGGAGGTAAACCGGACCACATTTCGGTTGACCGGTTGAAGACGGCACACTTGGACCTTGACCGCCCAGTTGAGATCGCACAACCGCCGAAATGTGGCCGACCACCCACAGTCGCCGTGTCAGATCAAACGCAACCGCCCGCCAGCTCGCTCGCCGTCCATCAGCTTCCACTTCAAGGCTACAGAAGTCGATTTGACAGGCTTGTCAGGCCTCCTCGCCATTTTACTTTTGCTGTTAAAGACAATTTTGGGGGGGCACATGTGGTGGAGCCACTAAGGGACTCCGATCAATTGTATATAATTCCCTTTAATAATAGGTTAGCTACAGCCTGAGTCTGTATCTTTGTTTTCACTGTTTACATGTACAGAGCGCGATCACTTTAATAGCGCGGGTAAAGCGATGATGTCACGCCGTTCATCACGTGATCCCCCACTGGCGGGAAAAACGTGATGACGTCATGACGTCAGCCACGGGACCGCCCAAGCAGTACTCGTGGAGCCTCCGAACTGACTAGACCTATATTCGATGTTCTCCTATAATTATCTCTTAAACTCTGTTAGTTTTCATTAAACCTCGTTTATTTGATCGCCTGAGTGGACCTCAGTCTTTTGATAGGAACTAGACATTCCTACAATACAAGACTTCTCACCCAAGTGACTACCCTTGTGATTAGTGGTGCTTTATTTTTCTCTTACACGTGCTCCTACATAGTGGTACCCCTGTGGCTTCAGCAGATGTGGAGGCCCCTTGCTCACTGTGCTGCTGCTCCTGTCTCGACACCTTTGGCGGGCGTCCTCTGGGGTGGCGAGCCTGTGAGAGCTCGCCAGCAGTCTGCTGCTCCTGCGGCTGTGCAGGGGTTGAGGCTCCTATCTCACTTGGGTGTGGACTCCGGCGGGGCTCTGATTGAGGGCTCTGAAGTGGCATGGAAGTGAGAGCGCGTGGAGAGGAGCCCCCACTTCCCTGAGGTGTGCCAACAACCTCCCTCTCATGGGTCAGCTCCCCCTCAGTGCCTGCAAGTGGCTGGTGAGCACCTTGCTGCACATCAGGGGGGCCATGGGGACCCGTCTCTGCACTGGAAGTCCTGCTCAGAGGGACTTCCATGAAAGTCTGGTTTCGGTGCTCAATAGATGCCCATCGCTCCTCAAGAGATGTCATTCTATTCTGAGCACTCACCATGTTTTCGATAACCTGGCGACTAAGCTCCTTCATGGCCGTAGCCCTCCTCTCCTCGGCCGCAGCCCTCCTCTCCTCGGCTGCAGCCCTCCTCTCCTCGGCGGTATCAAGCCTTACCAGGGAGGTAGCCATCCTATCCGTGGTGATGCTTTCATCCTTCCCATGGTGATGCTTTCATGCGCCAATGACTCCAATAAGGCTGTGCTTATGCTCGCCATGGACTCCTCCATATGCCCCACACTCGCAGCAACCCTGGAGACAAAACCTGCCAGAGACTCCTGCATCTGTGCATGGAGATCCATCACCTCCTCTCTTGCGGATGGACCCAGAGGCATAGGGTCGACATGCAGCTGAGCTGAGCTGGCAGAGGCCTGCGCCCTCCAACGAGAACTCTCCACTGCTGTCCTTGTCTCCATAATCTGCTGATGCTCACTTGTGAGCTGTGATACACCAGGTGACAACTCTACTCTATGTCCCGAAGGTTCCCCCCCGAGGTGCGAGTGTCTGCGCTGGTGCTGGGTGCACTTACTTCTGCTGATGCTGCGCCCTCAGAGGCTGGAGCTTCCTCTGAGGAGTCTGGCTGCAAAGCCTCTTCATCCTCAACAGTGGGGACGGGGGCTCCAGATGGTCCTGTGGGGGAGTAAAGGGAAGAGTTAGAGATGTGATGCCAAGGCTACTTGCACATTGGATTTGGCATATGCTCATAAGTCCAAATGATGCAGCTTCAGAATCATATCAGCGACTCATGCTATGTCAATGAGAGAGATGGGAAACTATTCTTTCACCAGCTTGCGGGCTTGCTCCTGTCTCTCCTGCCCCAGCTTCCACAGGCACGTCAGCCCCAGCAATCTCCATCACGACTTCCTCCCAGGGGCTCAGGTGGGCGATTGAGGGTGGTCCTCCTCAAGTCCTCGAACGCTCTCTCCTATTGTGAGCTCTCTTTTCCTGCAATGTGTGAGACAAGTAGAGTTTGAGTGAGAGTGCAGGAGTGAGTGTAGAGATTGCATAGCATAGATACTTAGAAGGAGACAAAGATGGTGTGAGGCTGCAAGACCAAGGGCCCTCCCTGTGTGTTGTCAGTTGTGTTCCAAGCATCAGAGTGAGAGGCAGTGTGAGGGCTGCATGGTGGAATAGTTCTGTGAATGTGAGCATAGAGAGAGAGGGAATGGGTAAGGGTGCATGGATGTGACTGTGAAGTGGGATGTGGATGAAGAGATTGCTGAAGCTGAGTGCTGTTGGGGAAAGGCAATGGGGATCAGGTTGAGGGTGATGGAAACTTCATACTTACTTTTCCTGTACGGTGAAGGTCATGGAAGTGCTTCCTGCACTGGATCCAGGTCTGTCGGGTGACTCCCTGAGAGTTGACCTCTGCAGCCACCTCCATCCATGCCGCCCTGGTCTCTTTGGGAGGCCATTTCCTCCCTGAGCTAGGGAAGAGGACCTCCCTGTGGGCCCTTACCCCATCCACCAATGTCTGGAGTGATGCCTCATCAAATTTGGCAGCAGCTCGGCCTCCACCACTGGCAGCAGCAGGTGCAGCTGCAGGCTCCTCTGCCATTCTGCAAGACTGGTTGGGAAGCCTGCAGAGGTTGAAAAGCTTGCTGGACACTTTAAAAGCACCACGAATTATGACATCATACTGTGGGGCTTTCTGACTGGAAATGGACAATTAGCAAGGGTGCCCACATGCTGGAAATAAATTGGCCAATTGAGAGAAAATTGCATGCAGCTGGCTGACCCATTTAGATTCGGGTCGGAACCCGACAATTCCCCGCACCTTCGGGAAAATCGGGGCCATCGTGTCTCTGTCCTTCATTTGTTCTACCCAAGCATATTACAGTTAAGAGCACGTTGGGGGAGGAGGTCTGGATGCAGCTCTGCCTCCAGTTACTGGGAGTAGGGAGAAAACAGAAGTCATATCCTCAATTTTAAAATAAAGGTACTAATGGTGAGACTTCGGGCTGGCTTTCTCTCAAGCTGCCCGCAGAATATCAAGGTGGGACTTCTGCCCACCACTCAAGCTCTGCCGTGACCCCGGCCCACTTTCCTCCCTGGGGCCTGTTTAATTATGCAAGGCTGGCTCCGATTGGGACCTTTGCCACCAAGTGGGTGCCTGCCACTGTGAAGAGGGAATTAGGTCCAGTACTGCAGTGGTGCACCCAATGCAGCACCAGAAGAGAAAGGAGCCACAGCTGAAGGCTCAGTAGATGAATGAAAAAGAAACATCCAGCATTCTGCAGGTGTCACAGGACCTCTGAATAACGAGAGCCTTAACAGACGGAGAGAAACCCACCACGATGCCCTCTCCTTTCCATCTGCTGCTCAGCAGGAGTGCCGCCGCTGCTCCAGGGCCAACCAGTGTTTCCCGCCTGCCCTTCCCCGCCCTCCTGATGATCCTTGATGTAAAGTCTGTGGGTTGTGCAGTTAATAAATACACAGACTTCAGAAGTAACAAACAAAACAGGTCTTTACTATTCGAAGGTCCGGGCGAATCTGCCCCAGCAATCCTGCTACAACACTTATATACTGGTGTGGTCACTATCGGTATTACAGTATACAGAAGCCAAACAAATAGTGCCACACCTAAAGTAGTTCCCTTAAAGGTGAACGGTTACATTCAATAGTTCCCTTAAAGATAGACGGGTACATACACTACACTTGAGGTGAATGATAGCATGGATGAAAAGCAGTGAAATTGGGTGGAATGTGGGGCCCCGGCTTCCTGCCAGAATTTACACGTGGCAGGGTAGTGATGGGGCAATCAATGGCCTTCCCTGCTGGGATGGGTGCGGGGGGGTGGGGGGAGGAAAATTTAGTTTGGGTGGAGATGTAGCAGTAGGCCTCTCCATCTGATTTTCACTCTGTTTCTGCTACTATACCTTTCTAAATGTGGGGTGGTATAACAGAGGTAAATACAAGCCTTCATCTTTAGCAGTACTGCAGCCTGCTGCCGTATCCTGGAAAGTCGTAATTCATTATTTGGTGGTACGTTACTGGAAACCTTAATTAGCTCCTCTTATTTTGCAGTAACGAGAGCATGCCTTGTTGTTTTCAACTCTAAGTCCTGTCTGTTCTGTGCACTTCCAGAGCTCATCTGATTCATTTTTAAATCAATACTACCCTTTTTGTTTGGTGACTCACTGTTGCAATCATTCATGCCACCAGAATGTGAACTTTAAAAAGTCTATTACAGAAACTACTATTGTCAGTCAGGATCAATTGGAGACAACATGGTATGGGCTTGTAAACACCATTGTTTCAGCAATAAAACCACCAGCTTTAAATAGCAGTTATGGGTTTCCAGAAATGTAATTGGCAAAGGCATAAAGAATCTTGCTTGGATCCCTGTGGGCCAGAAAAGAACTCACATAGGAGCCAAGTATTTGCTACAACTTAAAGCTGCCTTGGAATATTTTCACCTGATATGTTATAAATTTGTAAGCATCCAGCATTCTTTGTGCCGGAAAAAGTCACGTAGACCTTCTGTACCTTCAGTGGTCAATTAAATACTTAGCAACATCATTGGTAACCACTGCCCCATGTGCTGGAGAGAGAGACTGTGATATCAAAATAATGCTGTTGCAAATAACATGCTGGTAGTAATTTCTGAAAATTGACTGCATGAATTAAACACAATCGCACAGATTCACTGTTCAGGTTCCTATTCTAGTAGTTATGTGCAATTTGTTTTTTAAAAACTTGAATAAATACAAGCTTGAATTTCCATCCCCCTGCAAAAAAAACCTTTTACATTGATTTACGGGAATAGCTTTGAGCCAGGCTGATACAAAATAGTTTGCTTTATTTCAGTTTCCTTTTTTTAAAACAGATTAAGGGAAGTGTCCACAATTCATGTGGACACAGCTGTAGGTGTGTCTGTTGTATTCTGACAATACGTGGCAGCAACAAGTTATATTTACCTTGTGATTTGTTTTGCTCAACTCACTTGATTATGGATCATTAATTGGTAGCACTGCAGTTCAGTGTAAGCCATGCAGGCAAGTTGCTGGTGCTACTCAGATGGCCACAAGTATCCATTTTTAAAGCTGAAAATTGAATCCATTTAGATTTATGGCCCATAAGTGGGACCTGAAGCTACTGTGCAAATCTACAGCAATATTTTGGCTACTTGTCAATGTGGCCATCAATGTTTGGACTGTGATTGTGACCATGCTGGTTATAGTGTAGAAACAGAATATTTAGCTTAATTGTTATCTTGCATGTTCCTGTGTCGTTTCAAATGTCTTCCTGTTTACTATTAGAAACAGCACCCAAAAAGAAAGGAATAGCACTTGTAGTGGTAGTGCTATTTGGCTAAATTAAATGCTGTTTATTTTATACTAAACTATTATTGAAACTTAATTTAGACTGAGGAATGCCATTCTATTTTTTTTATTTATTCTCGGGATGTGGGCAGTGCTGGAAAGGCCAGCATTTATTGGCCATCTCCAGTTGCCATTGAGAAGAGATTGTGGTAATGGGCCTTCTTCTGACGGCTGCAATCTGCTCCCACATTAGGTAGGGAGTTACAGGATTTTGACCTAGTGACGATGAAGGAACAGCGATAAATATCCTAGGTCACAGCCGAATGGTCTGTCTGGTATTATTATTCTTTTTCTTTCTAGCAGTTTGATACACCTGAAGTACTTGCTAGGCCAATTCAGCGAGCAGTTAAGAGTCAGCCACATTGGTATGGGACTGGAGTCACATACAGGCTGGACTAGGCGAAGATTTTTTTAAATTCGCTTATGGGATCTGGGCGTTACTGGCAAGGCCAGCAGTTATTGCCCATCCCTAATTGCCCTTGAGAAGGTGGTGGTGAGCCGCCTTCTTGAACCACTGCAGTCCGTGTGGTGAAGGTACTCCCACAGTGCTGTTAGGTAGGGAGTTCCAGGATTTTGACCCAGCGACGATGAAGGAACGGCGATATATTTCCAAGTCAGGATGGTGTGAGACTTGGAGGGGAACTTGGAGGTGGTGGTGTTTCCATGCACCTGCTGCCCTTGTCTTTCTAGGTGGAAGAGGTTGCGGATTTCGGAGGTGCTGCCGAAGAAGCCTTGGCGAGTTGCTGCAGTGCATCTTGTAGATGGTACACACTGGATGGTAGGTTTCCTTCCCTAAATGACATTACTGAACCAGTTGGGTTTTTAGGACAACAGTTTCAGGGTCACTTTTACTGATAACATTTCTTTATTTCCAGATTTTTTTTAAAAACTGAATTGAAATTCTCAAAGTGCCATGGTGGGATTTGAACGAATGTTCTCTGGAATATTAGTCCAAAGCCTCTGCATTACTAGTCCAGAAATATAACAACTATGTTACCATATGGAAACATGTGCACTCCATTCCTGAACTGGAAGCTTACATCCACTGAGAGATTACTGGCTTGGACCACTGATGGGAAGCTGTTGTCGTGCAAATTAAATTCAAAGTGGTGTTTAGTTCTACACACATGGATTCCTGCGGTACAGGAAACTCTTTGGTATCCGGCACTGACGGGACCGGGATGGTGCCGGTTGATTAAAAGTTCCAGATGACGGAGAGGGTTATCTACCGAGGCTATTTTTAACAGAGACAGACTCCTGTTATTGAGGTGTTCGGACTTCAGACAGCGCCAAGAAGCCGAGTAGTGGCAGTTTGGAGAACTATCCCCACTGACTAACTCGGCCACCATGGGAGACTCAGACTCGGCAACATTTCCGGTTATTGAGGTGTTGTTTTCGAAGTATGAATTTTGCCAGTTAATAGAGAATTCCGGATATTTAGGTGCCATTTAAACAAGAGTTTCCTGTATCTAGGCTTTTTGCAGAAAATATTTCATGCATGAGTTTCTTCATTCGGGTCTTTTCCAGGCAAAATATTTTCTGAATTCTTCGGAAGACTCCTTTAGTGTGGCATTGGTATTCATTGGACATGTTTTCTGTTTCCAGCATTCGCATGATATTACTTTGCAGTCTGCTGCGTAACATCTATTCAAAATGATTCTTTTCCACATTAAAAAAATCCCAAAAATTGGTGAACCGGTGAAAATGAACAAATATAAAAATTGAAATATGTTTGAGGTTATATTTCACGTATGGTGTTAACACTCAGAAAAGATTTCTTCATTTGTAATCATTATTTTGTCATCTTTTGTTTTACATTTTGAGGAGGGGACTTCCTTCTGTGTGGATGAAAGAAAGAAAGACTTGCATCTTTATAGCACCTTTCATGACCTCAGGCCGTCCCAAAGTGCTTTACGGCTAATGAAGTACTTTTGAAGGGTAGTCACTGTTGTAATGTAGGAAACATGGCAACCAATTTGCGCTCAGCAAGGTCTCACACACAGCCGTGTGGTAATGACTAGATAATCTGTTTTTTGTGATGTTGATTGAGGGATAAATATTGGCCAGGACACCAGGGATAGCTCCCCTGTTCTTCTTCGAAATAGTGCCATGGGATCTTTTACATCCACCTGAGAGAGCAGACAGGGCCTTAGTTTAATGTCTCATCCGGAAGACGGCACTTCTGACAGTGCAGCACTCCCTCAGTACTGCACTGGAGTGTCAGCCTAGATTGTTGTGCTCAAGTCACTGGAGTGGGGCTTAAACCCACAACCTTCTGACTCAGAGGCGAGGGCGCTACCCACTGAGCCACGGCTGACACTATGCGGAAGATATTTCTTGATTTTTCTAGTTGAGAAAAATGAAGGATTTTTTATACTATTGCCTCCACGTTCTATCTTTTGTGAGTTAAAACAGGCATATGGTTTTGTTTTGTCCCTGGCTATTGATATGCCGACCATTGGTTACTATAACTTTTATCAAGGGGATTGGTCAAAAGGAAGGAAGTATCAGGCCATGTGACTGGGGTTTGAGAGGTGATTAATGCAGCTGGACTGGAAGGCATAATCTAAACTTGTGATAGTGGGTTTGTTCTTGCAGTTGAAAATGGTGCCAATTTGACATCATGTTCTTCAACTGTCTGTATGACTACAGACATATCACGATTACTTGACTGTCTTGGGATAATATATAAGGATTAAAAACCTGTTTGTGTTTGTATATGAAATTTGAGTGCTATCTTCAAAAAGCGGTAAATATAGACAAATTGTTAACAGTCTTATATTAATGATGCCAAAGAAGCCTTTTGTTCTCTGACATCATCCACTTTACCCACTGGAATTAATTTGAATGGGACCATATTATCACTCCAAAGTACGTAATTTTAAATACATTAAACAGCAGTTTGCAGCCTGATTAAACATCCATTTGCAAGGAACCAGCAGGTGACACTACTCATTTTACATTGCCCTGAGTATTTCTACAAATTGGCTTGCTGTGAAATCACTGAGGTTAGGCAATGCAGTCATATTATTAGAAAACCACTGCAGCAATAACTTTTGTAGTAGACAGACATGACTCATCTCCAGGAACCTCTGCAGATTTTCCAATCACAGATGGATCCCAATTAATGGAGTGATTCAAGGCTAAGTAAGTAAAATGAGAAATTAGTTTCCAACCCAGAAACAGGATATTAAGTCCATTGTAAATGATGCAATTGGTTTTCACTGAATTAGGGATAAAGAGGTAATTGAAGGACAAGGTGAGAGCTGAGTATTTAATGAGCTCCTGGTCTCCTATTCCAGAATACAGCCAATTAGATTATTCACTGCACTTCTCAATACATGCCTCATGAAAATGATATTTAAACTTTTTTGTGTAAGTATTTTTTCTCTTGACTGATAGGAATATGTTTCCAGCATGTTTTTTTCATTCTGCTCTTTTACATTTAACTATTTAAGAATTTCTAATACATTTTTCCGTAAATATCAACCTATCAGGGTTTCATGCAGGCAGTCAACATGTTGAAATACAGGAAACTCTAGTTTAAACGGCACCTAAATATCCAGAATTCTCTATTTACCGGCAAAATTCTCACTCCGAAAACAACACCTCAATAACCGGTAATGTTGTCGAGTCCGAGTCTCCCGCGGTGGCCGAGTTAGTCAGTGGGAGTAGTTCTCCAAACTGCCACTACTCGGCTTCTTGGCGCTGTTGGAAGCCGGAACACCTCAATACCCCTGTAACAGGAGTCTGACTCTCCCGCGCTGCCGGTAGTCTCTTCTGATCTGCCATTTTACAGGGGTACTGTGCGTCTCCCACGCTGCTGGTAGTCATTGCATTGCATTACCCTCAACTGGCAGTACTGTACTTAATCAAGCATCTTCCACCATCCATTTAACACAAGATTCTGTAGGTGAGTACCCAGTTACTGTATACTGCACATTTCTTGATTTTTTTATTTTCTTTGTTAAAAATAGCCTCGGTAGATAACCCTCGCCATCATCCAGAATTTTTGATCAACCGGCAACATGCCGGTCCCGTCAGTGCCGAATACCAAAGAGTTTCAGGTAGTTGTCTTATTGTTCTCAGCTCCACTCCTCAGTACCAGTCTTGTTCCTCCTCTCAGCACTGCTCAGCACCTATCTCGACCTGCTGTCTAGAGTTTGGAACTTGGCTGCAAAAGTGTAGAAAGGAATTCTCAAATAGTTTTGCAAGTTGAGCAATTCCCTCCGCAACATGCAGCAGGGTTCAATTCCCTAGAGGAGCAGCAGTATTGGGTGGAAGTTGGGAGCGGCAATGGGGGAGGAACACAACGCACTGCAGCTAGAGAGGCCAGGGAGCAGTTGATAGAGTAACACTTTTGGTGACCTGCTCAATCCCCATACCTGAAAAGTGACAAAAAGCCTTTCTGCATTGACCATCCTTGTTACTCACGTCACCACTCCCTTGATTCTGCATTAAAGAACATTGAAACCATTCATCCAACCTCTATATCAATGACATAGGGCTGGATTTTTCCAGCCCTGGGGAGGCGGGTTTGGAGGCGGAATTGCCGGGAAAATGGCAGAATTTGGGGGCGGGTGGCCAACCCGCCTCTGTGCCATCTTGTCAGAAGGCAGGTAGCTGTCCCGGGCCGGGTCCCGTCTCCTTGGAGGCGGGAAGGGGATTACAGCCACTTAATCAGATAAGAGGATTATCCCCATTTTGTCCACACAAGTGCGGGCTTTCCGAAGGCTCCGAAACCCACCAGGATCACCAAGGCGAGTAGTGGGTCTGCGAGGGTTGGAGGGGTGCAAAAGTGTGCTGTGAAGGTAAGTGATGGGTGCAGGTGTGGAGAGGTGAGTATCTGAGGTAAGTGGAAAGTGTTAGAAAAAGTTTACTTACCTTTGTTTCTTCCTGCAGGCTTTAAGAGTTGGATATGCAGAGAGTCTCACACCTCAAAGTTTTTGACAGATGAAACGTCATATGCTGACGTTCTCTGTAACTGGCTTTCCCTTAATTGGCCTGCTAAACCCGCTGGGCAGACTTAACAAGGTCAATCAAGGGAAAATAGCATGGGCAGGCCAGAAGTTGATGGAGGCGGGACTAAAACCTGACAAGTGGGAGTCCCGCCTCCAAAAGCTCCCCATTGGCAAAATCCAGCCCATTCTGACAATCCAGACTAACAAACTGCAATGAAAAGAAATTCTAGGCCACAGTGTGATGCAGGTGGTGATTTTAATTCCAAATACAATATTGTACTGAATTCTTTTGACATCCAAGTGATCAACCCATAGTGCTTTTCTTAAAAGGTTTACTAACTTGACTGCTCCTACGCAATGCTTCCCGTTGTGGCTTCAGAAGAGTTTGTGGAAGGCTGCTGTTCCTCATACAAGGACCTTTGAGATGCTTGTGATCGCCAATCCCTGGAGCTTGAGTCTGAGAGGACCTGACTGCAGACTGCAGCACTTCCGTTGCTGCTGGGGCAGACAGGCCCAGCTGGCTTTCTGGCAATGTGGTTAATATTGGTTGAGGGTCTGATGAGGAAGCAGGCATTCTGACATCCTGAGAGAGGGCAACTCATGCTGTGCCACTGTCACTTCCATGCGACTGGGCCTCATGACTTCCACTAATCTGCAGGAGAACAGACTGCAGAAAATGTGACTACTTGAAAGCCTCTATCGATATAGTCCACCAATCTCTCCAAGGTGGACACCTGTCTCTCCAAGGTGGAGCCCAGAGTCTGCATGGCAGCTGTTTGAGCTTTCACAAAAGCTTCAGTGGCCGTGACATTGACTTCTGTTATGAGGGTCGCCTGCAGCATCCCTTGAGGTGACCAGCCTCTCCAGGTAGTCTGCACATTGCTGATGCCATGCGAGATGACACTACACAGCCTGGAAGTGGACTCTTCCATAATTTCAGCCATAGTACTGAAACTCCTTGGCAGGTCTTCCAATATCTGGTACAATTGCTTGTGTGGGCCCAGCAGTTTATTTCTCATAGCAGGGCCCCTGATGTCCTCATCTCTGTCCTCCTCAGCAGACCTGGGAGAGGACCTTGCAAACTGTCTCCTGCAATGTTCCTGCTTCCAGTACCTGGTGCTGCTCACTAGTGCTGGGTGCTTCGCCATGCCCAGACCCCTTTAACACACTCTCCAACTCAGCCAGGGTGCCAATCTTTGTGTTGTTGTTTGGGAATGATGCAACGCATGATGGTGCCTGCTCAGAAGGACTCTACTTCTTTGAGGTCTCTTATGCAGCTATGGCTGTTGAGAAGAACACAGAGGAAAGGGAAAAGAGACAAGAGATAGCATGGTACTGAGAGGCTGGACAGTAGCAGGTGACAGGTTTCACAATGCAGCATGATGTAGACAAGCTGCCTGATTGTGTGTTTTTCTGAGGTTCATGAAGGGGTGCAAGTAATAGTGTGAGGTCCTGTTCAGATAAGACCCAACCATAAAATCTCATGAGGGGTCACTGATTTCCAGCACTTGCTGTTCCAGATCAGAGAGGTTCATGATGTTGGCGAGTCCTCTCCTGGTATTACTCCTCTCCTTCATAAAGAGCGGATAAGAGTTAGTGAGTGGCTACTACTACAACAACAACAACTTGTATTTATATAGCGTTTTTAATGTAGTAAACGTCCAAAGGCACTTCACAGGAGTATTTTAAGACAAAAAATTTGACACCGAGCCACATATGGATAAATTACGGCAGGTGACCAAAAGCTTGGTCAAAGAGGTATGTTTTAAGGAGTGTCTTAAAGGAGGAAAGAGAGTTAGCAAGGCGGTGAGGTTTAGGCAGGGAATTCCAGAGCTAGGCAACAGAAGGCACGGCCACCAATGGTGGAGCGATTATAATCAGGGATGCTCAAGAGGGCAGAATTAGAGGAGCGCAGTTATCTTGGGGGGGTTGTGGGGCTGAAGGAGATTACAGAGATAAGAAGGGGCGAGGCCATGGAGGGATTTGAAAACAAGGATGAGAATTTTAAAAATGAGGTGCTGCTTAACCGGGAGCCAATACAGGTCAGCGAGCACAGAGGTGATGGGTGAATAGGACTTGGTGCGAGTTAGGACATGGGCAGCCAAGTTTTGGATGACCTCAAGTTTACATAGGGTGGAATATGGGAGGCCAGCCAGGAGTGCGTTGGAATAGCCAAGTCTAGCAGTAACCAAGGCATGGATGAGGGTTTCAGCAGCGGATGAGGTGAGGTAAGGGCAGAGACGGGGGTTGTTATGGAGGTGGAAGTAGGCGGTCTTTGATATGCTGCGGATATGTGGCCAGAAGCTCATTTCGGGATCAAATATGACACCAAGGTTGCGAACAGTGTTTTTCAGCCTCAGACAGATGTTAGGGAGAGGGATGGAGTCAATTGCTAGAGAACGGAGTTTATGGCGGGGACTGAATACAATGGCTTCGGTCGTCCCAATATTTAATTGGAGAAAATTTTTGCTCATCCAGAACTGTATGTCGGACAAGCAGTCTGACAATTTAGACACCGTGGAGGGGTTGAGAGAAGTAGTAGCAAGGTAGAGCTGGGTATTGTCAGCGTACATGTGCAAACTGTACAAAGGAAAATGTACATGTATGGGGCTTCTCTTTGTGCTCATTCAGAGAGGGAGAAGAAGCAAGATGCAAGCAGAATGGGGAAATGTTGAACGGAAAGTAAGTGGCTGGAATGTGAAGTGAGGGAGGAGCCATAATAAAAGCTGATGATTCTGCAAAGGCTACCAAATGGGAAGTGAATGCTGCTGTTAAGGGAGTAAAGAAGAGGTGAGTGTATGTTTGGAATAAGAATGATAGGTGGCATAATGCCCCCTCGTGATTGGTGGTGAACAATGTGATGGAGGGGAAGAAATTGTTCACAGTGCTGGAGAAGGGAGGAAAGGAATGTTGCCATGTGTTATTGACAGTTATGGAGAAATGAAGAGCTGTACTCAACCTTGCTACACTTGTGAGGTCATTGAAGCACTTCTTGCACTGCATTGAAATCCTGAGGGTGACACACACCATCCTGGCTTGGAAATATATCGCCGTTCCTTCAGCATCGCTGGGTCAAAATCCTGGGACTCCCTAACAGCACTGTGGGAGTACCTTCACCACACGGACTGCAGCAGTTCAAGAAGGCGGCTCACCACCACCTTCTCAAGGGCAATTCGGGATGGGCAATAAATGCCTTGTTAGCATGCCCACATCCCATGAATGAATTAATAAAAAAAACACAGATAAAGTCTTGGGCATGTAGCCTCCTTAAAATATTTAAATGTGCGCCCCGCCTCCTTTATAACTGAAAATAGGCAAGTTGGGTTCGGGTTTGAGATTTTTTACATTTTTACTTCCCACCCGACCCAAACGCACCCATTTTTGGAGGTTAAAATTCTCCGCAGTGAGACTGGAGCCTGAGGACCCTGAGAGTTTCACCTATGGTCCCAGGCTTGTGAGATTTAATTAGTGGTGAGGCTGAGAAGACGTAAGACATAAGAGAAAGAAAAGAAATCCAGCGACTTTTACCCTTGGAGGTCACATGGTTATCATGGGCCAATAAAATTGCTGGAAGAATAACAGTGTATGGGCCTTATGAATCTCATGGTTCATTCAGATCGACATGTCGACAAAGCCTCAGTGTGGTAGATTTTATGAGGTATTGCTCCCGTGCACAATAGGAGTGCAAATGGAGAATTTGGATGCGGAGGTCAGTGTGTCCTATATGGTATGGATAGAATGACGTGCAGGGTGTGCTAACTTCAGTGCCTAGATTCCCATTAGCACTCTAGTCACGCTAGGCTTTGCACCAAGACTGCTAATTCATAACGTCTACCCTGAGCAGATGGTGGAAGAAGATCTGAATTCAAAGTTTTTAATTAAATGGATAAGTAGATTAAGCCTAGTAAATCTGATTTGTGAGACAATTACATCACCACCTGGCACGTACACTGTTGTATAGGGGGATGTTACTGTCTTTGGAAACTGCTTTGTGAAACATTTTATCATGATGAAAATGTCTCTATTCATTATTGGAACGTTATTGTCTAAATCATCCAAGATTATTTTGTAAGAATATTGTCACATTGTGACACATAATTCACATTGTAACAAATTTAAAATACCATTATAGAGTATACATGAAGCAACAAATAGAGATGCCCATTACCTGATTGAGTCTTTATTTTTGTAAGTCTTTAATCACTCTCTGCTAGATGTTCAATTTCTTTACAATTTTTCTCATATTGAACAATTTATTGATTAAGGTAGAAGAAAACAAATTGTTTAGTCTAGCCATTGTTTAATTCATTGCCATTCCTCTGTGTTGTGTTCTGCTGTAAATTTCACAATTTCCGTTACTACTCCTCAAATATTCAGCTATATTCCTTCACTTCCCTCAAAGTGAACCTCATTTTGAATTGATTTGTATTCTGATCCCAGAATCCTTTGTTTTTCTCCCTTTATAATCATATACAGAGAAGTTTCACCTATGCTAAGTAACATAATTAGGAAGTGCTGACATTTTGACTGGATTCAGAGTCAGGACCAGTGCCTGCATTATGCATTTCCTACATTACAGCAGTGACTACACTTCAAAAGTACTTCATTGGCTGTAAAGCACTTTGGGACGTCCTGAGGTTGTGAAAAGTGCTACATAAATGCAAATCTATTTTTCTTTTATCTGTAGCCTACTGCTTTTTGTGTTTAGCCCTGTGTTATAGCTTCACTAGGTTGGTGCCTCATTCTGAGATCTGTCTGGTACGGCTCAAAGAGTGAGATTTATGCCAGGTCATTAGGTTATGGATTGTGGTGGTATACAATTCTACTGCTGCCAATGGCCCAAGTCCCTTATAGATACCCTGTTTTGGTCTGTTAGATTGGTCCTTAGTCTGTCCCATTTAGCATAATGGTAGCGCCACACTATATAGGGGGAGAAATTCGGTTGGTTAGCGTCCCCTGTTAGCGCCTCCAAGGGGCGATAACAGGACGCTAGCGACTTACCGTCCGGGCGCGGCGAAAGAAATGACTCCCGCTAAATTCACCTGGAGGTTTGCGGCAACAGTAACCCCATGCGCCACAATCTCCATGCCCGGAGATCATGACATCATCATCCTGTGCATCGCCCCGGTAGCGCAATTCGGTTCCGCTCCCTGCAGCATCGCTGGGTGACAAAACCGACAGCTGCAGGAGGTGTTGTTCAGGAGGCCTGGGGCTTCGGGAGCGCTGTTTAAAGGGAATGGTGGTTGCGGGGGAAACATTTTTTCGTGAGGCCTAACGTTCACTTTTCATTATTTTCTTGGGCTGCGATTGATCAGCCCTGCACTCTGCTAGAGTACTTGGGGCTGATTGTGGCAGTTCACGGGTGCTGGCGGTGATGAGGTACCTCTTTTCATTGCAGAGCCTGCAGCGATGGCCCTTCCCTTTAAGGGAGGGAAGTAGCCTCCGTTCCCTGCAGTGCTGCCCTCGATATTGGACAGCACTGCACCAATACTGCCCCTCCTGCCGGCTTTAGCATCCCAAGGGAAGTGGTAGCGCTTGATTTAGCACTCCACTTCCTTCCTGGAGCGCTAACAGCCAATTTCATGGAAGCTGAGAATCATTAGCGCCTGGCACTAATTTTTCAGGATTTTAAAACTTACCGCCCCAAATGGAGCGACACCAAATTTCTCCCCATAATCTCATGCAGGCTGCTGATGTGGGGGTGGCAGGTTTCCTTTACTGAAGGACAGTAGTGGAACAGTTTTTTACTGCAATCTGGAAGCTTTCATGGTTATTCTTCTGTTGCTAGCCTACAAATTATCATTTTTATGGAATTCAATTTCACAATGTGCCATTTCACTCATGACCTCTGGGTTGCTAGTCCAGCCCCATAGCCACTAGACTACTGTAGAGGGAGATAGGTGGGTGCCCAAGAGCACCCCGGTAGTGTGTCAATCCACTGTCATTATTTAAATGCAGTGATTTGCCCCTGACCCTGTGAATTTTGGCGGAAGCAATGCCAGAGGATACAGGTAAGTGGATCCTGGTATAAATGCTGGGATCAAAGGCCCACGGGTTTTTGACCACTGTGTCTTTAAGACATTGAAATGTCTCAAAGTACTTCATGGTCTGGGGACCAATGAATATTGAGCAAAAGTTGGGAGAAGAATTAGAGGAGAATTTGAGAAGACTTTTCAAGGTGGGAAGAGCTGCTGCAAGATGGAAGGATTTAGGAAGCTAATATACCAAGGTTCAATGAGCAAAGGATGCAAGCTGAAACATATGGTTGAAGGAAGTTTCATTGGTAGGGTAGGCAAAGCCATGGAAAGAGTTGTAACTGAAGGTTTAGTTTGGGGTATGGGGAGCCAGTGGAGATTGGGAAGTTTAGTGGTGGTAAGTGAATGGGATTTAGCACTTGATGTGGGCAGTGGAAATCTGGAAGAGTTGGAGTGTGAAATGGATGGAACTTAAGAGGGGAACGTTGGGGAAGTTTAGCCTAGAGGTGGCAAAGATGTAGATGAAAGTTCCATTCTTGATAGGATAGAAGTCGAAGAAGTGGACAGTTTAAAAGAGATGGAAATAGGTGGTCTTGGTGAAAGCCATGAATTGGAGTTCGCAGTTCAATTCAGGGTCAAACAGGATACCTGCTTGGTACAAATCTAACTCCTCCTGGGCCAGTAGAGTTACAGCCAAGGAAAAAACGTTTATACACCGTGGGTACCCCAGTTTCCTTTGCAACTTAGAATGGTCCTAGGTATGTGCAGGAGCCATTTGTTATATATAATGCAGTGGCTACAAGAGATGTTTCCACTTGAGTGGAATCCAAAACTAGTGAACATAAATATGATAGTGAGTAATCCAGTAAGGAATTCAGGAGAAACTTCTTAACCCAGAGAGTGTTTAGAATATGGAACTTGCTACCACATGGAATAGTTGAGATCCATGTTCCCCCTCATTTTTTTTTGGGTTCTCGTCCCCTTTAAGGGTCTGCGCGGCCCATTCAGTTTCGCACATGAACAAAATTTAACATAGAAAAGCCAGTCCTGGGCTGTACAGGACCGGCTGAGAGCTGCGTGGGTGCGCAGCTTAGAGGGAACGTTGGTTAAGATGAATAGCATAGATACATTTAAGGGTAAGGTAGTTAAGTACATGAGGGAGAAAGGCATAGAGGATATGCTGATTGGGTTAGATGAAATAGGGTGGGAGGAGGCTTCTGTGGAGCATAAACTATGGACTAGTTAGGCTGAATGGCCTGTTTCTGTGCTGTAAATTTGATTTAATTCTATGTGCATATCACTGCATGTTCAGTGGCGTTCTGAGATTCAAAAGAACATTATCTGTAATGTGTGAAGATGAGTGAGGAATCACTTCACTTGCTTTCTAAGAGTAACAAGGACAGTAATTTTTATGTCATGTACAGTTAGTAACTTGGAATCTTGTTCAGTCTCATTTGTAGAGGCAAGCATATTAATCTCTATAACCAGTAGATGTTCATTCAGAGAGAACACATTCTCTTTGGTCAGTAGTCTGATTTATAATAAGTTAGAAATGAAGAAATACATGATTACATGTGATTGTAATCCAAAGTCATTTCTACTTTCTACCCTTGGAGAGTGGGGGAGTTATTTTGACAAAAATATCTTGAGTTAATGACTCTCCTTGTACAGGAAAGAAGACTTTCATGATAACAGCATCCAGGTGTGGCTAGGAATGGGCAACACCTTCTTTAACATTTTATTTTATACCAAAAATATTCTGCACAAAAATACTTGTTTTCTCACATAACAAATGTTACCTTTGAGCCTGTACCTTTGAAAAGATAGTGTAGATTTTAATTAAAGGATACAAATAGCCAATGGTTTGAAAAAAGATTAGTCATATCCCATGCCTATTGACAAACAAAGAGAATGCAAGGCAGTAGACAAATTGTAGGCTGCCCCAGAGAGGATAAGATTCATCTGTACACAAGGGCTCCCATTGTTTTGAATAGGATAAGAAAATCTCAATGCAAAGCCCCGCCACCACTTCTGATTACAGATAAACAGTTCTGTTTATTTTTAAGGGTTTCCTACAAAAGATAAGTAGGACATGTAAAAATATGACTGCGCTCAGCATTATTTCAGGAGCAGACCAAAAAAGCTTCTCGCTATATTTAGTCCTAACTTCATGATCTGTCTCAATCCCAATACATTACGGTGCAATAGTCTGTTAGAACCTCATACAGTTACCAATCAACTAATAATATAATAAAACAACCAGTGATGTTTGAGAATGATTACATGGCAGTAATTGGATGGAGATTATCAGATTAAGTTGTTAACGGTGAGAACAAAGTTTAAGTGTTTATAACTATCATTTGTAAAATGAATGTAAACAGTAATGTGCCATCATGCAAAAAAGCATGTAAACTTTTAACTCAATAAAATGCCTACAGCGGATGCCAGTGGAAACGCTGATTGCCAATATGTTTCATGTTATTGATATATGATGCCATGCCCACTGCTACACTGGTGATTATGATATAATTACAGAACTTTTATCAAAAAATCATTTTTACTCCTCTGATGGCTAATTAGGTGAAGGTGCCATATGGTGTGATGCTGAGCTATACGGGCCAGGAGACTTACTGGTTTGATCCTTGATCTATATTGAGTCAGCCAATCTCAGCTGGGATAATAATAAAGTGCTATAATTAGCCTCCGTGTGCTTAAGCCAGAGAAGAGAGAAGTTGACTCCAGACTGTTTCTGTTCCTGATTGTATTATGTGACCCCAGCTGGAGGTGTGCTTGTGTGGACATCAGGTGAGAACAGGATTGGACTCAGCTGTGAGGCCCTCCTATGGTTGAATAGCCTGCTGACATTCACTGCCCTGACTCGCACATGTATAATGGCAATTTGGACAATGTACTCAAGGGCTCCTGCCATCTGTTGAATCATATCTCAGCATTAGTCTGGGGAAGGTGGTTAATTAGGGGAGAAAGATCATTTTCAGTTGAATATTGGGATTAGAAAGGATTTATCAGACCTTTTATTAATTGTTCCTTACAGAGCAGCCTCTGTGATAGTTTAACTTTCTGTCTCTTACTAGTGTAATGAACTATTCTTCATCATAGTTGAAGTGATAGTAGTTTCCTGATACACAACAGTGTGGCGCTTCACTTTTCCCCCTGCAATCACTTCCACTGAGGTGAACAAATAAATAGCAAACTTGGCTCATGCCAGTACGATACGAACTCTTGCATAAATGAAGCTCGCCGCATAAATAAAAGAACAGAAGGTAAACAGCAAGAGGCAACAAAAATTATTCAGGAGATGAGAGCAACGGAATTCAGCCTAAACCAAGATGATTGACAATGATGCAGCCTACGCATGGGCTGTGTGCAGAAAAAACATCTATAAACAACTGTCTTTTGTGTGAATTTATTGACTATGGAGTAACTCGAGTTTGCCTGAAGGTGCTCACACATCTGACAGTAATGAATCCTGACTCCACCAGCTGTCAGTCACAGGAAATAATGCTGTGGATTTCCAGCTGATATTTATTTAAGTGGCGTTTCATTGTAACTAAGGACAGGCTGATATCTAATCTCGGAAGTTTGGTGCCAACCATAACACTGGAAATATTGAATTACATCTCGTTTAGTTTCAATTTTGTGAGATTTGTTAGTCTTACTGTAGTATCAATAATAATACTGCCTGTGAATGGCATCTAATTATCAAAGGCTTCTATTGTAGAATAAGTGGTCTCTTCTTCTTCTTCTTTTGTATAGTAGTAGCAAAGCAAATCAAATGTCAATATCTAAGTCAGATATCCAGGCCAAAGCTTCCAGTGTAACAGCGTGAATATCTTGTAGGCTGCCTGCGAATTTCCTAAGGGCAGTGCTCAATGATGTGTTCCAGGGTCTGATTAGGAGCTCCACAGTCGCATGATGGGGATGCTTTAATCTTCCATCTATAGAGAAGGTGGCAGCATCTACCATGACCGGTTCTGAGGTTGATGGTTGTCCACTTTTCGCGAAGCAGGTTTGATCCTTCAGGTTGCACTGTGGGGTCCTCTATAAGGAATCCATTCCGTATGTCACAGTTCTTCCAAGAATTTTGCCATCAGTCATCAAGGCTGAGGGGAGATTGCTGAAGGGCTTCGGCGACGGTCCAAAATGGCCTTCTAGATTTCAAACGGGTTGGCGGTAGGTTGTTCAAATCGACCTGGATCGGCATGTCTTTGCTGATGTAACGGTTGTATTCTCTGGAGACTGCATATTTGCAGCGTAGGTGTGGTGGTGCGATGTTTGCAAGCATGGACAGCTAAGGTGTTGGTGTCAATAAGAGTAAGTGGTGATATGTTGTTACAGATTAGCAATGCTGAGTAAAGTGAACAATACCAATCGCATAAGGAAATTAAGGTCATTATAAATATTCACCCTCCAGTGAAAGTTTATTGAATACCAAAGGCTTCCTGTCTGGTGAGTGCATTTCAGATTAACCATTTTCAAATAAATGGCTGAGTCGCACACTGGCTGCCATGTTTGTTTCACTGCTGCAAACTGTTGGCTATTTACCTCTAGCTTTAAGCAAATGGAAATTCCAATCAAATTAACAAAAGGCATCCTGGGATGTTATATAAATATATTTGAGCACTGATTAAAGACCTTGTTGATGATTTTGAATGTTGAGAATATGATGTATCAACGGTCACTCAGTTAATTGCAATACATAAATGACATTGTGTCAGCTGTGGCTCAGTTGGTAGCATTTTCGCCTCTGAGTCAGAAGGTTGTGGGTTCAAGTCCCACTCCAGTAGACCTGAATATAAAAATCTAGGCTGATACTCCAGTGCAATGCTGAGGGAGTGCTGAGCTGTCGGAGGTGCTGTCTTTTGGATGAGACATTAAACTGAGGCCCAGTCTGCGCTCTCAGGTGGACGTAAAAAATCCCATGGCACTATTTCTAAGAAAAGCAGGGGAGTTATCCCTGGTGTCCAGGCCACTATTTATCCTTCAATCAACATCATTAAAACACGGATTATCTGGTCATTATCACATTGCAGTTTGTGGGAGCTTGCTGTGCGAAAATTGGCTGCCGCGTTTCCTACATTACAACATTGACTGCAATTCAAAAATATTTCATTGACTGTCAGGTGCTTTGGGACGTCCTGAGGTCATGAAAGGCGCTGTATGAATGCAAGACTTTCTTTCTTTTAAATTGTGAGAGTAGAATAAGGTGACAGAGGTTCAAACTAGTAAAAGGTAAAGTGAAGACTAATATCGGGAAATACTTCTTCCTGAGTAATCAACATTTGGAATCAACTTCCTAGAGGAGAAAACCCTAGAATATTTGAAGAAACAATTAGATGCTGAAATAGGAAGATTATATAGGGTCTTTCTGGATCTCTCATCCGGGCAGATCTTGTGATCTTGTGATATGCACATCTCAAGTACAGAGTGGTTGTGTACAGACTTGCATTTTCTCATTTAATATTGTTTCACAGGTGCCTCCTATTGGTTGGACAGGTACAGAAAAAGACTGACGCGGCATTGCTATTTATAACACGGGCAGTCCTGATTTCAGTGGTACTGCTGTAATGTAAAAGGTAACACATTTGCCTAAGTCAGAAGAGTGGGCCTTATAACATAGTCTAAGCTGACACTCCAGTGCAGTAACTGCATTGTCAAGGTGTCATCTTTTGGATAAGACACTCGTGTCTCCAGTGGCACAGAGTACAAGCTCAGGTGCTCTTTATATTGACATCGCCAGAGGCACGGCACCACCAGGTGTAAACATCAATTGGTACCACTGTCAGTGCTGGATGCTTCTACCTGCCTTTTCTCTGGCTGTGGGTTTTCACATATATTTGGTTGGGGTGCTCAGTTGCAGTGCAAGGGATGTGAGAGAATGTACATTTTTAACACCCCAGTAGCTGGTTAAAAATGGTTATAACTGAACAGAGCCAGGAAAATCTATTCAATCCTATGTCACTGTTGTAATAGCCAACATTGAACAGATTTGCCTTATTCACTCTATCATAGTATAGACACATAAAAACTACAGAAGAGCAGGGAGAACAAATGTGTGTCTGAATTACCATTTTTAAAGTTAGATTAACTTGATGTAACTGCAATGTGCATTATTGTACTTTCCTGGATTTTATAGGAGACCAGTTGTCATCTTTGGTTTAGCTTATTATGGTGTAATGTTTTTATAACTTTGATTAATTTTTATTTTTGGGCTCTTATTTAAGATATCCTTCTGATTCTGATTTTTTTTAATGTATTCTTGCAATGTGGGGATCACTGGCAAGGCCAGCATTTATTACTCATCCCTAGTTGTCCTTGTGAAGGTGGTCTGAGCCTTCTTCTTGAAATGCTGCAGTCCGTGAGGTGAAGATGCTCCCACAATTAGATTGGGAGTTCCAGGATTTTGAAACAATGACAATGAAGGAACGGCGATGTATGTTCAAGTCAGGAAGGTGTTTGACTTGGAGGGGAACTTGGAGGTGATGGTGTGCCCATGCACCTGCTACTCTTGTCCCTCTAGGTGGAGGAGGTCGGGCAAGTGCTGCTGAAGAAGCCTTTGCAAGTTGCTGCAGTACATCCTGTAGATGGTACAAAATGCAGCCATGGTATGCTGGTGGTGGAGGGAATGGATGTTTAAACCAGTTGATGGGGTGCCAATCAAGTAGATTGCTTTGTCCTGGATAATGTCAAGCTTCTTGAATGTTGCTGGTGCTGCAGCCATCCAGGTGGAGAGTATTCCATCTCATTCCTGGCTTGTGCCTTGTAGATGGTAGAGTGGCTTTAGGGAGTCAGGAGGTGAGTCACTTGTGGCAGTATACCTCTGGCCTGCTCTATTGCCACGACATTTATGTGGCTGATCCAGTTCAGTTTCTGGTCAATGGTAACCCACTCGGCTCCAGACCTCATTACAGCCTTGGTCCAAACATGGACAAAGGAGCTGAATTCCAGAGGTGAGGTGAGAGTGACTGCCCTTGACATCAATGCAGCATTTGACCGAGTGTGGCATCAAGGAGCCCGAGTAAAACTGAAGTCAATGGGAATTAGGGGGAAAACTCTCCACTGGCTGGAGTCATACCTAGCACAAAAGAAGATGGTTGTGGTGGTTGGAGGTCAATCATCACAGCCCTAGGACATCACTGCAGGAGTTCCTCAGGGCAGTGTCCTAGGCCCAACCATCTTCAGCTGCTTCATCAATGACCATCCTTCCAACATAAGGTCAGAAATGGGGATGTTCATCAATGACTGCACTGTGTTCAGTGCCATTCGCAACTCCTCAGATAATGAAGCAGTCCATGTCCACGTGCAACAAGACCTGGACGGCATTCAGGCTTGGGATGATAAGTGGCAGGTAACATTCGTGCCATACAAGTGCTAGGCAATGACTATCTCCAACAAGCGAGAGTCTAACCACTGCCCCTTGACATTCAATGGCATTACCATTGTCGAATCCCCCACCATCAACATCCTGGGGGTCACCATTGACCAGAAACTGGACCAGCCACATAAATACTGTGGCAACAAGAGCAGGTCAGAGGCTGGGTATTCTGCGGCGAATGTCACACCTCCTGACTCTCCAAAGCCTTAACACCATCTACAAGGCACAAGTAAGAAGCGTGATGGGATACTCTCCACTTGCCTGGATGAGTGCAGCTCCAACAACACTCAAGAAGCTCGACACCATCCAGGACAAAGCAGCCAGCTTGATTGGCACCCCATCCTCCACCTTAAACATTCACTCCCTCCACCACCGGCATACCGTGGCTGCAGTGTGTACCATCTACAAGATGCACTACAGCAACTTGCCAAGGCTTCTTTGGCAGCACCTCCCAAACCCGTGACCTCTACCACCTACAAGGACAAAGGCAACAGGTGCATGGAAACACCATCACCTCCAAGTTCCCCTGCAAGTCACATACCATCCTGACTTGAAAATATATCACTGTTCCTTCATCGTCGCTGGGTCAAAATCCTGGAACTCCCTACCTAACAGCACTGTGGGAGTATCTTCACCATACGGACTGCAGCGGTTCAAGAAGGCGGCTCACCACCACCTTCTCAAGGGCAATTAGGGATAGGCAATAAATGCTGGCCTTGCCAGCGATGCCCAGATCCCATGAACGAATAAGAAAAAAACAGGATATTGCTGGAGGGTCTCAGTGATGGTAATGCCATTGAATGTCAATTGGAGGTCGGTATGCTCTCTCTTGTTGGAGATGGCCATTGCCTGACACTTGTGTGGTGTGAATGTCACTTGCTACTAATCAGCCCAAGCCTGGTCTTGTTGCATGCGGGCATGGATAGCTTAATTATCTGATGAATTGCAAATAGAGCTGAACATTGTGCAATCATCAGCGAACAGCCCCACTTCTAATCTTATGATGGAGGAAAGGTCATTGATGAAGCAGCTGAAGATATATAATTTTATATATATTTATATATATATATATATATATATATATAATTGAAATTGTTGACTGCTGTGGGTTATTGAGTTCTTACTCAGATGTGCAGCATAACATATTTCTCACATTGACAAAACTCTGGTGATCTTAGTCAAATGAAGTTTATGACAGCAAAAACTGAAACCATCCTGGGGAATGGAATGCTACTGTGTAGTTGGTGGTTAATTATCTATTACTACATAAGGAAAATATAGAGTTGTGTCAATGACCTACGTAACATCTGAGCTAAAAACAATTAATATTCTCAGTAAATAGAAAGCATCAAAATGTCCAGCTTTCCAGCATGGTCATTTCTCATTTTTAAGGGGTGATGTGCCTTAACTGACATTATTGATGGTAGAATTTTGTAATTCTGCCATCTAGACTCTTCAAATTAAATCTCCATAATTGAAAAAAATAATTTCACACTGCACAAAGTTAAAATTAATTTTCCAGGCCCCTAACATTTGTTTAGCAGTAATAACGCTGTCAAAATCCCAGTTACACCTCATCCCTTTGGGTCTAACTTTTATTGGGGAATTTAACAGTGTAATTACTGCGGAAGAGCCGAAGTTTCCGTCAGTTTCAATGATTTGACTAATTAAACAGATTGCCAGCTCTGTGGTGGTGGTGGGTGGGGGGGTGGGTGCGCACAGTGCAGCCTGTTTCAGAGCTGTCAGTGACTGCCCACAACTTTGGGACCGCGTGCGCCTGTGCATGCGCCAAATCCCGAAGTTGCGGTCAGTTTCAAAGGCAGATTAATGGTGAACGCTGCCAGTTTGCCGTCACCTGACCGCAAATTCCAGGCCATTGTATTTCGTTTTCAGTGGCGGCCAGAACCTCTGCTGTTTTGTGAAGGACTACATTCTGAATTCAGAGATGTTGAGAAGGACATAGTTGAAGCTTACAGCTCATCTAGAATCTGAGCCCATTCTACTGGTAGCATGTTGAACAAAGACAGATGTAGTAACTTACATCTGTTATTCCACCCAATCTGGAGCAAAGCAGGACCAATTGGATTATGGATGCATTAGTATAATTATTAAGAACTAGAAATCGTTTTTTTTACAAATGTAGCCAAAGGGAACATTGCTTCCCAGTCGACTGTCTCAGGCTGAACCAGACTGATGACAACCTCAGTGTTCTATTGATCTCCGAACTGAGTTTCCGAACCGGAACTGAGTTCCCAACTCCTTTCTCTACATCACAAAGAGTGCCTACTTCTACCTACATTATATCAACTACCTGTGCCCCTACGTCCGGTCGTCTGCAGCTGAAAACCTCATTCATGCCTTTGTCACCTCTAGACTTGACTACTCCAATGCTTTTCTGGTTAGTCTCTCTTCCTCTAATCTACATAAACTTCAGCTCATCCAACACTCTGCTGCCTGTATCCTAATCAGCACCATGTTCTGCTCACCCATCACCCTGGTCCTTGCTGACTTACGTTGGATTCTGGTATCTCAGTACATCCAACTAAAGAATTTGCATCCTTGTTTTATATCCATCCATGACCTCACCCCCACCGAAATCTCCATTCATCTGATTCCAGCCTCTTGTGGATATTCCTCCTTTTATTCACACAACAATTGGCAGCTGTGCCTTCAGCCACCTAGGCCCCATAATCTGGAATTCCCCCCTAAACCCTCCACCTCTCCACATTCCTCTGTTCTTTTAAGACACTCCTTAAAAACATACCTTTTTTGGTCACCTCTCCTAATTTGTCCTTCTTTTGGTTCATCGTCCATTCTTCTTTATGCCTCTGTGAAGTGCCTCAAGACATTTTTCTCTGTTAAAAGGCGCTATATAAATGTAAGTTGTTGGCTTACCAAAAACAATATCATGGGAAGTCCAGTAGTGTTTGTAAAGTTGTCATGCCGAAAGAATTGATTACATTGGCCTAGGTTTTGCAGTAGAAATAATGGTGAGGCTATCAGGACTAACCGTTATTAAAGTGTAAATCACACAGCAACTTCCGTCAACCGCACATGCGCAGTTAAATGCGGAAATCAGGAAGTTGCCCTGCTCCTCCAGAAGCTGCACTATAACAGTGTCTCGCTGAGAGACTCGGCATTGAAACACAAGGAATGGTGTGAAGTTGCTGTACTTGCATGATAGACACTAAACGTGCCAGAAAAAGTTAGGGTTTGTCCATTCCAGTGAAAGTAAATTTTAACAGTGTGGTAAGTCTTAATTACTGCCAAACGACCTCGCTGGCACTGAAAATTAACAACTTCAGATTTTAAATATTGTTGGAGATTTTTAAGAATAAAAAAAATTAAATATATATTTTTAACTTTTCCTTTCTATCCTTTTTTATCTCTCTTAATCCCATCTTTCTTTCCCTCTCTTTATTTTGCTTTCTGTACATGATTATTCTAACTAACACTTCCTGGTTCAGACTCTGCATGCCTCATTAAGAATTCTTCAATCTGATTGGTTAAGGAGATACACAGTTCACACGGGTCACAGGTCCCCTGTAGAGGGCGCTGCGCCAAAATGGATTTTGAGTCACCACAGATTCCAGCGCAAAAGTCCAGAGACGTCTATGGGTAAGTGTAAAAACGGCTGGCACCGTTCATTTGCAGTTAACCGCAAAATCGGGCCCGTTATGCTAGCATGTCTTTCTATACAGCTTTATATAGACACACTGCATGACAATACTCTTTTAACAGTTTAAAATTCAAACAACATTTTTGTCCCAATAAATGAATCAATAAACAATGTTGCAATATCCTTAATTTTACAATTGCCATTAAGACAGAGAACCGATTAATTTAATTTATGGTAAAACTCTAGACAAAAGGAATTAGATGACAATCCAAGCAGACCAGATGCATAGAGTCATTCATGGGAATGTTTTCACAAGAAGAACTAAAAATTAAAAGCAACCATTTCAACCGTACAGATATCTCTTGAGAGTGATTGTTGGCTCAGCTATCTCTGAGCTCTGTTTTACCAGATGACTGTTGCTTTGATATTGACAACACTTTCACAGTAAAAGGGTCAGGTCACGATATGAAAACTGACAAAGAATCAGCTCGCGACTAATGCAAGAGTACTTCTGTATTCACAGTGCAGTATTCCTGGCTTTTTACTCAACCTCTCCAAAACTTTTTTTAGCATCTAGCACTGATTAGCACTTGAATGTCAGTATCAGTCAAGATTTTGCAATGCCATTATGTCAAAGCTTCTGCATAACCTTGTAGGGTTGGTGTGAAAATCAGAGAGCATGTGTTTAGTTACTGACAGAATTAGTTTGATTTGGCTTAGTGCCTGAGGAAGTATCTTTGGACAGCTGTGAAAGGAACAAAAGAATCCACACCTGCATGTAAAGCCTGAATATAAATTAAAAGCAAAATAAGCTGCACATTTCCACCACATTAGCATCATTGGGCTATATGATGAACTTTTTGGGCTAGAAATATGGCTGGTTAGTGCCTCCCATTAGCACCTCCGGGGGAGGCTAACAGGACGCTAACCACTTACCGCCCGAGTGAGGCGAGAATATCACCTCCTGCTAAATTTGGCGGGAGGTTTGTGGTGGCAGTATGGCATTGCGCCCCAATCTCCTTTGTCCGGAGATCATTACGTCATCGCCGTGTGCATCGCCCCGGACCGAATTTCAGTTTCGCCCCCTGCAGTATCACTGGGCAAAAACACTGACAGCTGCAGGAAGCGTTCAGCGGGAGGCCGGGCGCTTCGGGGGCAATACTTAAAGGCGAGGTGGCCGAGGTAAGTGGAAAAAAAATACTTGTTCTCTTTTTTTTGCATTTTTCCCCAGTGCTCGATCAGCCCGGCACTCTGCTGCAGTGCATTGATCTGATCGGGCCGGATTGCGGCTGCCGTCAGGGACCAGGGAAGTTTGCCTCTTGCACAGCCTGTAGCGATGGCCCTTCCCTTTAAGGGAGGGAAGGAACCTTCCAACGTGGCAGCACTGCACGGCCCAGTGTGCAGCGCTGCTCACATACCACCCCGCCTGCTGCCTGTTGCGCTCCAGGAAGGAAGTGGAACGCTTGATTTAGTGCTCCATTTCCTTCCTGGAGCGCAAAACCGAATTTTTTTAAAGTTGAGAAACTTAGTGCCTGGCGCTAATTTTTTCAACTATTAAAAGTTAGCGCCCAAACAGGGTGTCTCTGGAACGTGTGCCCGAAGACAGAGACCTGATCTCATTCTAAATTAGGCCTGGGGCCTCCTTTTCATAAAACCAGCGAGCTACAGACACCAGTTGGACATTCTGACACAGCTCACTGGTCACTCCCTTCTCAAAATCAGTCAGTTCAGACACTGAGCCAACCCACAGGTAAGTCCTGAGGTTGCGGGTGGGGGGGGGTGGGGGCCGGTAAACGGGAAGGGGGGAGCGCCTGCGGGTTTATAGTGGCCCACAGTATTACTGTGGATCCAGGAGGAGCAATCGTACTTCTCCTGGCTCCACTTTGAGGTACGTGAAAACTAAGAAATTCACCTGTTCTTTGGCGCCATCCAGCAGTCCACTGGTTAGGCTGCAGCACAACTGGAAAAACTGGGCAGACTATGTGCATGATCTGTCCAGCTTCTGCCGAATTTGGCAGTAGAGTCCTAAAACAGGTGTTGGCCCTGATTAACATATTCAAAGGGTTTAACATCTGTTTTAAGCAGTGCCCCAGGTTCTCCGAAGATGTTGGCTGCTAAATTGATACATTTCCGGGGGGGGGGGGGGTTTGGCATGGAGATTGTGCCCGGAAATTGGTTCCCACATTCTGAATTTTGCATCTAAAAGTGGGCATGGCAGATGTAGTGTATGTACCTTGAAGAAGGAACTATATTCTGCAGCCCCTGTATACTGCAGTACCAGTAGTGACCACCCCTGTATATAAGCCTGTGTAGTAACTTTGTATAGTCGTTCCAGTTTTGTCTCCATTCAGTAAACACCTGTTATAACCAACTTCTGCAGTCCGTGTCTCAATTACACATGGACGTTACATTGGCGACGAACAGATCCGAACTTACTTACAGTTCTGCACCACCTCACGGGGATCCATCCCTGAAGCGAATTTATTAGAGGTCGAAGCCAGAAGGAAGAAATCCCCCCCCAAAAAAACAAACAGAAGAAACGGGCGTCGACCGTGGGCAACCGCCCTCTGATTCATCAAATTCGAAGATTCGCAGGAGAGGCTGTCGAGAGCTGGGCTTGGTTATCCTGTCTATGGTGTTCCAGCTAATCGGGCTGGTGGCAGTACACTGATCCATCCTGGGCTGCGGCAGGCTGGTGCTCGATCGGGTAGTTTTTCAACGGGGCCGAGCAGCGTTGTCGGGAAGAGGAGAGAGAGAGAGAGAGGGTGGAGCACACAGGGCACGGCCGGTGCTACGAAGCCGGGCAGCGTACAGACCCGAGAAGAGGGAGGGAAGTGTCCCATAGGGTCTGCTCTGACGACGGGAACAGTAATTAAAATAAAAGAAAAAGAAGTTAGAAGCGCAGAAAGCCGCGAGGAGCTGCAGTTTGCCACGGGGACCACGGAGAGCGGCGTTGGCAGCAGCGCAGGGGGAAGCGCGTGAAGACCATAGGGCGTCGCCATCAAGGCATAAAAACGCCAGCAACAGCGCTGGCAGCAGCGGAAAAGACAGCGCGGGAGGCGCCATCTTAATCCAGCGGGGAAGAAGGCAAAGCGTGGGAGGCGCCATTTTGTTCAATCGGGGAAGAAGGCAAAGCGCGGGAGGCGCCATCTTAGATCTCCAAGATGCCGAAGACTGGCAATATCACTGCCTTCGATAATGCAATAGAAGACTGGACCACGTATGTGGAAAGAGTCGAAGTATACTGCAAGGCAAATGAAGTAGCCGATGAGAAAAAGGCATCGGTACTACTAAACTTAATGGGCACAAGAACGTACGGCCTATTGCGGAACCTGATCACTCCAGTCAAACCGATGGAGAAGAGTTTTAACGAAATTGTTCATATCCTACAGGAACACCTAAATCCTACACCGCTGCTGACAGCAGAAAGATTTAAATTCCACAAGAGAAATCAGCATGAAGATGAGAGCAATGCTGATTACCTTACGGAACTACACAAGCTATCAAAGCACTGCCAGTTCGGAGCAGGACTGGCAGATACCCTACGGGACAAATTTGTCTGTGGACTCCTGAGTGAAGGAACCCAGAAGAGGTTACTCTCAGAGAAAGAGCTGACGCTAGATAAGGCTTTCAGCGTGGCAGTATCATACGAAGCAGCAGCAAGGGGAGCTGCGGAAATACAGCAAAAGCCACAGGAATACAGCACCCATGAAATGACATGGGGATTTGAAAAATGTTATCGCTGCGGCAGAACAACCCATGGCCAGAAGGACTGCTGGTCTAAGGACAAAACATGCAGGCAATGCAGAAAGATGGGACACATTGCACGAGTTTGCAGGTCCGGGAAGAAGACTAACGACAACAAAAAGACTACTAAGGAAAAGTACAGGAAAGTACAAAAGATGACAGACAGTAGTTCCGAAGACCAGAAGAGCGATAGTGAATCCGGGAACAAGAGACTAAGCTGTCTCAAACTACACAACGTAATCACAAAAGAGGATCACTGAACCATTTGGGTCACCCTCACGATAGCAGGGTCCCAAGTCAAAATGGAATTGGATACAAGATCAGCCCTGACCGTCATGAATCGACGAGACTACGAGCGGCTATTCTCACACATACTCTTGAAAGACACATCCATTGTCTTGAAGACATATACGGGGCAGAAAGTATACCCCAGAGGGAAAATAAGGGTGCCTGTCGAATACAACGGCAAGGAAATACAGAAATTGTATCTGTACATACTGCAAGATGGTGGACCACCGTTATTGGGACGCGAATGGATCAGAAAGATAAGTTTAGACTGGCACTCCATTCAGGCACTGACTGTGGCTGGTAAAAAGGATGACGACGTCACACCTGGACGATTGTCAAAAATCTTGGCTAACGCTAAAGAGGTATTTCAACAAGAACTGGGAACTCTTAAAGGCGTAACCGCCTCGATAAAAATAGAAGAGAATGCAATTCCCAAGTTTTTCAAAGCAAGACCGGTACCGTATGCAATTCGCCCAGCTGTCAAGGCAGAGCTGGAGAATCTGGAGAATGCAGGCGTGTTATCTAAGGTAGACTGGAGCGAGTGGGCGACACCCATCGTTCCTGTCATGAAGAAAACGTTAAACAATAAGTCTGAGGAGCCAAGGAAGGTTCGCATCTGTGGGACTTCAAGGTGACTGTGAACCCAGTCCTTCACACAGTACAATATCCTCTCCCGAGGATAGAAGATATTTTCGCCTCACTATCTGGAGGGAAGCGTTTTACAAAAATTGACCTAGCACAAGCATATTTGCAGATGGAGGTTGAAGAATCCTCTAGGAAATATCTCACGATAAACACTCACAAAGGTCTTTACCAGTATAATCGACTGGTATTCGGAGTAGCATCAGCTCCGGCTATATGGCAAAGAGCGATGGAACAAGTCCTGCAAGGGATTCCGGGGAGTCAGTGTTACTTGGACGACATCCTAGTGACAGGTGAAAATGACTGAACACCTTGCCAACCTAGAGCAGGTGCTCACTAGACTAAGAGAACATGGGCTATGAGCCAATCGCCCCAAGTGCGAGTTTTTTAAGAAACAAATATCGTATTGTGGCCACGTGATTGAAGAAGAGGGGTTACATAAGTTCCCTGACAAAACTGAAGCGGTAGTTGAGGCTCCAGCGCCTGAAAATGTGTCGCAACTGAGGTCATTCCTCGGATTGGTGAATTACTACCATAAGTTTTTGCCGAATTTGTCCACAATTCTGCACCCACTGAACGCCCTGCTACAAACTGGAGTAGCATGGAAATGGAGCGATGAATGTAAGCGGGCCTTTCAGAAGTGTAAAGGCCTGATCACTTCAAGAGAAGTATTGGCTCACTACAACCCATCGCTACCGATAAGACTGGCGTGTGATGCGTCTCCCTACGGCGTTGGAGCGGTACTGTCACATAAATCCCTTGATGGTTCAGAGAGGCCGATAGCTTTTGCGTCACGCTCGTTAACTGCAGCCGAGCGTAACTATGCCCAGATTGACAGAGAGGCACTCAGCCTGGTGTGGGGGTGAAGAAGTTCAATCACTACCTGCATTGACAGAAATTTACTCTACTAACTGATCATCAACCTCTTGTCTCCATTTTCAACCCTAAGAAGGGCGTCCCGATAATGACAGCACAACGGCTACAGAGGTGGTCCCTTTTCCTAGGGGCACACCAATATGACATCGAGTACAAAGGATCTAAACAGCATGGGAATGCTGATGGATTGTTGCGCCTACCGTTGCCGACGGTGGAAGAAGCACCTGCAGTGGATCCTGTGGAGATATTCCACTTGACCATAGTCGAATGTCTACCTGTGACGAATGCAAACATAGAAAAGGAAACACGAAATGACCCGACACTCTCCAGGGTCTATGATTTAACGGTGAAGGGATGGCCAGCACATGGCGAACCAACTGTTGCCAGCATTCTCGCCGAGAAGAGAACAGCTGTCAGTGTGCCGAGGAACCTTGATGTGTGGATCTAGAGTAGTAATTCCACCCAAATTGAAGGATAGAGTGCTCAATGAGCTTCATGAGGGTCATCTGGGAGGGGTAAAAATGAAAAACTTAGCCAGAGCGTTTGTGTGGTGGCCGGGAATCGATAGAGAAATCGAAGAGATGACCAAGAGCTGTACAGGATGCCAGAAGGTCCAAAACGCCCCACCACAAGCCCCTCTACATCCATGGGAGTGGCCCTCATCTCCATGGCAAAGGGTACACATTGATTTTGCTGGTCCATTTATGGACTCGATGTTTTTAATTGCGGTGGATGCACATTCAAAGTGGCCAGAGGTAATAAAAATATCCTCAACCACCACAGAAAAAACTATCACAGTCTTACGAACCATATTCGCCAGAAATTGGCTACCTGAACAGATTTGCTCTGACAATGGACCACAGTTTGTGTCTGAAGAGTTCCGGAGGTTCTTAAAGAACAATGGTGTTAAGCATTACACATCCGCCCCATATCATCCAGCCACCAATGGATTGGCTGAGAGGTTCATTCAAACATTCAAGAAGGCTATCAAGGCAATGTGTAATGAAGACATACCCCTACAGCACAAGGTGGATAACTTCTTGTTTGCCTATCAGAATGCGACACATGCGGTTACCAACCAAACTCCAGCCATGATGTTCTTCAATCGAAGACTAAGATGCCGCTTGGATTTGGTTAAGCCAAACATCAGAAGAGATGTGGAGAACAGGCAGTTTCAGAATATGAATGAAAGGCCAACCAGGAGTTTCAAGATAGGTCAACCAGTTTTGGCCCGGGACTACCGCACAGAGAAATGGCAGCCAGGAACGATCTGCACACGGCAAGGACCTCTAATGTATACCGTGGACGTTGGAGAGAGCATTGTAAGACGCCATGCTGACCAGATTCTAGAGTCACTGGAAAACGTCAAATCTACACCACGATCCTATACACCTGGTGATGAAACCGAAGTACCTCAGAATCGGTGATATTGGAAGCAACGACGTTGATCCCGAATCAACTTTGCCAGAAGAACCTGATACCCCAAAGAGGCGTTATCCAGACAGAATCAGGAAGCCTCCTCAAAGACTGAATTTATAATTGATTAACTTCAGCTAATGTATATAGCAACTGTAATTGTAAATATGTTATTTAATTATTAATCAAATGTTATGTACTGTTTAGCTAAATGGGGAGGAATTGTAGTGTATGTACCTTGAAGAAGGAACTATATTCTGCAGCCCCTGTATACTGCAGTACCAGTAGTGACCACCCCTGTATATAAGCCTGTGCAGTAACTTTGTATAGTAGTTCCAGTTTTGTCTCCATTCAGTAAACACCTGTTATAACCAACTTCTGCAGTCCGTGTCTCAATTACACACGGACATTACAGCAGAGACCAATTCCTCCCCTTTATGTTCTCACAACACAATAGCACAAGTGGCAGAATGCCTGACTCCCTGTTGGGGTCAAGTCCTATGGTTTCCTGATTCTTATGCTTTATTAGGTTTCTTGCCATCCTCACGTGACAAGAGTGATCTTGCATCTTATTTCTATATTACTTTGTAAACAACTGATATTCGTGATATTATCCTAATCTATAGGATCTGTGTTACATTTTGGAGGTTTTTACTCCAGATATCTTTCTTGCGGTCAGCATCGCTGACCAAATCTTTAGGTGATCCCTCACTCTCTGCAAACTAGTGTGTCATTCTCTGCCATTGAATTGGCCAGGAATTGATGAAACAAACAGAAGCACATTTGTCAAGTTCAACTGGCAGGCACTGGGAATGAAAACTCATGACTATACTGGTGTAACACAATTGCCTTAACTGCTGTTCTACTGCCCTACGTTTCTCATGCCTTTTTTCTTTCTAATACAAAGATATTTTTCAACAAGTGCAAAGATGAGTTAATCATAAACAGAACTATTGGTTTGTTGCTTACTTCAAAATTCCATGTAGTACCCTGAGGGTAATAAAAATGTGTGGAAAAGCTGGAAAGACTTTTAGGTTGAGGTCACCAGTGCAGAGTGATCTTTGGTTATCTGAGGACTTTGTAAACAGTCAGATGTTGGCGAGGAGTAATACATGCAACCAGAGGACAGACTGCCAGTGTATGGCAGATGAGGTTACATTCAGCAAAGAGTTATTGTTTGCCTTTCGAGACAGCAGATGATTTGGGAAATAGTTGAACTATGCCGTAATCTCATTTGTATTCAGCTCAAGTAGCCATTAAGCACTTTTAACTTCAAATGTTACCAGTGGATTTAAACTATACTTATCGCTTGTGTTTATTTATTCAGCAGGTTCTATACACAGCCAAGGCTTAATTCTGTGTGTTCTCACAGGACATATTCTTCACAAAGATGACATCTATTTGAATTTGACATTTTCCTGCAAAATAAAGGGTTGAATTCGCTTCAGAAACTTTCTTTGTAATTTAAATATCTAAATATCACTCAAAGATTCAGCAAGCGACCTATTAGAAATTTTCAAGATTTTGAAGGAAATTAACAAAACTGATCCAGGCAAATTTTTCACTATTGCAAAGGGATCATCATGTGTTATAAATTAAGAAGTCAGGAGCAAAAAGTAAAGTCAGGTGGAACTTTTTAATTCAAAGGCTAATAGAGTTGTAGAATAAGATATCAAAGAGAAAGTACCTTGATGTCCTAGTGGGTAAAGGCATTGCTGGTGTAGTCCTTAGCCATACATACCAGAAAGCCCCAAGAGGGATTCTCGATCTGTGCTGAGTTAGCTGATTTTAGCTGGAAGAGCAGTTAGGGTGATGTAATTCATCTCAGCATCTTCTGGGCTAGGGAGGGGAAACATCAGTCAGTGGTCCCCCCATTTGATCATGAATCTGTAGTGGAAATGCAGTTTAGAGAAGCTAGTGGTTAAGGGAACATTTCTCAATCAGCTGGGAGCTTTGACTTGACATTTGAAGCTGATTCAATGACCAGATGAGGTCCAGGCACAGCGGGAAATCGGTAGGCGACCTGTCAAATCCAAAAAGCTGGGAAAAGTCCATTGATAAGTGGCTGTAAAACAAGCCATTAATGATTTAATGATTACCTCTCTCACCATTGACAGATCGCTTCTGTCATCTCTACTTCACCTGCCATCTATTCCATCAGCATGGGTGCCCTTGAAACTCTCTCACCTTGGTCCTCAGAATCCCACCACGATCAGCCCCAACACCAGAATCACCAGACACACCAGCAGCACCAACAACACCACCACCAACCTTCTCCGCAATCATCTGATGCTGCACAGGGCAGAGGGCATCAGCACCCAACCACATTTCTGCCCGGGATACCAGGGATGGCCTCAACATGGCTAGATATACTTCACTTGATGCCGCACACCCTGGTTGCCACATGATGCACCAGGTTGGCAGCACCCCACACCAACAACATAAAGCATCCCTACAATGCCCAAGCCATTCCTTTCACACTCACCACCATTGCCGGGGGTACCGTTTTGTCTCACCATTCACTGCAACTCACTAAGCCACTTCCAAAGGTGCACACAAATCTGTCCAAGATCGGAAAGTGTTGAAAATAAAGATTTCAATGTTTGACACCACATTAACAGAACCTTTACATGAACATTGGCTAAAACATACAAGTGCCTACATTGTGTGTTCTTAGTTCATATGATTGCACTGGGGTGAGGGTGAGTGTTGTAGTGTATGTATCCGTCTACCTTTAAGAAAACCATTGTATGTAACCGTTCACCTTTAAGAGAACTATTTTAGGTGTGGCACTACTTTGTTGGCTTCTGTATACTGTAATACCGACGGTGACCACACCGGTATATAAGTGCTGTGTCAGGATTTATTTGGCAGATTCGCCCTGACCTTCGAATAGTAAAGTCCTGTTTTAAGTTACTCTTGGAGTCTGTGTATTAATTAACTAAACAACCCACAGACTTTACAAGTGTGAGGGGTGGCTAGTAAGATGGGTATGTGATAATATAGTTAGAGAGGGATGGGTGGATGTGCAAGGTAACTTGATGTAAGGATGTACAGGAGTAGGGTAGTGAAGGCATAGTAATGGGGATGTGATGAGTGACACAGCAGGATGAGGCTGAGTGTGGCTTTGCAGCAACGTTTCGTGATCTACTGAGATCATTGAAAGGTTTGCGCCACTGCAGCCAGATCCTCCTGATGACAACCCTGCATGTGTCCTCCTGTGCAATGTGCAACTAGGCTGCGTTGGTGTCCTGGGGAGGTCTCTTCCGCCCATTGGAAGGGAAGAGGACCTCCCTGCATGCTGTGACTCCCTCCATAAGCATATGGAGGGAGTCATGGGAGAACCTGGGTGCAGCCGTGCACCTCTGTGCAGTGATTGTCAGTGTTTGCAGCACCTCAATGGTAGAACACTGACAGCTCAAATGTCAAAATAAATTTGGACATGGTCCATTTAAGGAAACTGGCTGATGACGCATCATAAATGACGTCATCAGACCCGCTTCCTTCAATTGGCCGGGAAACTCGTTGGATTGGCTAAACAAGCCCCATCATCGGAAAGTCATTTCCAAGGCCTGGATGGAGCCAGCAGCAGGGCCGAGACCTGCCACAGACATTACCCGCCACAGACCCGCCGAGGTAGGGTAAATCGCGGCCATAGTCTCAGAATAAGGGTCGGCCATTTAGGCCTGAGATGAGGAGAAATTTCTTCACTCAGAGGGTTGTGAATCTTTGGAATTCATTACCCCAGAGGGTTGTGAATGCTCAGTCATTGAGAATATTCAAGACGGAGATAGATAGATTTTTGACACTAAGGAAATCAAGGGCCACGGGTATATGGCAGGAAAGTGCAGTTGAGGTAAAAGATCAGCCATGATCTTATTGAATAGTGGAACAGTCTCGAGGGGCTGTATGGCCTACTCCTGCTCCTATTTCTCATGTTCTTAATCAGTCAAATGTTGACTTTTTATTTTGTTGTGAAGCTTCATGAAACTTTTTACATGAAAGGAACACTATAAATGCAAGCTGTTGTTGTTTTTGAGTCTTGTTTGGTCTACCCGGACCTACCTGTTGGAATTCTTCTATTTTCTTAGGTCATCTCTCATTTCAATCCTGGTTGTGACTAGTGCATAGGATCTGCAATTGAAGTCGTTTGTCATCTGGGTTCCTCCTTTCCCTTAAAAATGGCCATTCAAGTTGCCTTATCGAAAAATGTGCATCTATTTCAAAGAAAATCTTTTTCAAGTTTTTTGTTATTTAATATTGGGTTAGAAAAGGACTTATCCCATTCCTGGTGAACACAGACCATCAACCAAAGCCAGTCTGTAATTCTGCACTAGTTGGCACATAATAGGCACCTCACTCAGAAAGGCCACAGTATGATTGGTGTCAGAAGTGGAGAATTGTCCCAATGGTGCATTAATGGCTGCTCTTTTGAGGTTGCATCAAAAATACATTGCTGACCAGAATAGAGAGAACCTTACTCTGTATCTAACCATGCTGCATATGACCTGGGAGTGCCTGATAATGCAAAATATTTCACAGCTCCAATATCCTTTTCATGGGAACAAAGAAAGACAAAGGTTATAGTAACTTCAAGCAGCTTCCACCTTTTCTCTAATTCCATTGTTGGGCACATTCACCATGGAATGTGCTCACAGTGAGTGCTGGCCAGGAAACAGGGGGATGGATTTTCCATCCATTTCTATTGATGGACAGAAAATCAGGCACTGTGGACTCGTGATATCCTGGCCAATACTTCCTGAGCGTACTTCTCCTCATTGGGATTGCTCGATCACAGAATCAGCCTTATCATATCTAGTAACCAATATACTTTTGTTTTGCAATAGCAAAATACTGCAGATGCTGGAAATCTGAACTAACAACAGAAAATGCTGGAAAGACTGAGCAGTTTAAAAAAAAAAAAAATTATTCATTGATGGGATGTGGGCGTCGCTGGCTGGCTAGGCCTGCATTTAGTGCCCATCCCTAATTGCCCTTGAGAAGATGGTGGTGAGCCGCCTTCTTGAACCGCTGCAGTCCATATAGTGTAGGTACACCCACAATGCTGTTAGGAAGGGAGTTCCAGGATTTTGGCCCAGCGACAGTGAAGGAACGGCGATACAGGTCCAAGTCAGGATGGTATGTGGCTTGGAGGGGAACTTGTAGGTGGTGATGTTCCCATGCGTCTGCTGCCCTTGTCCTTCTAAGTGGTAGAGGTTGCGGGTTTGGAAGGTGCTGTTGAAGGAGCTTTGGCGAGTTGCTGCAGTGCATCTTGTAGATGGTACACACTGCAGCCACAGTGCACCGGTGGTGGAGGGAGTGAATGTTGAAGGTGGTGGATGGAGTGCCAATCAAGCGGGCTGCTTTATCCTGAATGGTGTCGAGCTTCTTGAGTGTTGTTGGAGCTGCACTCATCCAGGCAAGTGGAGAGTATCCCATCACACTCCTGACTTGTGCCTTGTAGATGGTGGAAAGGCTTTGGGGAGTCAGGAGGTGAGACACTCGCTGCAGAATTCCCAGCCTCTGGCCTGCTCTTGTAGCCACAGTATTTACATGGCTGGTCCAGTTCACTTTCTGATCAATGGTAACCCCCAGGATGTTGATAGTGGGGGATTCAGCGATGGTAATGCCATTGAATGTCAAGGGGAGATGGTTAGAGTCTTGCTTGTTGGAGATGGTCATTGCCTGGCACTTGTGTGGTGCGAATGTTACTTGCCACTTGTCAGCCCAAGTCTGAATGTTGTCCAGGTCTTGCTGCATATGGACACGGACTGCGTCAGTATCTGACGAGTCTCGAATGGTGCTGAACAGTGTGCAATCATCAGCGAACATCCCCACTTCTGACCTTATGACGGAGGGAAGGTCATTGATGAAACAGCTGAAGATGGTTGGGCCTAGGACACTGCCCTGAGGAACTCCTGCAGTGATGTCATGTGATTGAGATGAATGACCTCCAACAACCACAGCCAACTTCCTTTGTGCTAGGTATGGTTCCAACCAATGGAGAGTTTTCCCCTTGATTCCCATTGACTTCAGTTTTGCTAGGGCTCCTTGATGCCACACTCGATCAAATGCTGCCTTGATGCCAAGGGCAGTCACTCTCAACTCACCTCTTGAGTTCAGCTCTTTTGTCCATGTTTGGACCAAGGCTGTAATGAGGTCAGGAGCTGAGTGGCCCTGGCGGAACCCAAACTGGGCGTCAGTTAGCAGGTTATTGCTGAGTAAGTGCCGCTTGATAGCACGGTCGATGACACCTTCCATCACTTTGCTGATGATTGAGAGTAGACTGATGGGACGGTAATTGGCTGGGCCGGATTTGTCCTGCTTTTTGTAGACAGGACATACTTGGGCAATTTTCCACATTGCCGGGTAGATGCCAGTGTTGTAGCTGTACTGGAAAAGCTTGGCTAGGGGCGCAGCTCCTTCTGGAGCACAAGTCTTCAGTACTATTGCCGGAATGTTGTCAGGGCCCATAGCCTTTGCAGTATCCAGTGTCTTCAGCCATTTCTTGACATCACGTGGAGTGAATTGAATGGGCTGAAGACTGGCATCTGTGATGCTGGGGACCTCAGGAGGAGGCCGAGATGGATCATCCACTCGGCACTTCTGGCTGAAGATAGTTGCAAATGCTTCAGCCTTGTCTTTTGCACTCACGTGCTGGGCTCCACCATCATTGAGGATGGGGATATTTTTGGAGCCTCTTCTTCCTATTAACTGTTTAATTGTCCACCACCACTCATGACTGGATGTGGCAGGACTGCAGAGCTTTGATTTGATCCGATGGTTGTGAAATCGCTTAGCTCTGTCTATCGCATGTTGCTTCCATTGTTTGGCATGCAAGTAGTCCTGTGTTGTAGCCTCACCAGGTTGACACCTCATTTTTCGGTATGTCTGGTGCTGTTCCCGGCATGCTCTCCTGCACTCTTCGTTAAACCAGGGTTGATCTTCCGGCTTGATGGTAATGGTAGAGTGAGGGATATGCCGGGCCATGAGGTTACAGATTGTGGTTGAATACAATTCTGCTGCTGCATCATGGCGAGAGAAACAGAGTTAACGTTTCGGGTTGATGACACTTCGTCAGAACTGGAAAAGGTTAGAGGGATAACAGATTTTTAAGCAAGTGTAGGGGCAGGGAGAGGGGGGAGGGGAGGAAAGAACAAAAGGGAAGGTCTCTGATAGGCTGAAAGGTAGGAGAAATTAAAAGACAAAAGGGATGATGGTGCAAGGCAAAAGGAGATGGTAGTGGGACAAGTTAAGAAACAAAACATGACTCTAGATGAGGTGTAAATGGCGATGGCAGAATCATCAACAGCTGCCATGTGAGAGAAAAAATGGAAATCACCATCACTCTGCCTTCCCTACCCCACCCAGCACGGTGGCATAGTGGTTAGCACTGTTGCCTCACAGCACCAGGGACCCGGGTTCAAATCCAGCCTCGGGTGACTGTCTGTGTGGAGTTTGCACATTCTCCCCGTGTTTGCGTGGGTTTCCTCCGGGTGCTCCGGTTTCCTCCCACAGTCCAAAGATGTGCGGGTTAGGTTGATTGGCCATGATAAAAATTGGCCCTTAGTGTTAGGGGGGATTAAATACGTGGGGTTATGGGGTTACGGGGATAGGGCTTGGGTGGGATGGCTGTCGGTGTAGGGACCGGGTGCTAGGGTTTGGATGATCAGCCATGATCTCGTTGAATGGCGGAGCAGGCTCGAAGGGCCGAATGGCCTACTCCTGCTCCTATCTTCTATGTTTCTATGTTACTCCTGCACATTCTTACTCACAGCAACATATCTTGCACCTCATGTGGCAGCCAGGTTGTGCGGCATCAAGTGAAGTAAATCTGGCCATGGTGAGGCCATCCCTGGTATCCCGGGCAGAAATGATGTCGGGTGCTGATGCCCTCTGTCCTGTGCAGCATCAGGTGATTGCGGAGAAGGTTGGTGTTGTTGTTGGTGCTGCTGGTGTGCCTGGTGATGCTGGTGTTGCAGCAGATCGTGGTCTGAGGACCAAGGTGAGAGAGTATAAACCGTACCCATGCTGATGGGATAGATGGCAGGTGAACTTGGGATGACAGAAGCGATCTGTCAGTGGTGAGACAGGTTGTTCCAATGAGTTTGACACTGGATAGAGAGTTTGCTCCAAACACTTGCAACCTGCATAAAGCTCAATCTGTCTTCCAAATTCAGTAAGCAGCAGCTTCTGAGCTTGGAAAGTGAACAGCTGGGAGATGGGAGCTTTTGTAGCACATTGCAAGCTGTCAAGTAAAGAGATGATTCCATGGCCATTCAACTCCTGACCTCCTTACCTGACGTGATCCCCGAGCAGCATGCACCCCATTGGTGAGCTGGTAAATTCTAAAGTTAAGCTCAAAATTGTTGTTAAACCTCTGTTAACAAGGTCATAATGACCTGAATTGCCTCCCCCGCTGCTGCCTGTCGGCTCTGCTCAGCGCTGACAGACCCGGCATTTGGTAAAGGTGCATGGCGGTGGGTTGACAGTGGGGTCCCGACCCACTGTCAAAAAAAACCACTTTCCCACCTGACCCGCCACCGATCCCGCCCACTGATGCCCCCAGAAAATTCCCGCCTTAGATATTCAAATGCACAAAGTTCAGCATCTGTAGCATTTTAGACTCACTGAATTATTGCTAACTTAGTTAGATTGAAAACTGGCTTGCATTAGAATGCAAAAAGTGATAAAATGTGGAAGATTCTCTATCTGGGGAGATGTAACTAATGGAGTTCTGCAGCAGCTTGTTCTGGGTCATCTACTGTTTACACCACTCATAAATAACAAGTGGCTAGGTGATCAGTGCAGAGGGTTTTAAAAAATTGAAATCAGTCTGAGTGAATTATGTCCATAAGAACATAAGAACATAAGAAATAGGAGCAGGAGTAGGCCAATTGGCCCCTCGAGCCTGCTCCGCCATTCAATAAGATCATGGCTGATCTGATCCTAACTGCCAATCCACTATCACAGAACCATCTCCTGAATCTAACAGAATTAGACACACGAAATAGGAGCAGGATCAGGCTACACGGCCCCTGGGCCCGCTCCGCTACCCACAGGGCCATGACCGATCCGAACCTAGACTCATGTCCAAATTCCTGCCCGCTCCCCGTAACCTTTAATTCCCTTTACTTCTAGGAAACTGTCTATTTCTGTTTTAAATTTATGTAATGATGTAGCTTCTACAGCTTTTTGGGGCAGCATATTCCATGGACCTACCACCCTCTGAGTGAAGTAGTTCCTCCTCATCTCAGTTTTGAAAGAGCAGCCCCTTATTCTAAGACTATGCCCCCTAGTTCTAGTTTCACCCATCATCGGGAACATCTTCCCCGCATCCACCCAATCCAACCCCTTCACAATCTTATATGTTTCAATAAGATCGCCTCTCATTCTTCTGAACTCCAATGAGTAGAGTCCCAATCTACTCAACCTCTCCTCATATGTCCATCCCCTCATCACCGGGATTAACCGAGTGAACCTTCTTTGTACTGACTCAAGAGCAAGTATGTCCTTTCTTAACTATGGACACCAAAACTGTACGCAGTATTCCAGGTGCGGTCTCACCAATACCTTGTACAACTGAAGCAATACCTCCCTATTTTTATATTCTATCCCCCTAGCAATGAAAGCCAACATTCCATTGGCCTTCTTAATCACTTGCTGCACCTGCATACTAACCTTTTGAGTTTCGTGCACCAGGACCCCCAGATCCCTTTGTACTTCAGTACTTTCCAGTTTCTTGCCATTAAGATAATAACTTGCTCTACGATTTTTCCTGCCAAAGTGCATAACCTCACACTTTCCAGTATTGTATTCCATCTGCCAAATCTCAGCCCACTTACTTAGCCTGTCTATGTCCCCTTGCAGGTTTTTTATGTCCTCCTCACTCACTACTTTCCCTCCCATCTTAGTATCATCTGCAAACTTTGATATGTTACACTTGGTCCCCTCCTCCAAATCGTTAATATAGATTGTAAAGAGTTGGGGACCCAGCACTGACCCCTGCGGAACACCACTAGTTACTGATTGCCAGTCTGAGAATGAACCATTTATCCCAACTCTCTGCCTTCTGTTAGATAGCCAATCCTCTATCCATGCCAGAATATTACCCCCAATCCCGTGATTTTTTATCTTAAGCAATAATCTTTTGTGTGGCACCTTGTCAAATGCCTTTTGGAAGTCTAAATACACTACGTCCACTGGTTCCCTTTTATCCACCCTATACGTTACTTCCTCAAAGAACTCCAGCAAATTTGTCAAACATGACTTCCCCTTCATAAAACCATGCTGACTTTGTCCTATTAAATTATGATTATCCAAATGTCCTGTTACTGTCTCCTTAATAATGGACTCCAAAATTTTACCTACCACAGATGTTAGGCTAACCGGTCTATAGTTTCCAGCCTTCTGTCTACTGCCCTTTTTAAATAAGGGTGTTACATTTGCAGTTTTCCAGTCTGCCGGGACCTTTGCCGAGTTCAGGGAGTTTTGGAAAATTATTACCAATGCATCCACAATCCCTACCGCCACTTCCCTCAAGACCCTAGGATGTAAGCCATCAGGTCCAGGTGATTTATCCGCCTTGAGTCCCATTATTTTACCGAGTACCACTTCCTTAGTGATTTTGATCGTGTTTAGCTCCTCCCCCCCTTTAGCCCCCTGTTTGTCCAGTGTTGGGATATTCTTAGTGTCTTCTACTGTAAAGACTGATGTAAAATATTCATTCAGTGTTTTTGCCATCTCCATATTTCCCACCATTAATTTCCCGGTCTCCTCCTCTAAGGGACCAACATTTACTTTAGCCACCCTTTTTCTTTTTATATAACTATAAAAACTCTTACTATCTGTTTTTATATTTTTTGCTAATTTACTTTCATAATCTATCCTCCCTTTCTTAATCAATCTTTTTGTTATTTTTTGCTGTCTTTTAAAGTTTTCCGAATCCTCTATCCTCCCACTAGATTTGGCTACCTTATATGCCCTTGTTTTTAGTCGAATACTATCCTTAATTTCTTTACTTAGCCACGGATGGCTGTCTTTTCTTTTACACCCTTTTCTTAGTGGAATATATTTTTTTGGAAGTTGTAAAATAACTCCTTAAATGTACACCACTGATCATGTATCGTCTTACCCTTTAATCTATTTTCCCAATCCACTCTACTCAATTCCGCTCTCATACCTTCATAGTCTCCTTTATTCAAGCTTAGCACGCTTGTTTGAGATCCAACCTTCTCACCCTCTAATTGAATTTGGAATTCAACCATGTTATGGTCACTCATTCCAAGGGGATCCTTTACTAGGACATTTTTAATTAATCCCATCTCGTTACACAAGACCAGATCTAAGGTTGCTTGCCCCCTGGTCGGTTCTGTTACATACTGCTCAAGAAACCCATCCCTAATACATTCAATGAACTCATCCTCAAGGCAGCCCTGCCCAATTTGATTTGTCCAATTAATATGATAGTTAAAATCCCCCATAATTATAGATGTTCCTTTATTACAAGCCTCAACTATTTCCTGATTGATACTCAGTCCAACAGAGTTGCCACTGTTCGGAGGCCTATAGACTACGCCCACTAGTGTTTTTTTCCCCTTATTATTCCTTACCTCCACCCAAACTGTTTCATTATCCAAATCTTTTGACCCAGTATCATTTCTCTGTATTACAGTGATTCCTTCCTTTATTAACATAGCCACCCCACCTCCCCTTCCTTCCTGCCTGTCCTTCCTGATCGTTAAATAACCTGGTATGTTTAATTCCCAGGCTTTGTCACCCTGCAGCCATGTTTCTGTAATGGCCACAAGATCATACCCATATGTCGTTATTTGTGCCATTAACTCGTCTATTTTGTTACGAATGCTACGTGCATTCAGATAGAGAACTTTCAAAGATGTTTTGTGACACTTAGTTCCTGCTTTTGCCCTTTTTATTACTTTACCTTTTACTCCATACCTTCTGCCCCTTCCTGACACGCTCTGGTTTTTAATTTCCCCACTGCTACCTAAGTCTATGACCTTCTCTGTTGTCATTTTTATTATTTGCTCTCTAGGAACCTCCCCCCACTAGTCAGTTTAAAGCCCTCTCTACAGCCCTAGTTATATGATCCGCCAGGACTCTAGTCCCAGCACTGGCCAAGTGAAGCCCGTCCCGACGGAACAGCTCCCTCCTGCCCCAGTACTGGTGCCAGTGTCCCAGGAAGCAAAACCCATTTCTCCCACACCAGTCTTTGAGCCACGCATTTAACTCTCTAATTTTATTTGTCCTAGCCAAATTCGCTCGTGGCTCAGGTAATAATCCAGAGATTATTACCCTTGTGGTTCTGCTTTTTAATTTGGCCCCTAGCTGCTCAAACTCCCTCAGCAGAACCTCCTTCCTTGTCCTATCTATGTCGTTGGTACCAACATGGACCACGACAACTGGATCCTCCCCCTCCCACTCCAAGTTTCTCTCCAGTCCAGAGGAGATGTCCTTAACCCTGGCACCGGGCAGGCAACACAGCCTTCGGGACTCTCGCTCTCGGCTGCAAAGAACTCTATCTATCCCCCTAACGATACTATCCCCTACCACTACAACATTTCTTTTAACTCCCCCCACTTGAATGGCCCCCTGCTCCACGGTGCTGTGGCCAGGTTGCTCATCCTCCCTGCAGTCCCTGCTCCTGTCCCCACAGGGAGTAAGAGCCTCGAACCTGTTGGACAAGTGCAAGGGCTGCGGCTCCTCCAACACTACCTCCTGGATCCCCGTACCTGCCTCACTTCTAGTCACACCATCCTGACCCTGGCCACGGACTACATCTGCATTAATTAATCTAATTGGTGTGACTACCTCGTGATACTCAGAGTCCAGGTAACTCTCCCCCTCCCTGATGTGTCTCAGTATTTGAAGCTCGGACTCCAGCTCTTCAACACGGAGCCGGAATTCCTCGAGCAGCCAACACTTACTGCAAATGTGATCACCATGAGCATCAATGGTGTTCACCAGCTCCCACATATTGCAGCAGCAACACATCGCCTGATCTCCCATTCTATGTAATTAATTAAATTTATTAATATTATCCTTAAATATCCTCTGCCCCGATTCTAGATGGTGAATATCACACCTTAGAACTATAAACCAAAGAGATTTAAGCTTAAAAGGGAGAAATACTTACGAACCAATCACTTACCCGCTTTCTGGTGACGTCACACTTGGATTACTTTTTACCTCTCTCCTTCCCTCCGAGTTCAGAGACTGGAGACTGGTAAACCTTACCTGGTCTCTGGGGACTTTTATACCCCGCTCTGCCGCTCAGGTTTCCTGCCGACGCTGTGAGGCCTTACCTGGTCTCTGGGGACTTTTATACCCCGCTCTGCCGCTCAGGTTTCCCGCCGACGCTGTGAGGCCTTACCTGGTCTCTGGGACTTTTATAACCCCGCTCTGCCGCTCAGGATTCCCGCCGACGCTGTGAGGTCTTACCTGGTCTCTGGGGACTTTTATACCCCGCTCGGCCGCTCAGGTTTCCCGCCGACGCTGTGAGGCCTTACCTGGTCTCTGGGACTTTTATAGCCCCGCTCTGCCGCTCAGGATTCCCGCCGATGCTGTGAGGCCTTACCTGGTCTCTGGGACTTTTATAGCCCCGCTCTGCCGCTCAGGTTTCCCGCCGACGCTGTGAGGCCTTACCTGGTCTCTGGGGACTTTTATAGCCCCGCTCTGCCGCTCAGGATTCCCGCCGACGCTGTGAGGCCTTACCTGGTCTCTGGGACTTCTATAGCCCCGCTCTGCCGCTCAGGTTTCCCGCCGACGCTGTGAGGCCTTACCTGGTCTCTGGGGCCTAGAAATTCAGTGCCCTTAGCACCGATTTTGCTGCGCTAGAGGGCCTAGCGCTGCAATTGGCGTCGGTTCCTAAATTGCCTGGGGCCCTTCCGCGGCGGTAGACCGGTAGCGCTGCGCCGGCACCGATGACGTCATCGGTGTGCGCAGCGTCCCGGTTGCCGTGGTAACCCGGCCCCAAGCCGAAATTCAGTTGCGGCCGCCTTGCCAGTGGCAGCCGCAACTAAGACTCCGGAAAACGAGTGTTGCCGGAGTCTGCGCCGGCGCTTTAAGGAGGCGCGGCGGCCGGCCGCTTTCCCGCCGGCCGCCTGCCCGCAGCTCCCTCCCCGGACTTCTCCCCGCCACCCCCCCCCCCCGGAACAGATGCAAGCCCGGCACTTGTCCGAGGTGCCGGGCTCATTTTTGCAGCGATTTGCGCGGGCCGCGGCCGGGTGCAGGCAGCTCCTCCTTAACGGAAGGAGGAGGCCTGCACTTCCCGAGCCTGCCGCACCGCAGCGGGCGCCGCAGCGCTGGAATAGCGCCGCAATGCGGCGCGTTGCGCCAGTTTTCAGGCGCTAAAACCCTTCAGTAGCGCCGGCAGCCGTTTGGGCGTGGCGCTACTGAATATTTGGCGCGCGCAAAGGGACTTAGCGCCGGCGCTAACTTCCGGCGCTAAAGCCCTGGCGCAGCGCAAACTCAATTTCTAGGCCCAGGACTTTTATAGCCCCGCTGCTGCCGCTGAAACACCCGCCGACGCACTGAGGCCTTACCTGGTCTCTGGGACTTTTATAGCCCCGCTCTGCCGCTCAGGATTCCCGCCGACGCATGGGCTGCAAAAATGCCTGATGGACTTAATTGCAGGAAATGTAAATTAATGCATAAAGGAACAACATAAAATATGCACACATATGTGTCTGTTAACAGAAGTGAAAAATGAAAAATTTTTTAAATGTGATTTACTGAAAGTACCCAGTCAATGTGAGGCTGCTCTCAACAAGGATTACTTATCCCTGTAATATGGGCTAAGACATCTCATAGAACAGTATTTAAATTAATTGCATATTTTTCTGCCCTTTAAGGAATCTCTCACATATTTGGAGTAAAATCACTGCTGAGTTGAAAAATCACACTTTCCATTCAGCGGGTGAGGAATGGATGAAAGACTCAAAATTACTTGATTTCCTGGTCCCCATTCGGCCAGCCCACCCACAGCCACCAGCAGGATCAGAAAATCAACCCCAATCTTCAATAGGGATTCAAGGACGAGTGACCAAGATGACCCTGCAGGGTTAATTTTCTGACTTTGTGCTGCCAGTGGGACTGTCGACTGCTGGAAACACATATCAGAAATTTGGGCAGTGCTGCAATTAATTTTCTGTTAAAATGAATAGTCAGAAAATCATGTGCAACATGCAACCAAATTTCCAATATGCACTGCTGGTAGACAAGGCTCCCCACCAGTAACGTCAAGTTGGAAAATGACCCTTTAAGCATCAAACTCTAAATAATGCGTCCATATAATTAGACTTAATCTCATTTGAAAAAATCAGATTGAAGGCAGATACAATAGCCATCATTAAGCTGTTAAATGTGATGGATAATATGGATACTTGAAAGTTATTTAAGAAACTCTGTAATATCGCCCATCTCCGCCCCTGCCTCAACCCATCTGCTGCTGAAACCCTCATCCACGCCTTTGTTACCTCCAGACTTGACTGTTCCAATGCTCTCCTGGCCAGCCTCCCATCTTCCACTCTCCATAAACTTTAGATCATCCAAAGCTTTGCTGCCCGTATCCCGACTCACACCAAGTCATGTTCACCCATCACCCCTGTGCTCGCTGATTTACATTGGCACCCGGTCCAGCAAGCTTCAAATTTAAAATTCTCATTCTTGTGTTCAAATCCCTCCATGGCTTTGCCTCTCCCAATCTCTGTAACTTTCTCCAGCCCTACGACCCTCTGAGAACTCTGCATTTCTCCAATTCTGACCTCTTGTACATCCTCAATTTCCTTCTCCTCTCCATTGGTAGCAATGCCTTCAGCTGTTTAGACTCTAAGCTCTGGAATTCCCTCCCTAAAGGTCTCTGCCATTCCACTTCTCTCTACTCCTTTAAGATGCTCCTTAAAACCTACCTTGTTGACCTAGCTTTTGATCACCTGTCCTAATATCTCCTTATGTAGGTCGATTTTTGTCTGATTATGTTCCTAAGAAGTGCCTTGGGGTGTTTTACTATGTTGAAGACACAATATAAATGCTTCTTGTTGTTGTTGAAAGTTAGAGGATATCAGTACAAAATTGATGAATGTCAAAAAGGCTACACATTTGATTTTTTCCCCTACTGAATAGTAGAAGTGTGGAATAGATTCCCATGAAAGACAATTAATGATTTTGTGATTAGCCCTGTTAACAAGGTGCTGGGAGGTTATGAAAGCAATTCATGGTTGTGGGGTAAGTTTAAACGTGGATGATGAAATAATTCATGAACACTGTGGCTTCAGTCATGTTGGAGCCATGAGAATATCATCTACACAGTGCAACCAGTTACAGATGATTAATGTAAACTGTAATAATTTTAATGATCATTTATCAATAAAGGATAAAATCAGGAAATTCTAGTCCATTTAAGGTGTGGAATTTGAGCAAAATGGGTGGGGAGGAGGAATCTGGGATGATACTCACTTCTGCAGCTTTCCACTCCTTCCTGGCTTGGTTGATAAATCCCAACCGGAAGGGTGCTCTACCATTCTCTCCTCTCCCCCACTTGCCATGATACCATATTTGGAGGTGGAACTTGTTATGTTCATTAATAACTGGTCGTTTTTATTAAGAACAGCTAGCTTTTGCTAGACACTTTATTGAGCACATGTGGACTAGGTACAGTATCTGTAGAGGCCTCCATCTTGACTGCTGCCTTGTGGGTAGCCTGGTGCATCGTGGGTAGCCCACTCTTATATACATACAGCACCACCTAGTGTACCATTCCAGAATGACAGGTTACTGATCATTACATCCCCCTTTCTTTGAGGTTAAACAAAATCAGTATCAATCAATATCAATCAATAACAACATAAACATCTTCAACAGTCAATACATTTTCTATGTAGTTTTCTTTGTACTCAAAGATTAAGTCTATCAGGCTTTTTTACTTCACGTGTGGATCTTCTCAGCACAGGTAAGTCTGATGTGTTTTCATGAGAGCTTGTATGTGTATTTGTGTTAGATTGTTCTGGTGGTGAGTGACAAGATTCAGTTGCGGCATTGTCATCGATTTGCTCTTTGATAGTCTCTTGTGTTTTTAGGAGGGAACAGCGGTTCCTCCTGAGAATCTGTCCTTCCTCAGTTCTAACAGTGTATGACCTTGGTCCTACTTCCTCAAGAACTGTAGCTTTCCTGTTCCATGCATCTGGATCCTCAATCCTGACAACATCATCCCTTGTCAATGGTTTCAGAGTTTTGGATGGCTTGTCATAGTCTGATTTCTGTTTCAGCTTTAACAGTTGAAGTCTCTGCCTCAGTTCCTTACTCTGCTTTTCTTTTGCACAGCAGGGTAGCGTGGTACGCAACTTGCGACCCATTAGGAGTTCAGCAGGTGAAGAACCAGAGTCTAAAGGTGAGGCTTGGTAGCTCAGCAGGGCGAGATAAGGATCAGACTTGCTTTCTGTCGCTTTCTTCAGTAGCTGCTTGAGAACTTGAACACCTTTCTCTGCCTTACCATTCGACTGAGCATACAAAGGACTGGATGTGATGTGTTGAAAGTCATAATGTGCTGCAAACTGTTGCCATTCCTTACAGTTGAAGCACGGACCATTGTCGCTAATGACAATCCTGGGAATTCCATGGCTGGCGAAGATGGATTTCACATGCATTATGACACTGCTTGCTGTGGTGCTTGAGAGCAGCGCCATCTCAGGATAGTTAGAATAGTAGTCAATCACTATTAGATAGTCTTTACCATTTAAATGAAAAAGGTCCATACCAACCTTTTGCCATGGTGCTGTTGGTATGTCAGCTACTATCATTGGTTCCTTTGCTTGTTTGTTTTGGTGTTTCTGACATGTTTCACATTTGCCTATCATGTTCTCAATGTCCTTATTTATGCCAGGCCAATAAACAGTGTCTCTTGCTCTCCTTTTGCATTTTTCAATTCCGAGGTGTCCCTCATGAATCCTTTTGAGCATGTCTTGACGTACAGCCTGGGGAATGACTATTCTCTTCTGTTTTATTAATAGTCCACTTGCGACACTCAATTCTGACCTTATGTGAAAATATTTTGGACAGGAACCTTTTGGCCAACCATGATGAATTTTTTCTATTACTGTTTGTAATACTGTATCTTTTACTGTTTCTTCTGCTATTTGCTTTGATTTTGTGTCTGACATGGGCAGCGCAGCAGTGACCATACTCACATGAACATCCATGTCTTCTTCAGTGGAGCTCACATGACTCATTGTGGGTGCTCGGGATAGTGCATCTGCTAACACTATGTATTTGCCTGGTGTGTAGATCAGTTCAAAGTCGTATCTTTGCAGCTTCATCATGAGTCGTTGAATCCTTGGAGACATCTCATTCAGGTTCTTTTTTATGATGGCAACCAGTGGGCTGTGGTCTGTCTCAACTGTGAAGGTGGGAAGTCCATATATGTAGCCATGAAACTTTTCTAGTCCAACTACCAAGCCTAGACATTCCTTTTCAATCTGGGCATATCGACACTCAGTATCAGTCATAGACCTGGAGGCATAGGCAACAGGCTTCCAATCTTCACCCTCTGCTTGTAGCAAGACCGCACCTAGGCCATCTTTTGATGCATCCGTTGACACTTTGATTCTTTTTGTTGGGTCAAAGAAGGTGAGTACAGGTCTGGTTGTCAGCACTGTTTTGAGGTTTATCCACTCTTGTTCATGTCTTTCTGTCCATGCAAACTCATTTGTTTTACGTAGCAGGTCTCGCAGACAGGCTGTCTTGACTGACAAGTTAGGAATAAACTTTCCAATGAAGTTTATCATCCCCATGATGCGTAGCACTCCTTTTTTGTCAGTGGGTCGGGGCATTTTGAGTATGGCGTTTACTTTTTCCATATCTGGCTCTATTCCTTTACCAGATAGATTATCTCCTAGGAAAGTGACTTCCTGGACACCAAACTGACACTTGGCTTTGTTGAGCTTCAGTCCATTCCGGCGTATGCTCTGTAGTACTTTAGTCAGTCTCTTATTGTGTTCTTTCAGTGTGGAGCCCCAGATGATGATGTCATCAACATAGACCCGAACTCCTTCCAGACCTTCAATTATGTGTTCCATCGCTCTATGAAAGATTTCAGATGCAGATATTATCCCGAAAGGCATTCTGAGGAAACAATACCTGCCAAATGGTGTGTTGAAGGTACAGTATTTGGTGCTCTCTTCATCCAGTTTTAGTTGCCAAAATCCTTGTGAGGCATCGAGCTTTGTAAAGTATCTGGCACCTGACATTTCACTGGTGATTTCTTCTCGCTTGGGAATCTGGTAGTGTTCATGTTTTATGTTTGCATTTAAGTCCTTTGGATCCATGCATATTCTTAGATCATTGTTCTTTTTCTTTACACATACCATGGAGTTAACCCAGTCTGTTGGCTCTTCGACTTTCCTGATGACTCCTAGTGTGGTCATTCTGTCCAGTTCATTCTTGAGCTGGTCACGCAGGGGTGCTGGAACTCTTCGTGGAGCATGTACCACTGGCTGAGCATTCTCCTTTAGCTGGATCTTGTAAGTGAATGGTAGAACTCCAAATCCTTTGAACACATCCTGGAAATTATTCACTACAGAATCCACCGAGTCATCTGGTCTGCTTATGGCACAGTTTATACGGTAGACTCTCTTGACCAGTTCTAAGTCCTCACAAGCTTTGTCACCCAGTAGTGAATCAAGTCCTTCAGCCACAACAGAAAACATGAGATGATGCACTTTGTCTTTGACTGTCACTTTAAGTCTGCATACACCTAAGCTATCTATTTTCTGTCCATTATAGTCCTTCAGTAGTACTGACTTTTTCTGTATTTTGGACTTTTATTTCATATTGTTAATGTCACGCATACTGATTAAGTTTGCTTTTGCCCCAATGTCTAGTTTCAATGTAACTAATGCTCCATTTACCTGCAGTGGGATCACCCATTTGTCCTCTTTTACTGCATTAACTTTATGTTCAGCATTGTTAATTCCTGAGGGCTGCACATTTTCTGTATCCTTTTTGATATTGTCACATGGCACCATTCCTACAAAACATGTCTCACTTAAATCAGTGTCCTCAATTACATTAACTCGTTGCCCTTTCTTAGTTTTTACTTTTGAAAAGCATTGTTTGGCAAAGTGATTCTTTCCATGACATTTTGTGCACATTTTTCCAAACGCTGGACATTGTTTTAACTGGTGTTTGTAACCACAGCGTTTACAATTAAAAATTCCTTCCTCTGATTGCTTTTCACTTCTGTTCTGCCCATGTTTCTTCCCCTTGTAGGAGACAGCACCGACAGCAGCACTTACTGCAATCGCATCATTATAGATTTCACTGAAAGTCTTCGCATGCTTTTGAGCTAGCTCGCTGGCTTGGCATATTTTCACAGCATTTTCCAATGTTAGTTCGGTTTCTCTCAACAGACGTTCCCTGACCCTTTTATCATGAATACCAAACACAATTTGGTCACGAATCATGGATGATTTCAGCTCAGAGAAATGACATGTCTGTGCTTTCAGTTTCAGATCAGTCAAAAAGCTATCAAAAGTCTCTTTTTGCTGCTGTGTCCGAGAACGGAAGATGTACCTCTCATAGGTTTCATTATTTTTGGGAGAACAATGTGTATCAAACTTCTTTAGTACATCATCTAATTTTTCTCTGTTCTCCTCTGGATTAAATACAAATGTATTAAATACCTCTATCGCCTGTGGGCCTGCAAACGTGAGCAGCAACGCTATTTTCCTTGCATCTGGCTTCGTACCGTACCCGATGGCAGCAATGTAGAGTGCGAATTGTTGTTTAAAAGTCTGCCAATTGTAGTCGACATTTCCTGTGAGTTTCAAATGCTCTGGTGGCTTCAAATTCTCCATGTCGCGTTGCACAATATTCAGCAGATCTTACCAATCCTGGTACCATGTTATGTTCATTAATAACTGGTCGTTTTTATTAAGAACAGCTAGCTTTTGCTAGAAACTTTATTGAGCACGTGTGGACTAGGTACAGTATCTGTAGAGGCCTCCATCTTGACTGCTGCCTTGTGGGTAGCCTGGTGCATCGTAGGTAGCCCACTCTTATATACATACAGCACCATCTAGTGTACCATTCCAGAATGACAGGTTACTGATCATTACAGGACTGGAAGGATGCTTGGCTCCTTCGAAATGCCACCAGTTCCAGCCAGCACATGGCTAGTGCTAATTATGCCTAGTGGGCCCACAATACAATATCCTAATGGCAATTGATTTCAAACAGATCCACTGCCATTAGGTGAGTGGTAGAAGAAGGATGGAAGAGCCTGCATGCAAAAAGCTTCCCTTCACAGAGTAAGGCCAAATCTCCCGGCACCCTTCCCAACAGAGCTACAAGATGCCACTCTGAAATCCTGCTGCCTCTTTCGGGACCATGTAGGGCTGTTAATGGTATGGGCACCTGCCCCTACTATTAAAATGACCCTTTCTCCAGTATTGAGCTGGGGTGAGGGCAAGGACAGATGGGTAGACAGAAGTCCCACCACTCTACACTTCTGGCTTCTGCAATTTCTAGGCTCATTTTTTTCCTTCTCAGAAGTGTTACCTATGTTTATTCACCTTCTTGTGGATTACTTAAAATAGGAAGGGGGTCTGTGACACTGCAGATTATGTATGGTTTGCTGGAGGTAGCTGGCTCAATGGAACACATTTTTTTTAATGTTTCTAGCAGGGAGCATAAATGTGACACATGAAAGACAAATACAAGGAAAGGGAGCACAGATGTTTTAACTTTGTCAGGAATTTATTCTCCCACCAGTCACATCTTTGTGTATTTCTGTTTACAAACTATTTAGGTGCCATGGATTTCACTTTACCTGTTTAAATTGATCACGGATGGCATCACCAAGGAAACCCTGGAAAAATGGTGTAAATGTCACTCTTCTGCTGGAGAACTCCAGAGGAACTTCTAAGCATATATTAATTGTGAAAATATGAATTTCTTATTAGAGCAATCCTTGTCAGGTGTAAGGCGTTTATTGATTTATTCTTAAAAGTAAAACCATAAGGCAATTCCAATACACCACAACCAGTGGTGAGGTTTGCCGGTCAGAAGCACTTCTTGGGTTCAATGGTGTCAATCGCTTCCTTAAATGATTTGAGCCTCTTACTATTATGAGAATTTACATACATTACCCTGTATCCACTTGTACACTTGCATAACCTTGGGATGCATCAACAACATCCCCCTGTGATCTGGACTGTGTATTTGTGTCTTTTGCACCTGTATCTCTTCAACCTCTCTGATGATGGACCAAGTTAATGTTAGATGTGGTGAAGTTTGATTGAAATCATAAGCTGCTTTATTCCACAGTAAGATGAAGCATACTGAGTAACTGGTACGATTGGAGGTGCTTAGTTTAATCGACACTTGACCTGATATAATCATATAAAAATAATGAACACACAGCGCTAACCCACATTGGTGGGTCATCTTATTTAACTTAAACAGAATGAACTCTGTATTTTGTTCCACAGTCCTGGGGGGAGAATACTCTCTCTGCAGCCTTTTTCTGCCTGACTGTACAGCATCCTGTTTCCAAAAGCTAGACTGCCATCCTTGGTGTTTATGATCTGCCCATAATAGCCTCTTAGTCTGTGCAAAAAATCCTGTCTCTCTCACAGATTGACGGAAATCAAAGAGATTTCCAACATAATGGTGAAGGTGTCTTTCTGAATACCCAGAAATACTAATGAATCGCTTATTGTTTTATCTCTGAGGGAAGCAACTTCTCATTAACATATTAGCCACCTATCATCCCAAGAATGCACAATAAGCCAGATCTTGCTGGAGTGGGGCATCTCGCGCCATTAGTTAGACTTATTTCTGCATCCTTCAGCTTGAAAATCTTTTGTGTTGTAACATGCTGGAAGTGTAAGCTGATAAAGGTGAGGCAAGGGTAACGGGGCATCTGTGACATTAGTGAATGGTGAGACCAACAGTGTATCTCCTTAACCAATGAGTTTGATGGATTAAGAAAGAAACAGAGGAATGACAGAGAAGGAGGGTGAGTCAGAGTCAAATCAGGTACAAAAAGAGAGGGAAAGAAAGATTGGATTAATAAAGAGAGAGGAACGAGACAAAAAGGAAATGTAAGAGAATTTGTTTTTTAATTTGACATTTTAAAAATCTCTAACAATAATTGACTACATGCAGGAATGAGTTGAACAGTTTAAATTGTTCCTCTTCTGGGCCAGAAAGGTTGAATGTCATTGCATTAACAATGATCCCATCATTAAAATTACGCACTTAATTACCAGACTTAACTTTCTGTGGCGAGTTTAATGTGCAATTAATATGCAAATCCAGCAAGTTCCTAAAAATAACAGGGAGGTTAAGGGCGAGATGCCATTTGTACAAAGCAAACAGCGGAGTGGCGTAAATCGACCAGCAAGTTCTGGAGATTCACAACTCACAGCGTATCTCTTAATCCCCTGAACTTGCAGGCCTTTTTGTGCGCTGTTTATAAAACATTATTTTTCCAGCAAGAACTGGCCCATTATTTTTAAAAATCTAGCATTAGAAGTACCTTTTCTTCCGTCTACCTTCTGTGGAAAAATGGTCAAAAGAATCCAGAAACTTGATAAACACGTGGAAATTCGTACCCAGTACGTGCTCAAATTCCTGATATGTACTCCCAGTGGTCAAGGCTCTCTGCTGGCTGTAGAAAACTGGAGAATTAACCCTCATATGAAGTACTGCAGAATTTCAGTCAATGACATTTTACAGATATGTGGCCATCAGTGAGAAAAGTATACTTCAAATAAAGTGACAGTAGAAAACTATATAACTATAATTGTATATGTGTATATATATTATTAAAGCATAAGTGACCTTCAAATATAACTTTACAGCTGTCAGGGCATTCTGTGGTAGCAAGGCCATTGCAATAAACAAAGTGGCCCAGTGGAGGAATTAACGGCCACTAATTAGTCTTGTAAATGTGATGAACGTTTTGCTCTTTTCTATAGAAGCTTTAACACATGTGGGCAGATTTCACTTTCCTGTTCCTCTGTCTGGTTCCTTTTTTATGTTTTGTTCCAAAGCCAGTACACCTACACACCACATATGTGAACAAAATAACAGCTGCTGCAGCCTCGGCAGCCAAAGGCTAACCCAGGAGGGATTTATGAGCCATGAAAATTGTCTTTCAAAGCAACAGAGCTTTCCCTTTCTGTAGGAAGTATGGAAATATCGAATATAATTGGCTTTTGTGGCAAACCTCCTTCTGAGTACTCGTTTTGTTCTGAAATGATTGCACTGCTTTTTCTTGTAATCAGGACCAAACTGTGATGCAAATGATCAAAGACCAACTGTTACAACAGAGCAAGTTATGGAGAACTTAAAAGGCTGTGTGGCTCCGTTTTCAGAAGCATTGGCGAGACTTTGTGTGTCAGTGCAAAGTTGTTTATATTACATGGATATATGGCAGTGGTACAACTTCAGTATTTTAACATTGAGACAAGTTGAAGGTCCAGATTCCAGTGAACTATGTGATGACATTTTCATCAGGAGCAGTGGTAGGAATAGTTACACACAATCCTGACACATTAGGTCATTGCTTTACTGCTATTGTTTTTCAAAATTGTTCTCAATATTTAAAATATAAATATTTGATTGAATAAATATTTTTGGTGTAGCAGGAGGTTTGCGCTCACAAAACTGGTTGTAAATAGCCTTAACTTTATTGTAGCAACTGCTTTACGCCTCAAAATCAAGAATTTGGGTGAATTCTACATTGTCGTGAAAAAGTTACATCTAGCAGAAAGGAAAGAAACTGCTTACAAAAAATAAAATTTAGCCATCGGCAATGGTAGGCGCGACAATCCATCAGCATTCCCATGCTGTTTAGTTCCTTTGTACTCGATGTCATATTGGTGTGCCCCTAGGAAAAGGGACCACCTCTGTAGCCGTTGTGCTGTCATTATCGGGACGCCCTTCTGAGGGTTGAAAATGGAGAGAAGAGGTTGATGATCAGTTAGTAGAGTAAATTTCTGACCGTGCAGGTAGTGATTGAACTTCTTCACCCCCCACACCAGGCTGAGGGCCTCTCTGTCAATCTGGGCGTAGTTACGCTCGGCTGAAGTTAACGAGCATGATGCAAAAGCTATCAGCCTCTCTGAACCATCAAGGAATTTATGTGACAGTACCGCTCCAATGCCGTAGGGAGACGCATCACACGCCAGTCTTATCGGTAGTGATGGGTTGTACTGAGCCAATACTTCTCTTGAAGTGATTAGGTCTTTACTCTTCTGAAAGGCCCGCTTACATTCATCACTCCATTTCCATGCTACTCCAGTTTGTAGTAGGGCGTTCAGTGGGTGCAGAATTGTGGACAAATTCGGCAAAAACTTATGGTAGTAATTCACCAATCCGAGGAATGACCTCAGTTGCAACACATTTTCAGGCGCTGGAGCCTGAACTACCGCTTCAATTTTGTCAGGGGACTTATGTAACCCCTCTTCATTAATCACGTGGCCACAATACAATATCTGTTTCTTAAAAAACTCGCACTTGGGGCGATTGGCTCGTAGCCCATGTTCTCTTAGTCTAGTGAGCACCTGCTCTAGGTTGGCAAGGTGTTCACTGTCATTTTCACCTGTGACTAGGATGTCGTCCAAGTAACACTGAGTCCCCGGAATCCCTTGCAGGACTTGTTCCATCGCTCTTTGCCATATCACCGGAGCTGATGCTACTCCGAATACCAGTCAATTATACTGGTAAAGACCTTTGTGAGTGTTTATCGTGAGATACTTCCTAGAGGATTCTTCAACCTCCATCTGCAAATATGCTTGTGCTAGGTCAATTTTTGTAAAACGCTTCCCTCCAGATAGTGAGGCAAAAATATCTTCTGTCCTCGGGAGAGGATACTGTACTGTGTGAAGGACTGGGTTCACCGTCACCTTGATGTCCCCACAGATGCGAACCTTCCTTGGCTCCTCAGACTTATTGTTTAACGTTTTCTTTATGACAGGAACGATGGGTGTCGCCCACTCACTCCAGTCTACCTTAGATAACATGCCTGCATTCTCCAGATTCTCCAGCTCTGCCTCGACGGTTGGGCGAATTGCATACGGTACCTGTCTTTCTTTGAAAAACTTGGGAATTGCATTCTCTTCTATTTTTATCAAGGCGGTTATGCCTTTAAGAGTTCCCAGTTCTTGTTGAAATACCTCTTTAGCGTTAGCTAAGATTTTTGACATTCGGCCAGGTGTGACGTCGTCATCCTTTTTACCAGCCACAGTCAGTGCCTGAATGGAGTGCCAGTCTAAACTTATCTTTCTGATCCATTCACGTCCCAATAACGGTGGTCCACCATCTTGCAGTATGTACAGGTACAATTTCTGTATATCCTTGCCGTTGCATTCGACAGGCACCCTTATTTTCCCTCTGGGGTATACTTTCTGCCCCGTATACGTCTTCAAGACAATGGATGTGTCTTTCAAGGGTATGTGTGAGAATAGCCACTCGTAGTCTCGTCGATTCATGACGGTCAGGGCTGATCCTGTATCCAATTCCATTTTGACTTGGGACCCTGCTATCGTGAGGGTGACCCAAATGGTTCGGTGATCCTCTTTTGCGATTACGTTGTGAAGTTTGAGACAGCTTAGTCTCTTGTTCCCGGATTCACTATCGCTCTTCTGGTCTTCGGAACTACTGTCCGTCATCTTTTGTACTTTCCTGTACTGTTCCTTAGTAGCCTTTTTGTTGTCGTTAGTCTTCTTCCCAGACCTGCAAAATCGTGCAATGTGTCCCATCTTTCCGCATTGCCTGCATATTTTGTCCTTGGACCAGCAGTTCTTCTGGTCATGGGTTGTTCTGCCGCAGCGATAACATTTTTCAAATCCCCGTGTCATTTCATGGGTGCCGTCTTCCTGTGGATTTTGCTGTATTTCCACAGCTCCCCTTGCTGCTGCTTCGTACGATACTGCCATGCTGAAAGCCTTATCTAGCATCAGCTCTTTCTCTGAGAGTAACCTCTTCTGGGTTCCTTCACTCAGGAGTCCACAGACAAATTTGTCCCGTAGGGTATCTGCCAGTCCTGCTCCGAACTGGCAGTGCTTTGATAGCTTGCATAGTTCCGTAAGGTAATCAGCATTGCTCTCATCTTTCTGCTGATTTCTCTTGTGGAATTTAAATCTTTCTGCTATCAGCAGCGGTGTAGGATTTAGGTGTTCCTATAGGACATCAACAATTTCGTTAAAACTCTTCACCATCGGTTTGGCTGGAGTGATCAGGTTCCGCAATAGGCTGTACGTTCTTGCGCCCATTAAGTTTAGTTGTACTGATGCCTTTTTCTCATCAGCTACTTCATTTGCCTTGCAATATACTTCGACTCTTTCCACATACGTGGTCCAGTCTTCTATTGCATTATCGAAGGCAGTGATATTGCCAGTCTTCGGCATCTTGGAGATCTAAGATGGCACCTCCCGCGCTTTGCCGCCTTCCCCGATTGAACAAAATTGCGCCTCCCGCGCTTTGCCTTCTTCCCCGCTGGATTAAGATGGCGCCTCCCGCGCTTTCTGTCTTCTCCGCTGCTGCTAGCGCTGTTGCTGGTGTTTTTATGCCTTGATGGTGATGCCCTATGGTCTTCGCGCACTTCCCCCCCGCTCTGCTGCTAACGCTGCTCTCCGCGGTCCCCGTGGCAAACTGCAGCTCCTCGCGGCTTTCTGCGCTTCTAATTTCTTTAATTTTAATTACTGTTCCCGTCGTCAGAGGAAACCCTACGGGACATTTTCCTCCCTCTTCTCGGGTCTGTACGCTGCCCGGCTTCGTAGCACCGGCTGCGCCCTGTGTGCTCCACCCTCTCTCTCTCTCTCCTCTTCCCGACAACGCTGCTCGGCCCTGTTGAAAAGCCACCCGATCAAGCTCTAGCCTGCTGCAGCCCAGGAAGGATCAGTGTACTACCTGCCACCAGCCCGATTAGCTGGAACACCATAGACAGGATAACCAAGCCCCGCTCTCGACAGCCTCTCCTGCAAATCTTCGAATTCGATGAATCAGAGGCGGTTGCCCACGGTCGACGCCCGTTTCTTCTGTTTGTTTTTGTTTTTTTTCTTCCTTCTGGCCTCGACCTCTAACAACTTCGCTTCAGGGATGGATCCCATGAGGTGGTGCAGAACTGTAGGTAAGTTCGGATCTGTTCGTCGCCAGTGTTACGTCCGTGTGTAATTGAGACACGGACTGCAGCAGTTGGTTATAACAGGTGTTTACTGAGTGGAGACTAAACTGGAACTACTGTACAAAGTTACTACACAGGCTTATATACAGGGGTGGTCACTACTGGTACTGCAGTATACAGGGGCTGCAGAATATAGTTCCTTCTTCAAAGTACATACACTACAAAACTGTGTCCTTTTCAGTACAACAGAGAAGCTTAAGAGGAGATCTGATAGAGGTGTTCAGAATTACGAGGGGTTTTGATAAATTAAGTAGGGGAAAAATACTAGTTGCACTGGTTGGTATCTAGAGGGCATAAATTTAAGGTCATCATCAAAAGAATGAAGGGAGAAGTTAGGAGATTGAAGATAGGAGGTTGAGGTACACCCTCTGGTACCTCTCGTCTGAAGGCAGTGACTCACGTTAGGGTACACCTTCTGATAACTCTCGCCAGTAGCCACTCTTTAATTGTAAGCTAGGACAGTGAACATAACAGGCTGAGGAATTCTGTCTTCATTTGACATCTGCAAATGTGCCCTTCCAGCTAGAACAGCAACCAAAAGCTGGGACCCTGGTTCCTTTTTATTTTACTCTTCCCTAGTATTAGGAAACTGTGGCAAATGATGGAGCACACCACTTCTCTAGCTCAGCTTATGTAATCGCAGCATGGACCATGAATTTCTTGGGGCTGGACTTTCATTAAGCTGTCGGGAAGGAGTTGGGACTACAACGTTCGGGTTTTAGTCCCGCCTCCATCGATGTCCGGCCAATCGACGCAATTTTCCCTTGATTGGCCTTGTTGAGCCCACCCAGCAGGCTCAGCAGGCCAATTAAGGGCCACCCGGCAACAGGTGACGTCACAGACTGAAATTTCATCTGTCAAGAGTTTTTGACAGATGAAATATCAGTGTTTCACAGCTGTTTGAAGCTGTCAAACACTAACAGTCTGACTTCTAACCTGAGTCCTCCTATGCAGACTCAGTTAGAACTCTCACTGACACTGAAAGCTGAAGGCTGTCACTTTTGACAGATCGCAGCCATTCAGCTTTCAGTTCCAGCTGAGTGATGGACTCCCGACGCCTAGAGGAAGAAAGGCTGTTAAGGTAAGTACACTTTAGACACACCGAACACACTTACCTTTGCACTCATGCACCCATCACTCACCTGAACACCGACATCGCGACCCCTCCAAGTCCTTCAACCCGACAGCCCGCCTGCTCTAACCTGGCGTAGTTTGGAGCCGTCGGGAATCCCACACGACACCCCTCAAAATAGGGATTAGGCTAAAAACTGCCTGTTAACTACCTGTTAACAGGCAGTTAATTGGCACTAATCCCTTCCCGCCTCGGGTCGGTGGGTCCCAGTGCAGGGCGGGTGCCCACCTCCCTTGAAACTTATGTGGAGGCGGGTTTTGGGCGGGATGGTGTCGGGACCCCCGAATTCAGGATTTTTGTCCCCCGCACGCCTGAAAGCCCACCTCACAGCACACTGAAAATCTGGCCCCTTGGTCTTTGAGGGTTAATACTATCAGGTGTACAATCAAGGAAGGGCCTGTTATATGAAGCACCTGGTATCCGTTGAGATAACTTGAGATCAGGAATTTACTACTTAAGAGAATCACAGAGACATTTGTGTATTTTAGCAATTGATGGCTCACCACTGCCATGCAGTTTTGTCACCATGCTTCCTCTCCTTGGCAATTACCCATTTCAAACAGTAACTGACTTCAGAGTTATGTCATTCCCTCCACTCATTTGATAAACATGGTACATCAGGGGTTAATGTGATTCACCATCCACTTTCCTTGAGATTAGATATTAAAACAGATGAAAAAATGTTGACCTTTTTGTTCTTTCCCTGTCATCTAACCTATAAAGTAAAAGTTGTGCGAGTTCTACTGCCGAAAACATGTTTACTGACAGTGGCAGGAGAAACTTTGCATCTGATTATGTGCTGGGTTTACAAAGATAACAAACAGATGGTTTCCAGAACAGTAAGAATCCCAAATGATTGAAATGATAGTTATTATGCCAAATGTTGTGGTTGTCAAGAGATAAGGAAACTGCTGAGTTTTTCAGACATATTTATTTCCTGTCTGAGTACAGCTGACATATACAAAGTAGGAAATAAGTAGAGAATTCTGTGGCCACTCTAACCTGTGTTTGGTGAAAACCTATTGTCTAATGTGTTCTGTACAGGAAGAATCAAGTCAGAAGTCATTGGAAATGTTGACATTTACAAGAAGGCTTGCAAAATCTTGATTCTATAGATAGTAATTAACAATGATTTCTTCTAGATTTTGTAATGATATCAGCAAATAGTGATGTTATTTGCCTGTTTGATTATGATGCCTTACCAGCATGTTTGCATGTATTGATTACTTATGCCTGACCAGCAGAGGTCATGTGAGAGACAAGCAGTTGAGTTTAGTTTCAGTTTCGTTCTAGATGCATCACTAGCATGATGTCTCCTGTAAATGCTGTATAAAGAGTTGAACAGACTTTAGATTAAAAGACATTCTCTTTCATAAATGTCTCATCATTGAACCCACAAAGAAATCAATACATGGTGTCAGAAGTGATTGAAAGAGATGAAGAGAAAAAATCTGAAGTTAAATCAGCTCTCCACAAATTAGCAAGCCAAAAGAGAACATCGTTGCTTACCATTGGAGAATAGCTAACGAAGTGAAAAAATGGAAGGTTTACACCCACCGGCGACGCTTCAGTTGACAGGTAATGTGGCTGAAAATTGGAGGAGGTTCAAACAACATTTGGGGTTGTTTTTATCAGCAATCGGAGCTGACAAGAAAGGTGATAAAATGAAAGCGTCACTGTTCTTACATGTCGTGGGTGATGAAGCGCTGGAGGTGTATAATAACTTCACATTCGCTGCTGATGGAGACAAAATGAAACTAGATAAAATAATGGAACAGTTTGAGGCCTACTGCATACCTAAACGTAACGTGACGTTTGAAAGTCACAGATTTTTCACATGTGTACAGAAAACGGGTGAGACTATTGATCAGTATGTGACTGAACTGAGAAACAGAAGCAAATCGTGTGAATTTGGGGGACTGACAGACTCGCTGATAAAAGACAGACTGGTGTGTGGTATTCCGAATAATGGTCTAAGGGAAAGACTGCTAACAGAGCAAGATCTAGACCTGGGAAAAGCCATAGCACTGTGTAGGGCTACAGAGACTGTGAAGTTGCAGGCAAAGGAGCTGTTCAGTGACAATAGCTGCAACGTGGATGCAATGAGAATGAACGGACACAAACCGTTTAACAAAAAGAGCGCCAATGTGAAAAAAGAGGTGTGGCCAGCGAACGAAAATGAAAGGGACAATCGAAAGTCATGTAGTCGATGCGGTACACAGCATCCACCAAGAAAGTGTCCAGCATATGGTAAAAAATGCAATAGTTGCAACAAAAACAACCATTATGCCCGTTGCTGTAAGAACCAAGTGCAACAAAGCAAGGTCCATGCAGTAGATGAAAGCGGGATAGAGGAGTTCAATGTGGATGTTGTGTCTGAAAACAAAAAAGAAGAAAGAGACTGGATGTTGACACTAAAAGTGAATGACATACACATTCCATTTAAATTGGATACTGGCGCACAAGTTAATGTGATATCAGAGACTGATTTTAAGAAAATTAGACCCAGACCAAAGATACATGGAATAAAAGTGAAAGTGACAGGATACTCAGGTACTGATATACCAGTGAAAGGAAGATGCATTGTCAAAGTAACACACAAGGACAGAGAGCACACGCTAGCATTAATCGTGGTGCCAAAGGATGTGCAAGCCATACTAGGTTTAAAAGCCTGTGAGAGACTGAACCTGGTAAAGAGAGTCCTCGTTGTGGAAAGCGAAGGAGAGACAGTCTATGATGAACTGAATGTTGCATACACACCGGGTAAGCTGATGTATACAGCAGACACGTTGTCCAGAGCTGCTGACCCAGGAGAGCCCGCAAACACAGTGAAAAGACTGATGTACAAGGCAAAAGACAGTGGAACTGACTTCTACCAGAGCATGCTTGTATACGGCACAACGCCGCTCGAGTGTGGTATGTCACCAGCCCAACTCCTGATGGGACGTCGGCTAAGGTCAAACCTACCCATCCCGGAGAACCTCCTGAAAACAAAAGAGGGGGAGAAAGTGAGGAAGTTCAAAGAACAACAGAAAGAAAAGCAAAAGTACTACTATGACAGAGGAACACAAAACCTACCTGAACTCCACACTGGTGACCAAGTAAGGTTCAAAGACAAAACAAACATATGGACTCAGAAGGGAACTGTCCTGAGTGAAGTTCAACCAAGATCATACACCATTCAGACAGATGAGGGTGCTGTTCTGAGAAGAAATCGTCGAGATCTTCTCATGGGACCAGCCACAGCAAGTCATAAGACTGATACTGTTGAACAACCTGATCACACAGCAGGTCAAGAGACTGATACTGTTGAACAACTTGATCACACAGCTGCGAACACATCATCTGAGGCAACAACTCAGATTCAACGACAATCAATCAGAAAATCCTCAAGACACGTGAAGCCTCCTGAGAGACTCATTGAGCAAATTTAAGGTCTATTGTTATAGAAGGAAGTAATGTTATCGTATTCTTTCTTCAAGTTCTAGTGTATTTACATATTTCATGTGAACACACAAAGCAAGGTTAAAAAACCTTGATCATGATAATGATAATGTAAGTTCATTAAGTGTTACAGTTAAAATGCAGAGTAATACAAAGAAAACATGTTGTTAGTTAAAAGTAAAATACTTTTGTTTTAAGAAAGGGAGATGTAATGATATCAGCAAATAGTGATGTTATTTGCCTGTTTGATTATGATGCCTTACCAGCATGTTTGCATGTATTGATTACTTATGCCTGACCAGCAGAGGTCATGTGAGAGACAAGCAGTTGAGTTTAGTTTCAGTTTCGTTCTAGATGCATCACTAGCATGATGTCTCCTGTAAATGCTGTATAAAGAGTTGAACAGACTTTAGATTAAAAGACATTCTCTTTCATAAATGTCTCGTCATTGAACCCACAAAGAAATCAATACAGATTTCAGCAATGTCAACATGTTATACTTGTTTAAAGTACGACTAAAACAGTGCCAGGGAGTTGTGGGGGTTATTGGGGGGGGTGATGTGGGGGGCGGGAATTAAACACACAATGTCCTGGTATATCTTACTACACAATAAAGTGTAGTGCCTCATAGATATTCCATTATAACCCTTTTCTCCTGTTTATATATGAATATATGAAAACTTGAAATATGGCCCAGCAAGTCTATTCTCTTTACACACTATGGCTGAAATGATCACATTGCAGAGCATGCGGGTTTGGGAGCGGGTCGGTGGTTAAAAGCACTGAAATTGACAGCACGTCGGGAACCTGCCGTCATCCCATCGACTTCCGCGTTTAACTGGGGCGCGTTTCGAAGCGGGCCATGGACCTGCTCAGGAGAGGCGGGCGACCTCATTGAGGTAGTGAACTGCTCATTGAGAGACCCTTAACAGCCTTTTTAACGTGAGGTTTTATCTTTAACTGGATTCACGGACCTCGGGAAGCTCGCCTGTGAAGGGGAGGCGGGAGCTCAGTGGCCATTGTGCGAGTTCATTAAGCGACAGCTGGAAAAAGCACATAAATACTCAGACCTTACACCTGTTTCCGTGCCTAAGGGAAAGGCTCTCGCCGACACCATTTTGTGCAGAGACTTAGCTTTCAGGAGTTTGCAGGTGATTTCTGCAACCTCGCAACCCACTCTCACCACATTGCAAGTCACTCTCACTACATTGGAGGATTGTGCCTCTGATCTCCACTTTACCTGGCATCTATCAGATCAGCATGGATGCCGCTTATGCTGTCTCACCTTGGACCTCAGATTCAGACCAAGATGAGCCCCAGCACCAGCAGCAGCAGCCACAACACCAGCAGCCTTCTCCTCACTGACCTGATGCTACACAGGAGAGAGGGGATCACCACAGGGTTGCACCATGCCAGAGGCGATACCCTCAACACAGGGTATACAGACAGAGGATGAGCTTCCTGGACATGACTGAGCAGCAGTGCTTCAGGAGGCTCAGGCTATCACACCAGGTCATGGCAGACATTTGTAGCTTGCTGGAACAAGACCTGCTGCCCAGAGGACGTGGTGGGCACGTCTTACCAGTGGCTGTCAAAGTCATCACCACCCTCAACTTCTTCACCTCAGGATCCTTCCAGGGATCTGCAGCAGACATTTCCAGGATCTTGCAGTCGGTCACCCAGGTGACTGATAGCATGTTTCACAAGTCTGCCACTTATATACATTTTACCACTGATGAAGCCAGTGTCACTGAGCGGGCACTCAGCTTTGTGGCTCTGGCTGGCTTCCCACAGGTGCAGGGCGTCATCAACTGCACACATGTGGCCATCAAGGCACCCCATCATCACCCAGGGGTGTTTGTGAACCGCAAGGGCTTCCACTCTCTCAATGTGCAGCTCGTCTGCAACCATAAAAAGATCATCTTGCATGTGTGTGCCAGATTCCCAGGGAGCTGTCATGACTCTTTTGTCCTGCGTCGGTCCACCCTCCCTCAGCTCTTCGCACCTGCGACCAGACTTACTGGCTGGCTACTTGGAGATAAGGGATATCCACTGAAGACATAGCTGATGACACCCTTGATGAGGCCAAGCAATGACACCGAGGAATGCTACAATGAGAGCCACATGATGACCAGATGTATAATAGACCAAGCAATCGGCATCCTGAAGATGCGTTTCAGATGCCTTGACAGATCTGGAGGAGTCCTTCAGTATGCACCAGCCAGGGTCTCCAGAATCATCATCCTATGCTGCACTCTGCACAACATAGCGCAGCAGCGAGGGCTGGAGCTGCAGAAGGAGCAAGGTGCAGAGCGCACAGCCTCTTCAGAGGAGGGGGAGGAGCAGGTAGAACACGAGGAGGAGGAGAAGGAGTAACCTGAGGTGGAGATGGCACCAGCAGCAGCGCATATTGCTGCCCGGGAGGCCCAGGATGGCTTCATAATGGCCCGATTTACTTAAGTTGCACCAGTGCACCCATATGACTCCCAGATGCTGTACCAATTTCACCTCCACCAACCCCCACCTGCCCCACCAACACCACAAAGCAGTCCTAAACTGACCAAACCATTCTTGTCAACCAAACACCCCATTGCTCGAGGTTAAGTAATGTCTCACCATTCACTCCAAGTAACAAGGCCACTTCCCAGGTAGCAGGCAAAAATGGACAAAACCGGAAAGTAGTGCAAAGAAATAAATTTATGTGCGTCATAAATAGAACTGAAACTTAATAGTAACATTTTGTCAAACACCCATGTGCATAACCTTGTGCATCTCTGATTGTATCTTTTTTCTTTTCTGTGTGCTTCTTTTTTCTTTTCTGCGTGCTTCTATGAGGTGCAACCCCTGTGGCTTCAGCAGAGGTAGAGGCAGGCTGCTCACTTCCCTGCTCTGACTGCTTAGACACTTTTGGTGGATGTCCTGTGTTTTGGAGCCTGTGAGGGCCCCAACAAAGACTGCTCCTCCAGCAACTGTGCTGGGGCAGACTTGGTCATTGAGATCTGAGGCAGCATGTGGGGCTCTGACTGAGGGAGAGGCAATGGGGGAGAAGTGGGAGCGCTTTGAGAAGAGCCTCCACTTCCATGTCCCGTCTCACCATCATCCCTCTCATGGGCCACCCGCACTTCCCTGCTAGCAAGCGGCTGGAGAGCACTTTGCTGCACATCAGTGGGGTGATGAATGCCCAAGTCTATGTTGGTATCCCTCCTCAAGAAGCAGTCAATGAGATTCGGCAATCTGTTGTTCACAGCAAGCATGTTCCCGTTTGACTGGCGTATTAGCTGCTCCATGCAGGTGGCCATCCTTTCCATGGAACAGCGCATCGTCACCATTGCTTGTAATATGGTACTGCTCATGTTGGAGATGGACTCGTCCATTCTCTGGACATTAGCGCACATCGCGGCTGGAAAAGCTGCCAGAGCCTCGCGCATTTGTTGCTGCTCCTCTAAGATCAAACTCTTTGTCGATGGCCCCCGAGGTTCTGCATCTGCATCTAGCTGAGCAGAGCTGGGTGCATCCTGCGCCCTCCAGCGAGGAGTCTCCACCTGCTATCCCTGTCTCCACCATCCGCTCTTGTTCACTTGTGATGTGTGAGACCCCAGGTGACAACACTGCTCTATGTTTCGATGTACTCACCGACGTGCCTTTCTCTGCGCTGGTGCTGGGTGCTCATGTGTCTGGTGATGGCGCACCCTCAGAGAATGGAGCTTCCTCTGAGGGGGCGTCTTTTTCCTCTGGCTGGACAGTGGTGGGGTGGGGGGTGTTGTGTCCGTGTGTTAATAGAGACACTGAAGACAGGAGTTGGTTTCACAGGTGTTTACTGAACAAAGTCTGGAGGGGAACTAACTGATACAACACAATATACAGGCTTATATAGCCTGAGTGGCCATTACCGGCATTACAGTACACAGGGGGCTCTTAAAGGCACATACACTACAATTCCTCCCCTTTTAGCCAACCAGTACATAATATTTTAAGTAATCATTAATTACATGTTACAAGAACAATAATCTACACATTACTGCAGTTAATCAATTATAAGTCAGTCTCTCTGGAGGCTTCCTGACTTGGTCCGGATAACGCCTCGGTGGTGTAGTAGTTTCTGGTGGTGTAGTAGGTTCTTTTGGCAAGGCTGATTCGGCTTGAATGCCAGTGTCGGGTTCATCGGGTTCCAGTATCACCGGATCGGAGGTAGATACCATGGGTATCTCTACTTCATCATTAGGCGTATAGAGTTGTGGTGTAGGTTGTCCCTTTTTGGCTGACTCTATGATTTGGTCAGCATGGCACCTTATTATGCTTTCTCCAATGTCCACGGTATACATCAGCGGTCCTAGTCGTGTGCAGATAGTTCCAGGCTGCCATTTCTCGGTACGGTAGTCCCAGGCCAAAACTTGTTGACCTATCTGGAAGGTTCTAGTTGGCCTTTCATTCATGCCTTGAAATTGCCGGTTCTCCACGTCCCTTCTGATGTTTGGCTTGATCAAATCCAGCCGGCATCTTAGGCTTCTATTGAAGAACATCGTGGCGGGAGTTTGGTTTGTAACCATATGTGTTGCATTCCTGTATGCAAACAAGAAGTTATCCACCTTATGCTGAAGTTTTATGTCTTCATTACCCATGGCCTTTATGGCCTTCTTGAATGTCTGGACAAACCTTTCAGCCAATCCATTGGTGGCGGGATGGTATGGGGCGGACGTGTAGTGCTTAACCCCATTGTTTTTTTAAGAACTTCCTGAATTCTTCGGACACAAATTGCGGTCCATTATCAGAACAGATCTGTTCAGGCAGCCCATTCCTGGCAAATATGGTCCTTAATACTGTGATGGTTTTTTCCGTGGTGGTGGGGGACATCTTTATTACCTCCGGCCACTTGGAGTGTGCATCAACTGCGATTAAGAACATTGAGTCCATAAATGGACCAGCAAAGTCGATGTGTACCCTTTGCCATGGAGATGAGGGCCACTCCCATGGATGTAGAGGGGCTTGTGGTGGAGCGTTTTGGACCTTCTGGCATCCTAGGCAGCTCTTGGTCATTTCTTCGATGTCTCCATCGATACCTGGACACCATACAAACGCCCTGGCTAGGTTCTTCATTTTCACTCCACCCAGATGCCCCTCGTGAAGCTCGTTTAGAACTTTATCCTGGAGTTTGGGTGGAATCACCACTCTGGATCCACACATCAAGGTTCCTCGGCACACTGACAGCTGTTCTCTTCTTTGCGAGAATGCTGGCAACAGTGGTTCGCCATGTGCTGGCCATCCCTTCACTGTTAAATTGTAGACTCGTGAGAGAGTCGGGTCATTTCTAGTTTCCCTTTCAATGGCAGAATTTGTTACTGGTAGACATTCGACTATGGTAGAGTGGAAAATCTCCACTGGGTCTACAGTAGGTGCCTCTTCTACCGTTGGCAACGGTAGGCGCGATAAACCGCCAGCATTCCCATGCTGTTTTGATCCTTTGTATTCTATGTTATATCGGTGTGCCCCTAGAAAACGGGACCACCTCTGTAGCCTTTGCGCTGTCATAATGGGAACACCCTTTTAGGGTTGAATATGGAGATGAGGGGTTGATGGTCAGTCAACAAGGTAAATTTTTGTCCGTGTAGGTAATGGTTGAATTTCTTCACTCCCCATACCAGGCTGAGTGCTTCCCTGTCGATTTGGGCACAGTTACGCTCAGCTGAGTTCAATGAGCGTGACGCAAAAGCTATCGGCCGTTCCGAGCCATCAGGGAATTTATGCGATAATACCGCTCCTACGCCGTAAGGGGATGCATCGCACGCCAGTCTGATTGGCAGTGATGGGTTGTAATGAGCCAAAACTTCTTTGGACGTGATTAAGTCTTTGCATTTATGGACGGCACGTTTACAGTCTTCGCTCCATTTCCAAATTACTCCTGTTTGTAGCAATTCATTAAGAGGGTGCAGAAGAGTTGATAAGTTTGGTAAAAATTTATGATAGTAATTTATTAATCCCAGGAACGACCTTAATTGTGAAACATTTTCAGGTGCTGGGGCTTTTATGACCGCTTCAATTTTTTCAGGTGACTTATGCAACCCTTCCTTATTAATAATGTGGCCACAATATATTTGATTCTGGAAAAATTCGCACTTGGGGCGATTTGCTCGTAGGCCCCGTTCTCTCAGCCTAGTGAGCACTTGCTCCAAATTGGCAAGGTGCTCGTTGTTGTTTTCTCCTGTTACAAGGATGTCGTCTAGGTAGCATTGAGTCCCCGGAATCCCTTGGAGGACTTGCTCCATAGCTCTTTGCCAGATAGCTGGAGCTGATGCTGCTCCGAAAACCAGTCGATTGTACTGGTACAGGCCTTTGTGTGTATTTATCGTGAGATACTTTTTAGAGGCCTCTTCAACCTCCATCTGTAGATATGCCTGTGCCAAGTCAATTTTGGTGAAACGTTTCCCTCCGGATAGTGAGGCGAAAATATCTTCTATCCTCGGAAGAGGATACTGTACCGTGTGAAGGACTGGGTTTACAGTCACCTTGAAGTCTCCACAGATGCGAATTTTTCTCTGTTCTTCAGATTTATCATTATTCAACGTTTTCTTCATGACTGGGACGATGGGTGTTGCCCACTCGCTCCAATCTATTTTGGATAATACACCTGCCTTTTCCAAATTCTCCAGCTCTGCCTCGACTGCTGGACGAATTGCGTATGGCATTGCCGCATCTTGCCGCATCAAAAACTTGGGAATTGCTGCATCTTCCACTTTTATTGAGGCGGTGATGCCTTTCAAGGTTCCTAGTTTCTCTTGAAACACTTCTTTGGCGTTGGCCAAGATGTCTTTTAATCGTTCAGGTATGACGTCATCATCGTTTTTTTCCTTACTGGTCACCGTCAGTGCCTGAATGGAGTGCCAGTCTAAACGTTTCTTCCTGATCCATTCACGTCCCAACAGCGGTGGACCACCATCTTGTAGAACGTATAAATACAACTTCTGTATTTCCTTGCTGTTGTATACAACAGGCACCCTTATTTTTCTTTTGGGGTATACTTTCTGCCCCGTATATGTTTTCAAGATAATGGATGTGTCTTTTAAAGGTATATGCGGAAATAGCCGCTCATAATCCCGTCGATTTATGATGGTCAGAGCTGATCCTGTATCTAGCTCCATTTTAACAGGGGACCCTGCTATCGTGAGGGTAACCCAAATGGTCTGGTAATCTTCTTTGGCAATTACATTATGTAATTTGAGACAGCTTAGTCTCTTGTTTTCGGAGTCGCTATCGCTCTTCTGGTCTTCGGAGCTACTATCCGTCATCATTTGTACCTTTCTGTACTTTTCTTTATTGATTTTTTTTTTCCTGTCCGTAGATTTTTTTTGTCCAGATCGGCATACCCGTGCAATGTGTCCAATCTTTTCGCATTGCCTGCATGCTTTGTCCTTGAACCAGCAGTCCCTCTGGTCATGGGTGGATCTGCCGCAGCGATAACATCTCTCGAAACCCTGTGTCATTTCATGGGTGCTGAAGTCCTGTGTCTTTTGTTGTATCTCTGTAGCTCCTCTTGCGGCTGCTTCGTATGATACAGCCATACTGAAAGCCTTGTCCAGTGTCAAATCTTTCTCAGAAAGCAGCCTTTTCTGTGTTCCTTCACTTAGGAGATCGCAGACGAATTTGTCTCGAAGATAATCTGCTAGTCCTGCCCCGAATTGGCAGTGCTTTGATAGCTTTCTTAATTCGGTGAGGTAATCAGCGTTACTTTCATTCTTGTGTTGATTCCTCTTGAAGAATTTGAATCGTTCCGCTATCAGCAGCGGTGTTGGGTTTAAGTGCTCCTCCTGTAGGGTATCAACAATTTCTTTAAAATTCTTGTCCTTTGGTTTGGCTGGAGTGATTAAGTTTCGTAACAGCCCGTATGTCTTTGCGCCCATTAGATTTAGAAGTGCTGATGCTTTTTTATCATTTTCTATTCCATTTGCGGTGCAATATACCTCCACTCTTTCCACATATGTGGTCCAATCCTCTATATCGTTATCAAAAGCATCAATATTGCCAGCCTTAGGCATCCTGGAAAAAAAATGGCGCTTCCTGCGCTTCCCCGCCGCTGCTGCCGATGACAACGCTGTTTTCCGCGTTTTTTTTATTTTTTTTAATTTATTTACAGGTGGAGACTCGTTCCCACTGGACTCTCTCTGCTAGGTCTGAACGCCGACCTGCTTGCAGCGCCGGCCGTCTCCCGAGTGCTCCCTCCCCGTCTGTTACTGCTTGCCTCAGCCTTCGCTGCTTGGCCTCGCTGCAGAGCCAGCCGCTGGAGCTCCAGCCCGACACCCAGGAAGGATTATTGCAGTACCTGCCACCAGCTCGGCTAGCTGGTGAAACCACAGCTTTTTCTTTTTCTTGCTTCGACTTTGGACGTCAGAGGAATCGATGTCCTTGAGGTGCTGCCGAATTGCAGGTAATTCCGTTTCCAATTCGTCGCCACTGTTGTGTCCGTGTGTTAATAGAGACACTGAAGACAGGAGTTGGTTTCACAGGTGTTTACTGAACAAAGTCTGGAGGGGAACTAACTGATACAACACAATATACAGGCTTATATAGCCCGAGTGGCCATTACCGGCATTACAGTACACAGGGGGCTCTTAAAGGCACATACACTACAGGGGGAGCACTTGATGGACCTGTGGGAGAGTAAAGACTTGAATTAGACCTCTTTTGATAGGAAAGTGTAACGTTACCATTATGCACAAGATAATATTTCACTGGCTGCTGACATCAGTCATCATGAGTGACTGTTGTATGCCATGTGGGATATTTAATTCTGCCACCAGGTTGCTGGGAGGTCCCTCTCCGTCTCCCACCGCCAGCAGCTCAGTCACTCCACTTATTTCGAGAGCCTCATCTTCTGCAGGCGTAAAATTTGTATTTATTGGAGGGCCACCTCTGGTTCTCTCTTTTTTTTTTCTCCTGGTCTGCGCTCTCCTCCTGCAAAGAGTGAAAGAAGGGAACTTTGAGTGAGAGTGATGGAATGAGTGTAAGGAATGGATGGGCTACATCTGTAGCGGGTGACTATGAGGGAGTGGCGTGACATTGCCAAATGAACTCCTTCTGTGGCATTGCATTAGGATGAGGGTGAGTGTCAGTGGTGTATAGTCAGCTGGGGATGTGAGTAGGTGCATAGACAGTGAGGTATGAGTGCACCTGCAAGGTAGGTTGGTGTGAGGAGTGAAGTGCAGGAGTAGGCTTGGGAAGGCAGAGTGATGGGGTTGGGGTGACACACACATCAGGATATAGTTGAATGTGGCATTGTACATGACTTTCCTGACCTCATGAGATCATTAAATCACTTCTAGCATTGAATCCAGAAACGGCTGAAAAATCCCTGCTGCTCACTTCTTGGGCAATCTCCAGCCATGCCCTCTTGGTTTCTCTGGCTGCTCTTTTCCTGCTGCTGCCAGGGAATAAAAGCTCCCTGTGTGCTCTGGCTCCCTGGACCAGGACTTCCAGAGAGGTATCTGAGAACCTGGGCACAGCCTTCTGTCACTGTGACTCCATGTTTGCTTGCACCCACACAAATCTCTGTGATATAGACCAATAGCCACCTCTCCCAAACACCTTTATGCTTCCTCCAACATCCTTCAACTGGGATGTGATGCAAGACTCCTTTAAATATCCGAGCTGAAAACGAGTCATCAGTGACGTCATTTTAATTGGCCGGGAAACCCGCATGACTGTTTCGATTGATGTAATTGAGTTAAATGTGCAGTGCAGAACGCGCTGTTGAAAACTTCGGGATGGTGACCCGCTACGCGGCCCGCACACACCTGCCCCGACTCTAAGGTGAAGATTCCAGCCTATGTGTAGTTTACCTTAGCATGGACTGTCTCTTGCCTATTTAATCTATTAAGGGAAAGTTCTCAACAAATGCTGGTTGATCCCCAAGGATAGTTGATTATTGCAGCAGCGGGTGAGTTCCAGCTCACCTTACCACCCACCAGCCTGTTGTGGGTGCAGAGAACTGATGCAGTGAGACTCCACTCCCAATTGCCTTTCATTACTCCTTGGAACTGAGTGTTGGGCAAAGTGTGGATGAGTGTGCATAAAGCGTGTTTAAAGTGAATCTGTGATACAAAATCTTAAAAGAAAAACTCATGCTCAAATTTTCATCCATGGTACAAAATGTCATCTAGTAGGATCTTACTAGAATAATGTTTACAAATTATGTAAAAAGTAAGAAAGACTTGCATTTATACAGTGCCTTTCAGGACCTCAAGACGTCCCAAAGTGCTTTACAACCAATGAAATATATGAAATGTGGCAGCCAATTTGCACACAACAAGGTCCCACAAACAGCAATGAGATAATTATCAGATAATCTGTTTTAGTGATTTTGGTTGAGGGTTAGATATTGGCTAAGACACATGAGAACATAAGAATTAGGAACAGGAGGAGGCCATACGGCCCCCCGAGCCTGCTCCGCCATTCAATATGATCATGGCTGATCTTCAACCTCAACTACACTTTCCCGCCCAATTCCCATATCCCTTGATTCCCCAAGAGTCCAAAAATCTATATATCTCAGCCTTGAATATACTCAACGACTCAGCATCCACAGTCCTTCAGGTAGAGAATGCCAAAAATTCACAACTCTCTGAGTGAAGAAATTCCTCCTCACCTTAGTCTTAAATGGCCAACCTCTTATCCTGAGACTATGCCCCCTAGTTCTAGACTCTCCAGCCAGGGGAAACAACCTCTTAGCATCTACCCTGTCAATCCCCCTCACAATTTTATATGTTTCAATGAGATCACCTCTCATTCTTCTAAACTCCAGAGAGTATAGGCCCAATCTACTCAATCTCTCCTCATAGCACAACCCTCTCATCCCAGGAATCAATCTAGTGAACCTTCTAAGGCTTCTAAGGCATGTATGTCCTTTCTCAGATAAGGAGACCAAAACTGTGCACAGTACTCCAGATGTGGTCTCACCAAAGCCCTGTACAATTGTAGTAAGACTTCCTTACTCTTATACTCCAACCCTATTGCAATAAAGGCCAATATGCCATTTGCCTTCCCACCTGCATGCTAACTTTTTGTGTTTCCTGTACGAGGACACGTAAATCTCTCTGAACACCAACATTTAATAGTTTCTCATCATTTAAAAAAAATATTCTGTTTCTCTATTCTTCCTACCAAAGTGAATAACCTCACATTTCCTCACATTATACTCCATCTGCCATGTTATTGCCCATTCACTTAACCTGTCTATATCCCTTTGCAGGTGTGTTCAGACAGCTTACTTTCCCACCTAGCTTTGTATCGTCAGCAAACTTGGATACATTGCACTTGGTCCCTTCATCTAATTCATTAATATAGATTGTAAATAGCTGAGGCCCCAGCACTGAACTTTGCGGCACCCCATTAGTTACAGCCTGCCAACTGGAAAATGACCCGTTTATCCCTACTCTCTGTTTTCTATCCGTTAACCAATCCTCTATCCATGCTAATATATTACCTCCAACCCCATGAGCGTAGTAAACTTTTATATGGCACCATATCGAATGCCTTTTAGAAATCCAAATATACTACATCCACTGGCTCCCCTTCATCTACCCTGTTAGTTACATCCTCAAAAAACTCCAATAAATTTGTTAAACACAATTTTCCTTTCATAAAACCATGTTGACTTTGCCTAATCATATTATGATTTTTTAAGTGCCCTGTATCACTTCCTTAATAATGGATTCCAGCATTTTCCTGATGACTAATGTCAGGCTAACTGGCCTGTAGTTCAACGTTTTCGCTCTCCTTTCTTGAATAGCGGGGTTACATTTGCTACTTTCCAATCTGCTGGGTTGTTGACTTTTAGTCCCATTAGTTTCTCAAGAACTTTTTCCTCTACTGATATTAATTACTTTAAGTTCCCCACTATTTTTGGTATGCTGGGAGAACTGCCCTGCTCTACTTTGAATAGTGCCATGGGATCTTCTACATCCATCTTGGAGAGCAGGCGGGGCCTCAGTTTAACATCTTCAGTACCAAACTGGAGTATCAATCTAGATTTTGTGCTCAAGTTCTAGACTGGGACTTGAAACCCACGATCTTCTGATTCAGAGATGAGAGTGCTACCAAATGAGCCACAGCTGACACTCTACAAGACCTATGTACTACAAGAACATAAGAATGCATGCAATGAGAAGAAGCAATATGGCCCATCATCAAGCTCCTTCCATAAGCCATGGATAATCTACACTATTATAGACTCAACCCCACCCATTGAATCTCCTGAAGGACAATTCTGCCTAAATACCTCCTGACTCCAGAATATCTCTCCATCCCTAGAGATGCACTATTCAACCCTGGCTGGCTACCCTTCACAGATGACATCCCACTCGCCCAAACAGGAACCATAATGTATATGATTACTTCAGTCTATAATTATCGCTAAAACCTTCAATCTCATTTCTAACCAGATAGTTATCAAGCTCTTTTTTTTTGAAGGAGCTAAATGACACAATGTCAACTGATGTTACTGGGAATTTTTGTCATACATCCAGTAGCCTTTGGGGGCATGGGGGAACTATTTTAATTGCTAGTCTTGCTTCAGCTTTATTTATTTTGAACTCATGCACTCTGGTTTTGAGCTCACAGCTCAAATGAAATAGCCTGCTTGCATCTACATCATTTATGCCTCCACGTAAATTCACCTCCCATATCTTAGAGCCCTAGATACAAAAGATCCGTAAGACTTTTCTCTGAACCCTCTCCATCGTACCAATGTCCTTTTGAAGGTAGGGTGTCCAAAATGTCAAACAGTATTCCAAATGTGGTCTCACCAGTGATCCATACAAGGCTAAGATAACTTGTTTTGAATTATAGGGGTGAATATTTGTCTTTAGCGCTCTTAGTGCAGAACTTTGAGTGCCATGAGTGCAGATTAGGAATTCTGGTGCGCAACCGAGTTACGGGCCCACAATTTTCCATACTTTGCCTTTAACATTCCTGGCACAAAACTTCACAAGCCCAAATTCACAACATATACTTACAGTGTGCAAAATTGCTGTGCTGAAAGAGCTAACTATGAAAATTTATCGCATAAGCAAATACCCTTGAGATACATCCCAGTCATTGATTGGCCTTGTTGATAGAAGCTTCACATCGCTTGGAAACATTCAGTGAATGAGCAATAATCAATCCTTTTCCATCTTTGCTAATAAAAGTCCCTTCATCGTGTACACATGTGTCATGCTGAGAGGAAGTGTACAGATTATGGAAATGAGCCCCTATTCAGATGATGTCACAGACTTACAATAAATTCTGGAAATACACTAGGAAATACTCCTGTGAATGTGCAGTTATAGCTCAGATTATGCAAGATAAATGTAGCATTTAATGTGTTCATACATATATCACGTTCAGCTTTTCAGAACTGGTGTGGACTTCACTATATGCACATGGTAATTTGCAAGTCAATCTTCAAGCATACTCATGGATGCCACATATAGTTACATTTATTCCACAGCCACACTGGATAACAGTACTAAGTAAGGAAATTCATTGTGCTGTAGGGTTTATGTGCAGAACAGAAAGAAGGTCAACCAGACTGCAATGATAGCACATTGTGCAGATTGTCCTTCGTATGATTATACTGAATGTATAAACTCCATAAAGTTGTATTTAACATTTTTAACTGAATTTTTTTTTAATGCACAAATTATATGGTTTTAAGAGAGCATATGGGATTCTTGGCAGTTCTGTTACTGGTTTCTTACTCTCCGATTAATAAAATTCTGTGGCACATGATCACTTTACTTAAATGAGAATTATACTACTTGTCTATGAGGCATGATACAATCACATAATATACCTGGAAACATGTACAAAATATTTCAGTGCCACAAAATGGTTCATGTTTGACACTGTGGAAAGAAAAATGATCATATCCATTACAAATGATATCTGTGTTCCAATGATACATGCTTCAAATTGTCCTGCCAACAATGTACAGCAATACTTTACTTGAGTAATTTGCATGGGTGCTAAAGCAAAGTGCAACATTATTTTTACTTCCCAGTTCACTTGTGACTGAGTATTCACCTTCCAATTTAAATAAACCCTCTCTCTCATACTTTTTGTACTGGCACTGCCATGTTCTGTCCGGAATGCTAGGGAAGAACAGCTGTAAATAGCAGTAAGTATTAACGTGGCGATTCCACTCAATCCAGAGGTGTTGCAGAGTTTATTTAACACTGTCTCAAGATAGTGTGAGATTGGTAGTGTAACGTCAATGCACTTTGGACTTCCAAGACAAAACGCCATCATCAGTATCATTGGTTAAAGGGAAATCAAAGGCTATGTTTAAAAATGATTTGAGTGATACTTGAAACATTGCATTTGTGAAATTTTACCTGGCCCTAAGCTCTGTATAGTGGCATGTGATGGAATCCTGTGCTGCAGTTTTAAAACACCCCAGGTGATTTTTTGTGTTGATCAAGGTGAGGATCATTGACTCTGGTCAATGGAACATTTTGCTATTTGTGACATCTGGGGGAGAATTTAACTGGGAGCAAGCTTCAGGTGGGCGGGGGCAATTTAAATGTCAACCCCCTTCCACATCATCAAAAATGAGACCAGGGCTATTTTAACTCCTGGGCAACATTTATATCCCGTCAACCAACTGCCTGCCCGAAATGGGTGTAATGAGGCAGCTGGCCAGTTGCTGATAGGTGAATATTGGTGGCCTCTAGGCCGCCCTCCGGCACTCTGGTAAGTTGCAAGGTGGGTGGTTTTAGCAGGGATATGCGGATGGGAAGTTAGGAGTGGGGGTGGGGTGGAGAGCTAGGGGTAGCTTTCCTTGTTGTGCCAAGAGGAGCACTCCTGCTCCTCCTAGCTCTATAAAGCTAAGTTTGAAACTGGCATTTAAATTCAATGGATATTAAAATTAGGAGAGATGTATAAAGGGCAGCTGAGGTGATATCACCAGTTATATGGTATTGCCCGAAGTCAAAATTACCCCCAGTGATTTAGTGAGTCATTGGCCCTGGGGTCGTGGCTATTTGCAGTGGTATGTAGGAACAAATTTTACTTCCTGCAGTATACAATGAATACCTTTATGTAAAATAACAAATTAATAGTCTGGACCAGAATTTGCGGTGGATGGGACAGCGTGCTCTCAGAGTACACCATCATACCGCCTTTGAAATGGACTGCAAGTTACACAGGATTACATAGGATATACAGCACAGAAACAGGCCATTTGGCCCAACCAGTCCATGCCAGCATTTATGCTCCACTCGAGCCTCCTCCTGTCTTTCCTCATCTAACACTATCAGCATACCCCTCTATTCCCTTCTCCCTCATATGCTTATCTAACCACCCCTTAAATGCATCTATACTATTCGCTTCAACCACTCCCTGTGGTAACAAGTTCCACATTCTCAGCACTCTCTGGGTAAAGAAGTTTCTTCTGAATTCCCTATTTGATTTCTTGGTTTCTACCTTATATTGATGGTCTCTAGTTTTGCTCTTCCCCACAAGTGGAAACACTCTCTGTATCCACTCTATCAAAACCTTTCATGATTTTAAAGACTTCTATTAGGTCACCTCTCAGCCTTCTCTTTTCAAGAGAAAAAAGACCCAGCCAGTTCATCCTTTCCTGATAGGGAGACCCTCGCATTTCTGCTATCATTCTTGTAAATCTTCTCTGCACCCTCTCCAGTGCCTCTTTATCCTTTTTATAATATGGCGACCAGAATTGTATGCAGTACCCTAAGTGTGGTCTAACCAAGGTTTGATACAAGTTTAGCATAACTTCACTACTTTTCAATTCTATCCCTCTAGAAATAAACCCTAGTGCTTGGTTTGCTTCTTTATGGCCTTGTTAACCTGTGTCGCTACTTTTAGTGATTTGTGTATTTGTACTCCGAGATCCCTTTGCTCCCCAATCCATTTAGATTCTTATTTTCCAAGTAAAATGTGACCTCCCTATTTTTCTTACCAAAATGTAAACCTCACATTTATCTGTGTTGAAATTCATTTGCCAATTATATGCCCATTCTACAAGTATATTAATGCCTTCTTGTAATTTGTTGCAGTCCTCCTCAGGATTGACTAGCCGCCTCAATTTGGTGTCATCCGCAAATTTAGAAATAGTGTTTTTGATTCCGAAGTTTAAATCGTTAATATAAATTGTGAACAACAGTGGTCCCAGCACTGATCCTTCCTTCTACCACTCTGAATAGCTACCCTTTACCCCTACTCTCTGCTTCCTGTCTTGAAGCCAGCCAACTATCCATTCTGCTACTTGTCCCCTGACTTTGCATTGCCTGACCTTATTCATTAGTCAATTATGTGGTACCTTATTGAAGGCCTTTTGAAAATCTAGATAAATTACATCTACTGCATTACCCTTGTCTACTCTCTCTGTTACCTCTTCAAAAAATTCAATTAGGTTGGTTAAGCAAGACTTTCCCTTTTGAAATCCATGCTGACTATTTATTATTATATTTTTGGCTTCTAGATGTCCTTCCATTTTCTCCTTTAGTAGGGATTCCATTATTTTTCCTACCACCGATGTTAAACTGACTGGTCTATAGTTCCCTGGACATGGTCGATCTCCCTTCTTAAATATATGTTAGCTATCCTCCAGTCCTCTGGCACTACATTTTTTTCTAACAAATTACTAAATATGTGTAACACTGCCTCTGCTATCTCTTCCCTAGATTCTTTTAAAATGCGCGGATGTAATCTGTCCAGACCAGGGGTTTTATCCTCTTTGATTTTCATTAGTTTAGTTAATATCTCCTTGTTTTATTTTAAATGCAGTTATCTCATTACTAATCTCATCATCCAATGCCATTTCCATCTGTTCTATCTCCCTGGTAAATACTGAAGCAATGTAATTATTTAATATCTCTGCCATCTCTCTATTGTTGCCTGTGGTATTATTCTGTCCATCCCTTCATGGCTCTATTCCCATCCTGACCTTCCTTTTTTATTGATGTGCCTGTAAAATATTTAACTATCTTGTTTTATGTTCCTTGATAATTGCATTTCATAGTTCTCTTTGCCTTCCTAATTGTTTTTTTGACTTCTCTCCTAATCTCTTTGTATTCTCTCTTGTCATGCTCGCCCTTGCTGCCCATGTACTTACTGTATGCCTCTTTCCTTACCCTCAATTTTTCCCTTATGGCGTTATTCATCCACGGTGTCTCATTAGTATTTAGTTAGTTTTTGGTTTTTAGCGGAATATATTTTTCCTGAACTCTGTTGAACACTGTTTTAAATGTTTCCCATTGCTGTTCTACATCATTGTTTGTCAATATTGTTGCCCATTTTATTTTCCCAGGTTCAATTCTCAGCCCCTCAAAATCAGCTTTTCTCCAAAGTTTGGGATTTCCGCATGCGATCTGTCAAGTTACGACTTGGTAGATCATCCACTCCGCCTTGGAAATCCCAATTGCCGACACAGAGTTGGGCTCATTGCCCACCAACTGCCCAGCAATTACGTATGAAAATTTTTACGGCTGATGCAAACAGGGGCAGGGCCTGTTTGCATCAACATAATGGGATACCTCAAAAGATCCAAAGCACCGTTCAGCATGTATTTAGCTTATTTACTCACACAAAAGTAAAATTGGAACATTACAGCAGATGGAAGCAACTGAGCTCCATTTGAATAATTTAGCTGTGGGTTTCATAGAATTGTGAAGAGCTTTTTTTGTTAGTTTGTTTTGTCTACACATTTTATTGAAATCCTGATGTTGAAGCTTGGTGCTATCATTTTGCCAGTCTTTTTGTGTGGAGCAATCTGAATTCAACCAGTATTAAATCCCAAATAAAGGACAAAATGTTAAACCTAGCTATATATTTATATCTTATTTCCTGACATTAAAGCTTTTAAAGTCACCGCGCGGTGCTGTTGTCATTGACCGTGCCCGTCCTGTTAGTGGATTCAACGGGTCAGGTACCAGTCTGCACCCTCCTTTCTCCTATAAGCCTGATGCTGATTTGCACAACTGTCAAGAGGAAACTCGGTGCTTCCACTGATTGAAGCACCAGGCCCACATGATCCCAATTATGCTTCCGTACACGCTGCGCCCCTGGGATCCATGGGCAATTACGCAGTCCTCGAGTACGCAGCATCAAACAGAAAGTTCGCGAAGGAGGGTCCCCCCATCAGGTAAGTTTGTATTCTATTCAGATGCCAGTGGCGTACTCCATAGGTACGCCACTGATCGCAAAATCTGCCCCGTGTTTCCTTTTTTGTAAATATTTGTGTTCCCTATATTTTATTTCTTTCTGAACACATAGATAGGGTGTGTAATAGTGACATGCCTTAGCATTACACTGATGCTTCTCCTTTAATACATGGATTATTAACAAACTATTCATGCGTAACCACGTAGCCTTCTATAGTGTAAAAAGATTTAATTTAATTAATTTTGATTAAGCAAATCTATCATGAGATCAAAGGAATTCGCATCTATATTGACAAGTAATTAATTCAAGTACCACAGACCCAATATTTCTTATTCTGCAGCCTGCAGACTTTAGGAATTAATTAATGATTATTCTCAGCACTCAATTTAGGGATATATTATATTGAAATAATCATTTTAATGACTAATTTGAAAGGTTTAAGTATGATTTTTGCATACTGGGATGATTAAAATATGATATTTTCAGCTTGTGGTCCCAAGGGTAGATTACCTTTAAAATTGATCACAGGCATAGGAGGTATTTTACATTTTGTCAATAGGAAGTGCTCTGTGCAGGGTGCTTTGTCCTTGACTTGTCCAGTGAAGGAGACTTTTTGATTTGCAGTCCTGCTGCAGTTGAGGTTAGCCAGCTTCAAAAATGAATTTTAGTGAATTATTGTTCACGAGTCATTAAACCAAACTCAACCTCATTTTGTCTCAGATTAATGTACGACTTTAGACAATAAAATCTCTTTTTATGTGGTTTGAGAGTGACTTGAGCAGTTTCCACTTTCACTCTTTTAAAAAAAATATTTACAGCAGAAAGTAAAATGTTAGAAAACAAAGCTGCATATCCCATTTTGGGGCAATGCTTGACTGCTAGACTGGTAGTATGCAGGAGATTGTCCTGGAGTCTCCAAGAATTAAAGATTAGTGGTCTGGACACCTCTGCAAGCAAGCCAGGAGAACAATCACAGTGACATTAAATAAAATTTAATAAAATGTTTTAAAAAAAATTCTTTGAATACTTTTGTTAATTAATTGTAAAAATATTGGAAATGGGGAAAAAAGCTGTTTGACTGGAGACAGGAGGTCTTGTGATGAAACCTCCAGGGAGACGTCGATCCAGAGATGACAGCCCCAGCTTGGGCTCGATCCATTAACCAAATTAGTTAGCACAGAGTATGACTATTTAGCATTATAAAGTAGATTTATTTACACTAAAAGAGCATATTCTTTGGAAGTCTAAGTCGTAATTCTTACTCATGCTCATTAGGTGAAGCTGCCTTTTAAGCTTCCATCTGACCATGTGTCTGAGTACAGTCCCTACCGCATATAGTGGGCACATTCGTGCCAATGTAATTTGCCTGCTATATGTGGTGGACGGTAAAAGCAATGCAACAAAATAACTCCCGAAGCTGCCTGAAGTCTCCACTTTCCAATTGCCTCCCGTAATTACTAACAATGCAACCAGCTGATTGAAACTGCCTGAAGACCTCACTTTGGCTGAAATCAGCGGAGTTTTTATATCGGAAACTACAAGGTAAGTATTCATTGAACTGCACGAAATAGCCAGCGCACTTTTATGTAGCACCTTTGTAATTGCGTCCTGTGGTAATGACAAATGGTTAGTGCCATTTTTCCGATATAAGCAGCTGTCCGAGATAACCATGGACATTGCAAGTGATGGGGACTGTACCGGACCCTGCTAGGACAGGGAACGCTATTCATGATATGACAGTGCACTCTTAATCTAGAGCCGTAGAAGTTTACAGCACAGAAAGAGGCATTTGGCACATCAGGTCCATGCTGGCTCTTACCTAAAGCATTCCAAAGTACCTGCTGTACTTTTTCCCAAATACTTTTGCATCATTCTCTGCTTTAAATATTTATCTACTCTTCCGTTAAAAAGAATCAATGTTCTCTGCCTCAGTTACTCCCTGTGACAAAGTATTCCAGGCTCCTATAACTCTGTGTAAAGAGTTTTCCAAAATTCTTTCCTCGCGCTCTTAATGGCTATTTTAAATTGATGTTCCTTTGTTGCCTACTTCTCAACTAAAGAAATGGGGGTGGGGGGAATTTTAATTGGGAGCATGTTTTGAGTGGGCGAGGGGCAGGGTGAGCATCAGACTCTGCCAGCCACCCCCCCCCCCCCCCCAATGGCATCAAGTTGAGGCCTGGGCTATTTTAACTCCCAGGCCTCATATACATTCCACCGGTCAACTGCCACCCAAAGCAGGCAGAAAGTGGCCACTGACGGCAGCTGGCTAGAAAAAGCCACGCCCACTGACTGGAAGGTAAGTGGTGGGGAGGGGCTTTCTGGGTCTCATGGGTGGGAATGTGGTGGTGGGCGGGTGGGGGGGGTGGTGGAGATCCTGGCACCAAGACGCTTGCTCATCCTGGTCCCACAAAGTAAAGTTTAACACTTACCTTTCATGGCCTCTTCAGTCTTCAGAGACGTTTTCACCGAGCCGGGTGGCCACAGCGGGCACGTTGCTCAGACTGCGGTTAAAAAGCCATCGGCTGCTATTGTCGTAATAAAACCCCGACTTGCATACATGTATGTGGCTCCCACCTGATTTAGGTGGCCGCCTCATACATGGCTAAAAACAGCAGTGTCAGCTGTGGCTCAGTGGGTAGCATTCTCGGCTTTGAGTTAGAAGGTTGTGGGTTCAAGTCCCACTCCAGGGACCTCAACACATAAATCTAGACTGACACTCCCGTGCAGTGCTGAGGGAGTGCTGCAACTGTCGGAGGTGCTGTCTTTCAGATGAGACGTTAAAACGAGGCCCTGTCTGCTCTTTCAGGTGGACGTAAACGATCCGATGGCACTATTTCGAAGAAGAGCAGGGGAGTTATCCCTGGTGTCCTAGACAATATTTATCCCTCAATCAACATAGCAAAAACAGATTATCATTATCACATTGCTGTTTGTGGGAGCTTGCTGTGCGCAAATTGACTACTGTGTTTCCCACATTACAACAGTGACTACACTCCAAAAGTACTTCATTGGCTGTAAAGTGCTTTGAGATGTCCAGTGGTCGTGAAGGGCACTATATAAATGCAAGTCTTTTTAAAATCCCTGCAGAATGGGTAATTGACCCGTCCAGCTCAGTTTCTGCTGAGCAGGGGAGTTAAAATTCCCCATCTTGTTTTTCCCTATTCACCTCATAATTTAAAAACCTACTATTAAATTTCTTCTCGGACTTCTCTGCTCCAATAGAAGTAGCTCCAATACTCAAGTCTCTCCTCAGGAATATAGTTTCCGAGCTCTGCTTAATCAACAATGTGTGTTTTCTATGGTTTTAATGTCCTTTCAATCATGAGGGGGGCCTAAAACTGCAAAAAATACCATTGCGTTGTTCAAATTTATAATTTCCTCTTTGCTCTTGCACTGTATTGATAGATAAATAGAGTTGACCTTTTTAATGGCTTTATTTACTTGCACTCGCAACATCAAGGAAGATTGTATTTCAACTACGAGATCTCTCTGTTCCTCCATAACCCTCAGCGTCTTTTCATCGAACTTTAGATTAAGAGGATCTTGATTTGGGATTTTAAATCTGAATTTCAATTCCAACTTCATCTGAATGCTTATCTTTTGTTCTTAAAGGGTTAATCCCTGCATGAACTGGTGTGGTCATTGGATAAGTGATGCTGTTTGAACCGAGTGACAGATAGTCACTTAGAAAATGAAATGCTCAGTGAAATGGCAGGCTACCTCCCTTGTGCTTCTGAATGCCTTCCATGCTAAATTAGGGCACTTTATTCTACCCTATTATATATTTTGTGAACATAGCTGTCCTGTGAAATCTTTGCAGTGCCAGATAAGTTTATGCTTCAGAGGAATGCTTTCCCTTGGAATCCATGGCTGTCTTTCAACAGTGTCGGAAGAAAATTCATTTGCCCAGAGCTCATGTGCATGGCAGATTGTATTGATAATAATATCCAAACAAATTTATACTTTAATTTTGCTACTTGTGTTGGCATTTACAATGTTTTTAATAAATAAAAATAAGCTCCCTTGACAGCTCAGCCGCTCAAGGCAGTGCTGAGCTTTGCTACACAGATCAGAAAAGTCCCAAGCTTATTTCTCAGTCTGTGCTGAGTTTGCTAATCTCAGCTGGGGTGGCAGTATGGGCTCTATAATTGTCCTTAGTGCCCCTGGATTAAAGAAGGAAAAATTGGTCAGTGCAGGAACTGAGAGAAGTGGTAGAGAGGTAGAGCTAGATGTCATCAGCATACATGTGGAAGTTGACCCCATGTCTGGGGATGATGTCATCACATAGACGAAGAAAAGGAGAGAGCCAAGGATTGATCTTTAGGGGACCCAGGAGGTATGGATGCGAGGGCAAGAAGAGAGGCCATTGCTGGAGGTGTTTTGGCTATGATTAGATAAGAATGAAAGGAACCATGTGAGATTGACAATGGAGAGAGGCGTTGGAGAAGGATTGTGTGGTTGACTGTTTCAAAGGCTGCATAAAGGTCAAGGAGAGATACAACAATTACAGTGACTTTGGTTAGGGCCATTATGATTCCATGGTAGGGGTGGAAACTAGATTAGAGAGGTTTAGACAGGGAGCTGTGGGAGAGATGAGCACAGATCTGGGAGACAACAAAATGTTCAAGTACTTTGTTAACGAAAAGGAGGTTGGAGATAATACAGTAGTTTTTAAGGATAGAGTAGTTGAAGGTGATTCTTTGAGGAGGGTAGGATGGTTTTGAAAGGGAGAGGGATAGTGCTTGAGGGTGGGAACGATTTACAATGCCAACCAGCATAGGGGTCAGGAAGGGAAGTTGGTTGGTCAGCAGTTAGTGGACATGGGGTCAATGGAGCAGAAGGTTAATTTCATGGACAAGATGACCTTGAAAAGGGCATGGGGGAGATGGGAGAGAAACAAAAGAGAGACATGGGGTTCAGGGCTAGGTCAGCAGGGGACTCGGTAGAAGTTGGGCCTGGTGAACAAGGGAAAGAGGGAGGAAGCAGTAGAAGCAGCTGTACAGATGGTCTTTATCTCGGTGACAAAGACATCCATGAGCTCCTCGCACTTCTTGGAGGTGAGGTTGGAGGAGGCAGATGAGAGTGATTTAAGGAGCTGAGTGATAGTGGAGAAAAGAAGTTGGAGACTATCTCTGCTCTCCAGGACAATCCTAGAGTAGTGGACAGTTTCAGCTGAGGAGAGATTGATGTGGTCCATCCAGGTCTGGTGATGGTTGGCTAAGACAGTGAGGAGCCAGATACATGAAATCTATGCCTGGTGGGCTGGATGAAGTGAAAATTAGGGTTGTACCAGGGGAATGACAGAGCTAACTATTTTGCCCATTCCACCATCTGATCAATATCTCCTTGCAGCTTTGTTTCGACCTCGATGGTGACCGGCAGCATGGGATAGATAGATGGGTGCCTGAGACGTGCCCATTGTGGTGCAGGCACCCACCAGCCCTACGTAAATGAAGTGTCCTCCCACTGATGCCCTCTAGTGGGGTTAGCGCTAGAGGGCACCAATGGGCATGGTCTGGGCCAACTGCCAGAATCACAGCCTTCACATTTTTGGGGCCTCTTTCTCCCTCTTAATATGCTTTTACAGTTCACTTAGAAGAAAAAGACCCCGTGTGAAGTAAAAGCTAGACTGGACTCATCACCATGACTAGACATTCAGTGATCAGTTAATCTATCAATAACTTTGAATTTATAAATGCCTACTTGTTGAAGTTCAAATTCCTCAGCAGCAACAAAGACGAAGATGATGTGGAGGGATTGGGCGGGGGGGCGGTGGGGTGGTTCCTGTTACTGATTTATGTACATTCACAATGGTATTGACTCCTACATATACTGGTATGCTACGTTTGCTTTTCTGATTTCTATAGGCCTTTATATCCTATATATCTGGGAAGGTCATTAAAAAGTAAAGATTATGGGTGACAAGATAACATAGACACAATAGTTTGCCTATTGCTATTGGTGTTCAGAAACCATGGCCCAACATTTGCGACCGGAGACTTCCCATGGGAGTATGCCTCCGATCTGTAAAATATCTTCGCATTTACCTGGTGGCCAGGGAGATATGGAGGCCGGTCCAACCAATAAAAGAAGGGAATCCCCATTCTACTTATGGGAGTTCTGTACGTACGGAAATCCCATAAGTATGAATGGGGATCACTTAAAAAATACACAAACACATGAAATATATATTTTTTTAAATTACATAATTAAAATGAATTAAAATGCCATTTAATTAAATATTTTTAAACAAAAATAAAAAATTTTGAAAAAAATGTATGGCCTAAAAATTCGGTTGCTTTGCGCGTCTCGTTAGCAGCCTAACTGCTAACGGGGTACAAAGCAACTAGCACCCAGGTGCGGTGCCGTCAACGCCTCCTGCGGAATTCAGCGGGAGGTTAGCGGTGGTGGTAACTGTTAGCGCTCTGTGGCGCTGTGCCGCTGGCGATGACGTCATTGCCGTGCGCAGCGCCCCGATCGCGCCCTGGCCGCGATCTTCAGTAGCGTCCCCTGACTTGCCGCCGGACGCTTTGTCCAATGGGGTCAGGGGGGCCTACCTGCGGCAGGGGCAGCGCTAATTAAAGGCGAAGTGCTGGGTGGCCATTTTTGTTGCTGGCCGCCTGCCAGCACCTGCTCCTGTTGCTGTCCCCGGCCTCCTCTGCAGCACCCCCGCGGAGTGCCAGCTGCGCCCCGTGAGCTCGGCACTTCTCTTGAGTGCCGGGCTCTTTTGCCAGCACTCCGATCCCTGGTGTCCCAGCTGGGCCCCAGGTCGCGGGAAGTGGGATGTGAGAAGAAGGATTAGGAATAAGCATAGCGTTATTGTCCCCAAGGACTTCCACTTCACCCAATACAACAGCCTTGGTGACTTCCCATCCAATGATGTCGAGCACTGTATCCTCCAGTTGGCTTAAGGCCTGTAAGGCGGCTTGGCTGCCTCCCGTCTGCCACTGCTCACGGCGATTGTGTGCCACCTTGGCCTTCAGGAGAAAGGGAAGTGTGAGAGTCAGTGTGGTGCAATGTTTGGGTGATGTGCCTGCCATAATTGAATAGCTGTCAGTGTGTGCAAGGCGTGAGATGTGAGTGTGAGTGTTGCAGAAGTAGTAAGGTTGTGAGGGTGAAGTGAAGCTATGATTGTGAGGTCTGAGTGGTGATAGTTAGAGATTGTTGGTAGGTGAGTGCTGAGGGTGTGGTGCACTGAGCAGTGTGTGAGGCTTGTGGTGCAGATGGTGAGATATGGCATTTGCTGAAGCCTTCACTCACCTTAACCTGCCGTGTGAGGTCATTAAATTTCTTGTGGCACTGGATCCATGTCCGCGGTACGACATTATTGGTCTAGAAGTGAGCTTTGATGGCTTCCTGCCACCCTGCAGGAACAGAACACCGCGCCTTCTCTCCACTGCCTCGAGAGCTGCATCCGAAAAACCTTCTGGCTCATTTTCTGTGCTGCTGCTGAGCCACGTCTTCCAACTCCAACGACAATGACAATGAGGTGCTGCTGCATCAAAGCACCTCCCCTTTAAGTAGATAAGAACGATTGGCCAAACATTACTGACCATTAGTCTGCACCCGATATTGACCCACTTGTTGAGCGGTAAGCCAACCAGCAGTGTATTTAGCACTGAGATCAGCAGTCCAATCATGTAAATCAGCAGGCAGCTCAAATTTTGCATGCTGCCTGCACCACTTTGAACGGGTGCAGCCAAATAGCGCTAGGTTATGAAACTGCCCATTTTCAGGCCATGTCCAATTTCTAGACCTCTGTTTTTTTTTCCTATGTAGTGTTTTAAGCCTGTATCCCACATTTTGCAGTAGTTCCCCATATTTCATCGACTGAAGGTGGGTGAGAAGTATATTCACTATGGAAACTAAAACAAACTAATGACTTTATAGGGCTCCTCAGGGAAGTAGACCATTGAGAAATATTAGAAAGTACCTTAGCTATGCACTGACCCATCAGTGACCTAATTCAGTTGAAAGGGTAATGCAGTATATTCAACTCCCACAGCAATGACAGTCTCAGCTTCTACTCATTTCTCACATCCTGTTCTTTCCAAGACTGGCTGTTTAGGATCAATGTTTAAAATTTTTGGCTGAAAGTCGCACACTTGTAGAGTTATTTTGCATATATTAAATGTACAGATGCCAGTGTGTGTGCTTTGTACTTGTCTAACTTATTCTCACCATTCTATAATGTGGCCTGACTCAAAGTGTAAAATTTTTCATTTATTTTAATATGACACTGTGCCCTAGTTTATTTTGCTGCCTCCATTATCACTTTGGATATTCTGTATTTCTTAATCAATGTGCCTGATGTGCTGTGCTATTACACAATGAGGATATAAATCTTTATGTGATTTTATTTCCGTCATGTAATTATGTTAAACTGCCTATAGGCATATTTCTGTAAGACTCCACCTGAACACAGTCTGAGTTAATTCGGTCTATTTGTACTGAGTTAGTTTGATCATTTTCCTCCATTGCAAGCAGACACAGTGGGGGAAAATTCAGTTGACTAGCACCTCCCATTAGCACCGGCAGCTGGCACTAACAGGACGCTGACGCAGTACTGCCGAGGCGAGGCGAATCCAGCGCTGCATGGCAAATCTGATCCCCCGTTGCACCGCTGGTATGAGGTACCGCCGGGGACTTCAACGCCAGGCAGATCGTGCCATTAGTACTGGCCGCCCGATCTGTGAAATTGATTTTCGCCACCTACCTTAGCGCCTCGACCAGACCGCGACAGGGAGAAGAGGCATCAAGTAGGCGGAAGCCGGCTCCAGGGACGTTATTTAAAGGGATCTTGAGTAATGAGTCCCAGCTGACAGGTGGAGTTTCAGTGCTTTCTTGTCAGTTTGACATTGTGCAACGGTTTAATTCAGTAATTTAAAGGTTCTTCTGTATTGTGTTGTGGTAACTAAAAAGTAGTTACATTTATTCTTAAAAGTAATCACAAAGTGCTACACTTGGCTTACATTAATGGGGGCTGTACGAGCAGTCAACCTGGCCCTCCAGGATCTACGGAGGAGGGAGTGGAGGCAGCGCAGAAGATTGCAACATGTGGCCAGAGGGAGGAGGAGGGCCATCAGGGATCTCAACAGGAGGCCTTACCCTGCGAGAGTATTCTGAGAGCACTCCTCCTACCTCCAATTAAGCAAAGAGCAGTGTATTAGAAGGCTCTGCTTTACCAAAGATGTGGTCACAGAACTCTGCCACCTCCTGCAACCAGACCTCGAGCCTCAGCTCAGGGTGACCACGGCTCTCTCAGTGGCAGTCAAGGTCACCATTGCCCTCAATTTCTTCATCAGCGGATCCTTCCAGTCAGCAACAGGAGACATAGCTAACATCTCGCAGTTCGCCGTCCATTACCGCATCCGGGAGGTCACAGTGACTCTCTACAGTAGGAGAAGGGACGACATTTCCTTCCCCATCAGCAGAGAGAAGCGGAGCGAGTGTGCATGTGGCTTTGTCAGGATAGCGGGATTCCCCATAGTGCACGGCAGCATTGATTGCACCCATGTGGCTTTGCGGGCACTGCATAACAATCCTGAGATCTTCTGTAACCGCAAAGGCTGCAACTCACTTAATGTGCAGTTGGTGTGCGACCACACACAGCGAATCTTAAATGTGAATGCCCGCTACGATGCCTTCATCCTGCGCCGCACTCTTCCAGCCACCATGTCAAGCTCGCGGCTAGCTAGTCGGAGACAAGGGTTATCCGTTCTCCACCTGGCTCATGACTCCCCTCCACAACCCCAACACTCCTGCCCAGCACTCATATAATGAGAACCATACTGCGAGCAGCAACATCATTAAGCAGACCATTGGCCTGCTCAAGCAACGGTTCTGCTGCATTGACCGCTCGGGAGGAGCCCTCCAGTACTCGGCTGAGCGGGTGTCCCATTTCGTGCTGGGTCTGCTGCACGCTCCACAATTTGGCCATCATGAGGGCCCAGCTCTTGCCACCAGGGATTGTGGGACCACCTCAGGAGGAGGAGGAGGAGGAGGAGGAAGAGGAGCGAGGGAGGAGGCAGCCACTCAATCAGCCTTCGGGAAGGGCAGTCTGTGACAGCCTCATCAGACTGCGGTACCAATAAAGTAAACCCCAGATCCCCGTTGCTCACCACATCCCCTGTCGCACGCCATATCACAGCGCAAAGCTGAAATGAGAGACACCACAAAAGAATCCAATCTGAATTAATAAATTTATCAATAATCAGTGAACACATATTTACAACAACAATATTAACTATTCACCCTTGTGCAATACCTTAGTGCCTCTCGTTACTGTGCCTTTGCCTACTCTAGTGCTTCTACGAAGTGTTGGCCCAGTGGCTGCAGCAGGGCTGGTGTAAGGCTGCTGAGTGTCTGTGCGGAAGACTTCAGATGGCCTTGCTGGATGCCCTCGACCAGCTCTGGGACTGTAAGGCCCGGCTGTAGACTGCATCATCTAAGCATGGGCAGCAGCAGTCTATGCTGGCTGGATGACGAGCAGCGACAAGGGCAATGGCAGAGTGCCAGTGGTGGGAGCAGGAATGCTGTCATCCTGAGAGATGACAGCAGGTTCCTGTTCCACTGACCCACTGCCACTCCCCCGGGGCAGCACCTCAGCATCCCTAGCAATCTGTTGGAGCACAGATTGCTGGTCTGCTGCGACACAGTGAAAGCCCCGGTCAACGGTGGTAGACACAGCCACGGAGGCAGCATTCAGAGCTTGCATGGCATCAAGCTGAGGCTGCATGAGAGCAGACTGAGATTGAATGGTACCAAGCATTGACTGCATTACAGCACTAAGATGTTGCGTCGCTTCCGCCTGTGCTGCAATGGAAGCTGCCAGATCGCCCATCACATGCGGCATCAGGTCTGGGTCGCCATGGTCTCTCTGGGAGTCTACCATCCCTTGCAGACTGGAAATGATGAGCTCCATGGTGTGCACAGAGCCTTGTGTAATGTTGGAGGCGGACTTCTCCACGCTCCTTACCATTGCCAAGAGGCCCTCGGGCACCCTTGCCTTTGCACCTATCATCTCCGCGTGCATGTCCATCACCCTTCTTCGAAACGCCTCCCCATCGAGGTCCTCATCTGAGTCCTGTGCAGCAGAACTTGTGCGCAAACTCGCCCTCTGGGGCTGGTCCCCGACTACCCTTTCCCCCCTGGCCTTGCTGCAGCCCACTAGTCCCCGGTGCCTCACCCTGTGCAGATCCCACTACTATACTAGCCTCTAAAGAATGCATAGTGCCAGTATCTGAGCTGGAGCCTGCGGGTGAGACATGCAGTGACGCGGTGTGTTCTTCCTCCTCTTCTCCCACCTCGCTGTCAACGGTGCCCTCAGGGACAGGCTGCTCAGGTGCTTGCTGATTATCTGAAAGCATAAAGGCACAAGAGTCGGGTTAAGGTGAGTGGAGGGGGGCAGGAAGGGAGAAATGCATGCATGCAGCATGATTAGCTGGAAAGTGGGAAATGCTTCTGGGGTGAGGGGGAATTAGGATGTGAGAAGAAGGAGTAGGGATGAACATTCTGTTGTTGTCCTCAAGGAGTCAGCGTCGTCAGTGGCCACAGCGCCAACCACCTGACGCCCAATACTGTGCAGCACTCGAGTCTCCAGCTCAGACAGTAGTTGGGTGTCGGCTTATCCCCCGCCTGTGCGCTCCTGCTCCCTCCTGTTGTGAGCCACCTTGGCCTGCAAGAGAAAGGAAAGTGTGTGAGTGAGTGTGGAGCAATGTGTCTGGGTGATGTGCCTGCCATAGTTGAATCACTGTGCAAGGCATGAGATGTGGGTGTGAGTGTTGGCAGGTAGAGATTATTGGTGGGTGTATGCTGGGGGTGTCATGCTTTGGGCAGTGTGTGCAGACTGTGGTTCAGATGATGGTATGTAGCATTTGTTGAAGCATTGACTCACCCTGACCACCTGAGTGAGGTCGTTAAATTTCTCCCTGCACTGTATGTGGGTCCTGGGAATCACAGTGCTGCCCGAGACGTGCTAGGCTACCTCCCTCCAAATGGTGCGGAAGACTTGCGGTGAGGGCCTCCTGCCACTTGTCGGGTAGAGCACCGCCCTCCGTCTCTCCACAGTGAACACCAATGTCTCCAATGCTTGATCACAGAATCTGTGGGCTCTCTCCCTGGGGCGTGGATCTGCCATCAGTACAGCTGCTTGAGTCGTCCGGCTCCTTCTACTTGACCTGCTGCTGCTTGCTGAGGCAGCTGGACAGCCAGAAATGCTGAGAATGAGGTTCTGCAGCATCAATGAACCTCCCTTTAAGAACTGGAAAAAGCCGGTGGCAATGATGAATTGTGATTAGACCGCACCTAGTAGTGGTTCACCTGTTGAGTGTAATGCCTTAAATGCTTTAAGGCTTGAATTAGCGCCCCAATCATTTCTTTGTGCAGTGATACTTAATTTTGCGTGCAGTCTAAAGCATTAGCGTTTGGTGCCAATTCTCAAACTTTTCTAAAGATACCGCCCATTCCTGGGCTATAATGAATTTTTAGCCCATTCCAATTGAATGAATATTCCAGGATAAATCTCTGCAATGGTCTTGCTCTCCAGCATTTGTCTGAGTTTATATATTGGTGCATAATTTAAAAGAAAAAATATTTCCAAGTACATTCTTTTTTAAAATGGAAGCGTGTTTCTATGCTCTGGCTGTGCTCTCAGTACCCCTTACTCTTCCACTGGAGGTAATGATAGAAATGGACTAATTTAATGGTTGTGCACCCAGCCTTGCAAATGAGGCGATGATGGCAGGCCCAATCAGGTTCGCCTGCCACCTTGCGGCAAGTTTTTAAAATGTACTTTTACTTATAAATTGCATATGTGTTTAAGTTTCTTCCAATAAACCTTCCTTGATGTCAGCCTGAACAAATGTTGGCCTGTGGCATCCAGGTCTGCTTTTCCTTGCCATTTGCATTCAAGTCGAGATTGTTGTCATCAAAGCGATATGATATGAAGTGGCTCCAAGGCAACCATACACAACTTAGAAAATTAACAAAAGCTAAATAACAGATTCATAAAAGCTGACACAGACCCCAAAACACTGACAACTCAAGATTATAAGACTTTGACAGTTAAAGCAAATATTTTACATGTGTTTTGCTGTAGGTATACCAAAATTTCATCACTTACAATGGATGAAAAAAATACAAAAAATATAAATGTTGAAGACATAAAATTGGTGGTACTTCTGGGAGGGTTGAGGGGAGGCCTACCGCAATTGATAGAGTTTTAATCTAACAAAAGAGAGAAACAAAAGTGACATTTGGATTTTCAACAAACCAACTATATCATCACTTCCCAAAATTTACCTCAACATCACTATCCCACATCCAGTTCACAAAGGCTATCTGGAGGCTATCTTCTCCAGACCAATTCAAAGAGACAATTGTACTCCCCACCCTTTTACAGAGACATTTTCTGTTCCTCCAATCCTCCCTGTTTATCCTAGCATGCGTCTCCCTTTCCCTCTTCAATTCAAACTTTCTTTCTTCTCCCCTTCCAAACCAAGTTATAGAATCATTCTGTGCAGCACAGAAGGAGGCCATTCGGCCCATCGTGCCTGTGCCGGCTCTTTGAAAGCTAGCCATTTAGTTCCACTCCCCTGCTCTTTCCCTATAGCCCTGCAAATGTTTCCTTTTCAAGTATATATCCAATTCCCTTTTGAAAGTTACTATTGAAACTGCTTCCACCACCCTTTCAAGCAGTGCATTCCAGATCATAGCAACTTACCGCATAAAAAAATCTCCTCATCTCCTTTCTGGTTCTTTTGCCAATTACCTTAAATCTGTGTCCTCTGGTTACTGACCCTCCTGCCAGTGGAAACAGTTTCTCCTGATTTGCTCTATCAAAACCCTTCATAATTTTGAACACCTCCATTGAATCTCCCCTTAACCTTCTCTGCTCTAAGAACTATCCCATTTTCCAATGTGACATTCTTTTTCTACTAGTCCTTCAGTTCCAGCTGGCACACTTCCTTGCTACTCCCTGCGAGTGAATGCCGGCATTCTTATTTCTCCTCATGCCAAAGCGCCATTCCTAGTATTAGCTACTCTTCCCTTCATTTTCACTTTTTCCTCTTCTGTTCCATTTATTTCCATCCCCTTCTTGTCCCCTTAATTTCTCCCTTCCCCCTCACCTTCACTACAATCCTATGCCTCAATTCATTGCCATTCATTTTTCCCTTTCCCTCTCCACAATTCTAAAGGGAGTGCAAGAACAGAGAGACCTGGGGGTGTTTGTGCAGAAATCATTGAAGGTGGCAGGACAGGTTGAGAAAGCGGTTAAAAAAGCATATGGGATCCTGGGCTTCATAAATAGAGGCATAGGAAGTTATGATGAACCTTTTATAAAATACTGGTCCGGCCTCAACTTGAGTATTGTGTCCAATTCTGAGCACCGCACTTCAGAAAGGACGTGAAGGTCTTAGAGAGGGTGCAGAAAAGATTTATGGGAATGGTTCCAGGGATGAGCGACTTCAGTTACATGGATAGACTGGAAAAGCTGGGGTTGTTTTCCTTAGAGCAGAGAAGGTTCAGAGGAGATTTGATAGATGTGTTCAAAATCATGAGGGGTCTAGACAGAGTAGGTAGAGAGAAACTATTCCCATTGGCGGAAAGGTAGAGAACCAGAGGACACAGATTTAAGGTGATTTGCAGAAGAATCAAAGGTGACATAAGGAAAAACTTTTTTACACAGTGAGTGGTTAGGATCTGGAATGCACTGCCTGAGAGGGTGGTGGAGGCAGATTCAATCATGGCTTTCAAAAGGGAATTGGATAAGTACCTGAAGGAAAACAAATTGCAGGGCTACGGGGAAAGGGCGGGGGAGTGGGTCTAGCTGAAGTGCTCTTGCAGAGAGCCGGCACGGGCTCAACGGGCCAAATGGCCTCTTTCTGTGCTGTAACCATTCTATGATTCTATGATTCTCAGCATCGCTCCTATCTGATTGTTGTTGCCAATATAAGTGTTTCTGGCTGCTGCACATTGTGGGTGCCATTTCCTGTTCTCACAAGAATTCCCATCTACAGCGTACAGCAGTCAAGATCACTTCAATTAGCAACAGGACTCCAGTAGGATTGACGGTGCAGAGAGAGTGGACTGGTCTCTGGTAAGGTTTGCCATTAAATGCTGACACACAGACGGAACCATCAGAGCATTCAGTGTCATTGTCAAATGATGATGGTTGACACATATGAACAATGAACCACCATTTCATTATGAACTTACATAGAATGTACTTGCAAATTCATGGAGGATAGCGGAGTTCCATTTTTCAAAAATAATTCAAGTACAATATCCATAACATGAGGAGCCAGAAGGTCATGGGTTCAAGCTGTGCTGCTGGACTTGAAACATAATCCAGGCTGACATTGCAGTACTGAGGGAGTGCTGCATTACCAGAAGCTCAGTCTTTTCAATGAGATGTTAAAGTGAGGCTCTGTCTATCTGTTTAGGTGTATGCAAGAAATCTCATGGCACTATTTGCAGAAGAGCAGGGAGTTCTCTGGTGTCCTGACCAACATTCCTCCCTCAATCAATGCCACCAAAAAACAGATTAACTGGTCATTTATCTCATTTGCTGTTTGTTCTACCTTGCTGCGTGCAAATTAACTGCTGCTGTTGCCTACAAAACTATAGTGACTACATTTTAAATACAAGCTTGTCTATTTATTTGTTTGTGCTTATTTCTTCCTTTCTTATTTTAGTGAGGGGGTTCTCCCATGCGTCCACCATAATTGTTTTTAATAGGGATTCTGCGGGTCTTCTGCCCAAGTTATGGAGGACAAGCAGGAAATCCTTTGGAGAATCTCACTCCCTATATACTTACTGGCACATGTATAATTTTGAGGACAAGTCTGTTTTTCAACACCATAAAAGCAGAAGAGATGAGTGAAGTCTGGAGTTAACTGACATCTGATTTCCCTGCAAGCTTTGAAATCTCTTTGAATGTTTTGCCTTCGGACTTTCATGGAGGCTTCAAGTTACCTAGCAAAGCTTGCTCTGATGTACTAAAATGCTGACATAAATCAGTTATGAGTTGACTCCTTCTGAAGTGCTAGGCATCAAACCCATGCTGAGAAGGTCAGCATTGTACAAGGTCAACCTTCGACTTCAGCACCTGAAATATGAGGAAGAGTTTCTTTCACACAGAACTCTGGACCTCACTAGGTTGTGGTGGTGGGGGAAGTAATGGGTAATGCGATGCATGCAATTGAACTGCTAAAACATAAGAGAGACTTAAAGTAATATCTATGTTCTACAATCGTAAATTTTCTTGAAGCTAAGCTGGATCTAATGCTTTCTTTTAATACTCAGTAAATTGAGATCAGGGCTCCCAGGGTATTATATTGAGGTACTATATCTTGTCTGAAAGCCCTATAGTCAATCTTTGTTTAATGCTATATCTTGAATGAAATGTCCAAAAACACATTTGAAAGCCTTTTACAAGGCATTTCCTCCTTTAAGATCTTTAATAGACAACGGTCATTATTAACCTAGAGGGAATTTTGAAACTTTCACTAAGCAAAAAAATCACCCACTTAAACTTTTCTTCACCCCAGCTTTCCTTAAAACTCTTCTGCCCTTTTTCTACTCGCCCCATCAAAACGCCAACTCCCTCCTGCCGGGTTAATGATCGGCTGGTCCCTTATGTCTCGAATAGAATCCTACAGGAAAGGTCCAAAATCCGATGCAGTTTCTTTGTGAGAGAACAGTGCTTTAAAATCCCATATTAGCATTTCTTTTGTTCCAACCGTGCTGAAACCCTGAGTTCCCAGCTGTTTATTTGAAAGGGGAATTTTAAATGGCCTGAAAAAGTTTTGAGTTTTGTTACAAACAATAAAATAATTCCTGTAGACTTCAGAAAGACACACATTAGAAAAAGAATAGATGCGATAGGCACTGATACTAGTAAAACATGGTTTATGGATTGAACTTTGAAGGTTTGTCAAGAAAAGTCACTGCCTAACTTTCAAGTGAGCATGTGTACGTGCAGCTTAATGTCTTAATGCTTATTCAAGTGTTGAAGAGAACTGGCAGATGTCAGAGTAAATGGGAGTCTGTCAATAGCTAAATTACTGCCTTTCACAGGGTGATTTTCACGGTCTGTCAGGTGGGATTTGTACGCACGTCACGCAGATTGCCTAACAAAAAGGGGGAACAGCAACCCCAGCACAAAAACTTTGTAGTCGCACAGAAATATTATTGCTTAAATTGCGGTTTATGTAATTTGCTTGAAAAAGTACTGTTGTTGCTTTATTTCAAATTCATGTTGGGCAGACTGGCTGAGCATTACTCAAAAGGAATGTAGCATTGCTACATGTGGCATTTGAGAGGGCATATGACATCAGCAAAAGCAGGGCCAATGCTGGAGGGGGAGAAGCTGTGGAGATTTTCTCCTCTGAGCTCACAATCATAAAGTGTTATTGGCCCGGAATTTGCAGTGGGTAATAACAGCAAACAGTGTTCGCTGTTATTACCCCTTTGAAACTGACCACAACTTCAGGATTTAGTGCATGCACATCCTAATATGGAAATCCTGAAGTTGCAGTCAGTCATTCACTGCTCTGACTCTGGCTGTGCTCTGCCCCTCCCCCCACCCACAGCTGGCAATCGGTGTAATTGGGGAAATCAGCGAAACTGATGAAAATGTTGGCTTTTCTGCGGTAATATTGCTGTTAAATGCCCCATTAAAAGTTAGGCCCTTTTGGATTAGGTGTAACTAGGGGTTTAACAGCATATTGACTGGTAAACAAAGTTTCTGGCTCTGAAAAACTAATTTTAATTTTGTGGAGTGTCAGATTTATCCATTTTAATAAACATTACAATTTTAAAGAAACTTAAAAATAAAAATTAAAGTTTGTTCATATTTACTTCAGGCTTACTTTTTCTCCATGTGAGAGCCCCAATCTTTGTTTTGCTCTCTATAACATTTTTAAAACATTGGAATAAAAGGAGCTTCTTCACTTCCTGGTTCCCGGTCTGTGAAAATTCTACATTGTGATTGGCTGCTTAGACAGCTTGTTGACGTCACAGCAGCTGGCATTAGGGATTCCCCATTAACTTTCACTGATTTCAACTGCACATCGGAAAAGCCAAACGTCTCGCCACAGAGATCGCAGGATCTTTGTGGGAAGCTTACTTCGGGGCCAGTGGCGAACGCCTTTGCTTCTCCGCTGACCGCAAGTTATGAGCCTTTGTGTTTGGACTTATATTTAATCCAGTTTCAGTACAGCAATGTTCATGTGCGTCTCTCCTGCTTTGGGGAATCAACCTCTATAGGTGCTCTGGTTCTCAGCTTTTGTATCCATGTTTTGGTGGGTGTACGATGCCACTGCTTCCTTGAACCTGGGCTTCTTTGCGCTATGGAGGGCAATCCATGGAGGGAGTCCAGTGCGGTTGCACTCCTATGGTATGAAGGCATCTACAGACATCACACATAGTAATTAATCATTTGAATGTTTAATAGCTATAGGTTACATTAGATGTAGTAATTAATAATTACCGTGTAGTGTCTATAGGTTACAATACACATAGCAATCAATATTGCTCGCCTGGCCTGAAATGAAATGAAGACGCAAATTTATCCCTTCATGAAAATTAGGCCTGATCTTTCTTGCTGGCATCCCATCCTCCTGCTCCTATAAATTGCAATTTGCTCAAAACTCATCTGCCTTAATGCTGTCCTGCACTAAGTCCCACCCATTACTGCTGTCCTGCACTAAGTCCCACCCATTACTGCTGTCCTGCACTAAGTCCCACCCATTACCCCTGTCCCCACTGAACTACACTGGCTCGCTAACCACTAATGCATTGAGTTTAAAATTCTCCCCCTTATCTTCCAATCCCTCCATGGCCTCATCCCACCTTATCTCTGCAAACTCCTCCAGCCTCATATCTCATCCCACACTCTTTGATCATCTGACTTTTGAGCATCCCCTTAGCTTCACCCCATTATTGGTGGCAAAGCCTTTGGCTGCCTCAGCTCTACTCTCTGAAACTCCCTCCCTACACCCGTCATCTTTAAAAACCTTGTCAAATCCGATCTTTTTGACCAAGTATTAGGTCACCTCTCTTAATGCTCCTTTTACTAGGTGTCCACTCCTTTATCTATTTTATTGATATTTTTGTCCTTCCTCTAAACTTTCTTCAAGTGTTTTCTACATTAAAGGAGCTATATAAATCCTAAGTTGTTCCTGTTGATTTTTGCAAAAAATTGTTTCCCATATATATATACATATATAAATCTCATTCGTGCAAAGTAAGAAAAATACAGAGTCACTGAACAGTGCTTAATTCTCAATATTCTTTGGACTTTTTAAAAAAGTTTTTTTATTGTACAGACAAGCTACAGCAGCACTCAAAATGATTACAGCTGTATAAATATTATAACCTCCAGGAGCCATTGAATGCAGGAGCTGTTGTGCTCCTACTTTGCATAAATGCTTACATCCTTTAGGAGGCTGGCTTCTGCTTACTAAAGGGCCACTCACTTCATTTGATCGTTTGCGTGTCATTCAAGTGGGTGGAAGCCTGGAGCAGGCACATGTGCATTGAGCAAAAACAACAGGAGTCGCAGTCTGCTGTGCTCAGTGAAGACTGGTTGTGGCTATTTGCGAAGCAGAAAGTGAAAGCTCTGCTGTAAACTGGTGGTCTGAATTACTAGAAGCCAGGAGAAAATCAATGCCTGTCGTGGAACGGGCTGTGCCTGCATGAAATTAAACATTGGTTCCCTGCCCCCTTTACTTGGAGATTTGAAATTCAATTTCTGTGACATTCTTCGTTGGTTATAGCTATACATTTCCTGAAGGTACGTTTCCTTTTCTTTCTAAGATTCACTGAAATACGTTGCAAGTAATCTCCGTTAACCTGATTTTTCTGTTTTATGTGTGTGTATTAAGGCTGATGGGTGGATCTGGTAAATAATTAAAATGATTGCTTTGCTTTGTGCAGTGTAGGTGTACAGAAAGGAAAGCTAAGCAACACAGGGCAGGATGCACATAAGATTGATTGAGAGCTTCTTGTCCGATGGTTGTATTATGGCAGATCAGACACAAGGGCATTCTCCAGACAGATTGCCCAGCAACAGTTGTTTCTTCTAATGCGCACACCAAAAAAGAGTCAACATGTGTTTTGTTCGCACCCCCCCCCAACCCCCCCCCCGCCCCGATGTGTAATATTTACTGTTTTGTTTTGGAGTGACATAATATGTTTTACAACTTCAAGATGTGTGTTTGTTTAAATGGCAGCAGAATGAGTTCAGAACAAATAGTGGGGAAAAAAAACCTCTGAACAGCAGGTGCTTAAAATAAATATCCTTGTAACAGAAAATAATCAAAATTAATTCAAAAACACAACAGATGCCGGGTCTTGATTAACTATGGATTGTAAACACTGTAGTACATAAAGCAAGTGTGGTTTATGATTTTCTGCATAACATATTTATTTCTCTATTCTTTTGCATCAGCTTGGTTCAGTTGGTAGCACTTTTGCCTCTAACTCAGAAGGCTGTGGGTTCAAACCAGGATTTAATCTAGGCTAGCACTCCAATGCAGCACTAAGGGAGGGTTGCATTGTCAGAGGTGCTGTCCTTTGGATCAGGCGTTAAACTGAAACCTTGCCTGTTCAGTGGACATTAAAGAACCTACTGCACTATTTGAAGAAGAGCAGGAAGTTTTCTTGGTATACTGGCCAACATTTTTTACTTAACCACCACCCAAAAACAGATTAACTGCTCATTCATCTCATTTCTTTCTAGGATAGTGCTGTGTGTAAAATAGTTGCCACATTTGGCTGCATAACAACAGCAACTGCACTTTCAAAGTAATTCATTGTATGTGAAACATTTTGGAATGTGTCCGAGAAATGTGATCAGATGCTAAGTAAATGCAAGTATTCCTTTCGTCTGTTGAATGAACAAAATACAGTACAACAAATGCCGAGAGCAGTATTTTAAGAGTTAATAAACATGAGTAAAGCACTGTGGTAGCAATTTACACTACTCTGGTGTATTACAAACAACAGGTATATTACGCCTTGTGCATTAGTTTGTCAATAATAACCACCCTTCTCGTCATTAAAAATATGTGTGACATAACTCAGGAGATGCAAGTGTAAACCACGCATAGTGGAAATTTACACAAGATATGAACTGGAACAGCAACATTTCTTATTGGTAATAAAAACTTAATTTGAACGGTAAACTTGAATACCTAACGTTCCGAGTGAATGTTAAAGCCTGTATATTTTTGACATATAATTAAAGAAGGGTGGAAGCATGCCATGGCTGCAACATTCTCCAGGGTTCTACTAATTGTATAGGCAGCTCAAGTTTTGTGTCTGTAGTTTGTGGTACTCCCATGCAACTTTACCAATATCATTGAGTTCAATTATATTCAAGCATTGTGTAATAGACAACTGGAAAAGAGTGAAATGCAATAACATAATTGAGATCTTCAGATATATGTTATAAATTGTAAGAAGTTGTAAGTCCTCTGTATCTTTCCATGATGTTCCTTCCTTTAACTCTCTCTTATATATTTTTAAATTAATATGACCGCCCTTTATATTTGTGATAATGTAAACATCTCCATGATTTAATAATGTGAAGTACCTTGGGATGTTTTCCTACGTTAAAGGCACTATCAAATGCAAGTTGTGGTTGTTGCTAATAGTCTCCGAGACCATGAATCAAATAATTTTTGATGTATATGCTATAGTAAGTGGCATCAGTGAATGCATATTAAGAGGAATTAAAAAAGATGCTGATAGCAGATCTCAAGGCTAGTGGAACACGTAATGTTTTCTGATCCATTCTGCATGCAGGTTTCTGGCAGCAGGCCACAGGGTGAAAAAAAAAACCTTGTTTTATTCTAAGGAAACCTCATCCGTCACAGAGACAGGTAAAACTAATCGATCACATAGGAAAGTACAGCACTGGAAAAGACTCTGCAGTCCATCTGGCTGGTCCAAAAATAAATACCTCAAGTATCTATCCAATTCTCCCTTAATTTTTTCCATACCATTGGTCTTTACTGCCTCCCTGGGCAGTCCATTCAGCATGTTCACCATCATTTGTGTAAGGTAGTTAAATCTAAACTGTCTGTGCATCTTTCCTCTGCTAAGTTTCAGCCTGTGAGCCCTGGTTCTAGAGTTTGTGACATTCCTGAATATATTTTCAGGGTTCAATTTATCTGTTCCGGTAAGTGCTTTGACTATTTGAATAATATCTCCCCTGAGCTTTCTTTTCTCCATAGTAAACAATCCCAGGCTCTTCAACCTCTCCTCATAGCTCAGATGCTTTAGGCTACTTATCAGAGGGGTTGCACTTTTCTGTATTGCCTGCAATGTATGAATATCCTTGGTGTAGTACAGTGTTGTACACCGTATTCCAGCTGTGACCATACCAGTGATTTGTACAGACTCATTGTCACCTCTGGGATTTGCCTTATATCCTTTTGGCTTACATGCCAAAATCCAGTTAGCTTTCCTCACTGATGCTGCACACTGTACTGTTGATTTCAATTAATTATCTTACAGTACCTCCCCAACATCCAATTCCTTGGGCCCTGTAGCTTAAAACAATTTAGTTTATATTCCCACTGTTTACATCCACACCCTAGTCTCATTAACTAGCTTTGTATGCATTAAATGCTATTTGCCCTTCGTCAACATACCTTCCCTATCTATCCAGATCTCTTTGGTTTGCACAGAGAATACAGGTTAATACTGAGAGATCCATTGCAGATGATGTTGAGAGCTACTTATTTTTACAGTTATTGCCATTGATTCACATACTATTTTTGTTTTCTCACTGATTTGCCACCTATTTATTAAATATTTACTTGTGCATGCACCTTTCCCTGGATGACAGAGCATGCTTGGACCTATGCCAAGTTTTAGCTAACGCCATTGTGTAATTGGCTGCCAAGAAGTGTGCTAGAATAACCGGGATGACTCATTGGATGACTCCAGTGTTCCCTCTCTCCTTGATGAGAAGCTTGATGATTTAATAAAATGACCAAGACTAGTGAAGCTACTTTGTTGGGAATGAAGGGCAAAAGCCCATGTCCTACACTTCCTTAATTAAGTTGGGATTCAGTATGTGTTTCTGAACCCTTTCTTATTCTCCTGCTAAAGAATGCAAGGAAGTATTATTGGAGGCAGGGCTATCCTAGCTTCCCAGAGCAAATCAAAAAGCCCGATCAAAATAAAATTAATTAACAATACCGTTGGCCCTATAGCTTTTCTTATCTTTTTGTTCTTGTGGAGCTAAACCTGGCCTTCACTTGGCAACTGACCCCAGTGCCATCACCTGACTCTGTCCCTGTCTCAGCTCATATGCTGCTGAAACCCTCACCCATGCCTTTGTTACCTCTAGACTTGACTATTCCAACAACTCCTGGCTGACCTCCCACATTCTATCCTACGTAAACTTGAGGTCATCTAAAACTCTGCTGCCCGTGTCCTAACTCGCACCAAGTCTCATTCACCCATCTCCCCTGTGCTCGCTGACCTACATTGGCTCCTGGTTAAGCAACGTCTCGATTTAAAAATTCTCATCCTTGTTTTCAAATCCCTCCATGGCCTCGCCACTCCCTATCTCTGTAATCTCCTCCTCTAATTCTGGCCTCTTGAGCATCCCTGATTTTAATCGCTCAACCGCTGGTGGCCGTGCCTTCAGCTGCCAAGGCCCTAAGCTCCAGAATTCCCTCCCTAAATCTCTCTACCTCTCTTTCCTCTTTTAAGATGTTCCTTAAAACCTACCTCTTTGACCAAGCTTTTGGTCATCTGCCCTAATTTCTCCTTATGTGGCTCAGTGGCTTTGTTTTATAATACTCGTGTGAGGCGCCTTGGGACATTTTACTGCGTTACAGGTGCTATATAAATACAAGTTGTTGTTGGCATGGCTGAAGTCAGGAACTGACTATATGGGGAAATTGTAGGCTTACACCTGACGACATGTTGCAGTATTCCTCATGAAAGACTTTGGTTGGAATTGTAGCCATTGACAAAATGTTAGTAAGTAATAGTGCCTGAAGCAATGCATAGGTTTCTGTTTCATTATATAATAGGTAATTTGGCATTGTGAAATAAGACCTCAGCTGTAGTTCTGTTAACATATCATTCGGCAATAATGAACAGGATGGCACTTGTATGTCGAGGGGCGTTGTTGATCAGAGGGTACCACTCCAGTCATTGTTTTGCTACAAGGCACACCCTAGTGCTAAAAGAAGCGCCCGTATAGAATAAAACTCCTTTTTATTTATTATTATAGCAATTGTATGTTGGTGAGAATCAATTACAGTTACCAATTTAGAACTTAATTTAAACTGAGAATGACAGTTGGCCACACCAGCTGTAGATAGAATTTTTATGCAGAAAGGTACAGAGGCATGATTAACATTTTCAGTGAATGCACTAGGGGTTTCACAAACATTTATATTGATCTCAGAAAGATTTTAACTTTTGATATTCATTGTTTATCTCAACAAATGTTTAGCCATATTTGGCCTGTTGTTCTTGATGTACCTAATAGTTTGGCTAGAGGGAGGTGTCTACATTGTTACAAAACATGATTTTTCTCATTAATTCAAGGCGTGCAGCACATGTAGAAGTTGATAATTAAAGATGGTGGTAGACCAGTAGCTCTACTCTTTTTGGCGCATTCTTGTTTCGCTGTGTAAATGAATAAGCGCACTTACCTTATGATAATGGACCACGAGAGGTGCTGCCTTATAGCACAGTGATGCCAACTTTAATGCACAGCTGTGGGGTTATGATGATCCATGGTCACTTTGGCTGGTGACCTGATCTATTGTTTTGTCACAAGCTGCTTGCCTTCAGAGACAGAACTGGGAAGCAGGGTTCTGCCTCAGTCAGTGGAGTAACTGATGCTGGTACTCGTCCAAGTTTTAGATATAACGCTCAGTCTTAAATGATGTTTAAGAAATGAATAAAATAGGATTACAAGTCTGTGCATAATTGGTGTGAGATTTTTTTCATTCAATATTGTTTACAATCAGTATCAATCCGAACAAAAATAATCCCAGGTAACAGCTTCTTGGCTACAGATATGTCACAGGCTCTTGCTTAATGCATTCATGGGAACAGAACAAATAACAAGCTGTTGGTTTACTGGGCTACACAGACATAAAATGCTCTTAGCTGCACCCAAATTGCTAGGTCCTGGCAAGCAACTTACAGACTAACGAGAGTAATACTTAAAAATAACACAGATGGGAAACCACATTTTCTGAAGGAAACTTTGCAGTAAAAAATATTTGTTGTGATCCCTCCCATCCTCATACCAATAATTTAAAACATCACATGCTTCATCTTCAAGGCAGCCCTGGATAGCTGTTTTATTTGCACTTTCTAATTATATTTGTGTGTTTTCTGTTTCATTTTGCTACCCACTAATGCCTTCTGTAAGGGTGGCATGAATGATTAAACCCCAATTGATCATCTTTCAGATTACAGATGGGCGAGCTCATTTTTTTAATAGATTTCTTTGGTTTCCAACTGGAGTGTTAATTAGCTCTGTGTAGTCATGTACTGTTGCAAAATAGATTGGACATTGTTAATTAAATAAAACTTGCCTCCTGCTTTAGGATGCTGGAATACAAATTGAACAAAAGCTGAACAAACTATTTTGCTATTTTTACTATTTTTCATAGACTTGTTTTAAAAAAAAATAGAGCTCTACATTCTCATTATATTGAAGACTTCATTATGGGGCAAAGTTAGTACAGTATAGATTTCATACTCTTAGATCCAATCCTATCTAGAGGTACTTTTATATTTGATAATAAAGCAGCATAGTGGTTCACCTGCTATTGACCATACTCTCTGGTATAAAGACAGGTCCTTACATAAATTGGGTAGCTTTGCATACCTACAATTACAGGGGTCTCACAAACTGCTGCTTAGTTTCCATTTACCTGCAGGCGGGTGGACCTTGATTAGAAGTGGCAGCTGCAACGAAGGTAAATAAGGGAGAGAAATGTATGAAAGCCACGGTCTTCACTTGAGCACTGCTATCTCAGGACCCTTAATATAAAAGTGACTTAGGATTCTCTACTCTGAAGAGGCACAAGAACTGTTTCATGGAGCTGAGGATTGTTTTGACGTACTTTTGTGCAGATCTATTGAATTTGCTGTTGCCCAAGCTTCACATATGGTGTGGAAATGCCTCAAATATGAAACTCGATACTTTTGGGAGTCCAGTTCATCTGAAAGATGAGAAACAATTGTCTGTTGATTTGTGGAACTGTATTATCCTAAAACTTGCTTAACTTGAGTGTTTTCCTCTCTGGAGGACCATAACGACTCATATTATGTCCGTGTATAATTGAGACACGGACTGCAGGAGTTGATTATAACAAGTCTTTACTGAATGGAGACAACCTGGAAACTGAAACTACAGAAGCCTGCTAGGGCCTTTTATACAGGGGTGGTCACTGCCGGTACTGCAGTCTGAGACCAGTTATTCCTTTAAAGGTACATGCACAACAATTCCTCCCCTTTTAGATAAACAGTACATAACATTCATTTAACAACTAAATAATAACTAATTACAATTACAATTACGGTTGCTAGATACATTGGTTGAAGTTAAGCAATTATAAGTTCAGTCTTTGAGGAGGCTTCCTGATTCTGTCTGGATAACGCCTCTTTGGGATATCAGGTTCTTCTGGCAAGGTTGCGTCGGGATCAATGTCGTTGTTTGGTTCGTCTGCTTCCAATATCACCGATTCTGCGGTAGATGCAATTGGTACTTCGGTTTCATCGCCAGGTGTATCAGATCGTGGTGTGGAGTTGACGTTTTCCAGTGACTCTAGAATCTGGTCAGCATGGCGTCTTACAATGCTCTCTCCAACGTCCACGGTATACATTAGAGGTCCTTGCTGTGTACAGACCGTTCCTGGCTGCCATTTCTCCATGCGGTAGTCCCGGGCCAAAACTGGTTGACCTATCTTAAAACTCCTAGTTGGCCTTTCATTCATATTCTGAAACTGCCTGTTCTCCACATCACTTCTGACGTTTGGCTTAACCAAATCCAAGCGGCATCGTAGTCTTCGATTGAAGAACATCATGGCTGGAGTGTGGTTGGTAACCGCATGTGTCGCATTCCGGTAGGCAAACAAGAAGTTATCCACCTTGTGTTGTAGGGGTATATCTTCATTACACATTGCCTTGATAGCCTTCTTGAATGTTTGAACAAACCTCTCGGCCAATCCATTAGTGGCTGGATGATATGGGGCGGATATGTAATGCTTAACACCATTGTTCTTTAAGAACCTCCGGAACTCTTCAGACACAAACTGTGGTCCATTGTCAGAGCAAATCTGTTCAGGCAGCCCATTCCTGGTGAATATGGTTCATATGTGCCGTCATTATCAGTACGCCCTTCTGAGGGTTGAAAATGGAGACGAGAGGTTGATGATCAGTTAGTAGAGTAAATTTCTGACCGTGCAGGTAGTGATTGAACTTCTTCACCCCCCACACCAGGCTGAGGGCCTCTCTGTCAATCTGGGCGTAGTTACGCTCGGCTGAAGTTAACGAGCGTGACGCAAAAGCTATCAGCCTCTCTGAACCATCAAGGAATTTATGTGACAGTACCGCCCCAACACCGTAGGGAGACGCATCATACGCCAGTCTTATCGGTAGTGATGGGTTGTAGTGAACCAATACTTCTCTTGAAGTGATTAGGTCCTTACTCTTCTGAAAGGCCCGCTTACATTCATCGCTCCATTTCCATGCTACTCCCGTTCGTAGTAGGGCATTCAGTGGATGCAGCATTGTGGACAAATTCGGCAAAAACTTATGGTAGTAATTCACCAATCCGAGGAATGACCTCAGTTGCGACACATTTTCAGGCGCTGGAGCATTAACTACTGCTTCAATTTTGTCAGGGCTCTTATGCAACCCCTCCTCATCAATCACGTGGCCACAATACGATATCTGTTTCTTAAAAAAGTCGCACTTAGGGCGATTGGCTCGTAGCCCATGTTCACATAGTCTAGTGAGCACCTGCTCTAGGTTGGCAAGGTGTTCACTGTCATCTTCACCTGTCACTAGGATGTCGTCCAAGTAACACTGAGTCCCCGGAATCCCTTGCAGGACTTGTTCCATCGCTCTTTGCCATATCGCCGGAGCTAATGCTACTCCGAATACCAGTCGATTATACTGGTAAAGACCTTTGTGAGTGTTTATCGTGAGATACTTCCTAGAGGATTCTTCAACCTCCATCTGCAAATATGCTTGTGCTAGGTCAATTTTTGTAAAACGCTTCCCTCCAGATAGTGAGGTGAAAATATCTTCTATCCTCAGGAGAGGATACTGTACTGTGTGAAGGACTGGGTTCACCGTCACCTTGAAGTCACAGAATCACAGAAACCCCACAGTGCAGATAGAGGCCATTTCGGCCCATCGAGCCTGCACCGACACATATCCCACCCGATCCCCGTAACCCCTACACCAACACATATCCCACCCTATCCCTGTAACCCCACGTACTTAATCCCCCTAACACTAAGGGTCAATTTATCATAGCCAATCAACCTAACCCGCACATCTTTGGACTGTCCCCACAGGTGCGAACCTTCCTTGGCTCCTCAGACTTATTGTTTAACGTTTTCTTTATGACAGGAACGATGGGTGTCGCCCACTCACTCCAGTCTACCTTAGATAACACGCCTGCATTCTCCAGATTCTCCAGCTCTGCCTCGACGGCTGGGCGAATTGCATACGGGACCGGTCTTGCTTTGAAAAACTTGGGAATTGCATTCTCTTCTATTTTTATCAAGGCGGTTACGCCTTTAAGAGTTCCCAGTTCTTGTTGAAATACCTCTTTAGCGTTAGCTAAGATTTTTGACATTCATCCAGGTGTGACGTCGTCATCCTTTTTACCAGCCACAGTCAGTGCCTGAATGGAGTGCTAGTCTAAACTTATCTTTCTGATCCATTCACGCCCCAATAACGGTGGTCCACCATCTTGCAGTATGTACAGATACAATTTCTGTATATCCTTGCCGTTGCATTCGACAGGCACCCTTATTTTCCCTCTGGGGTATACTTTCTGCCCCATATACGTCTTCAAGACAATGGACGTGTCTTTCAAGGGTATGTGTGAGAATAGCTGCTCGTAGTCTCGTCGATTCATGACGGTCAGGGCTGATCCTGTATCCAATTCCATTTTGACTTGGGACCCTGCTATCGTGAGGGTGACCCAAATGGTTCGGTGATCCTCTTTTGCGATTACGTTGTGAAGTTTGAGACAGCTTAGTCTCTTGTTCCCAGATTCACTATCGCTCTTCTGTTCTTCGGAACTACTGTCCGTCATCTTTTGTACTTTCCTGTACTGTTCCTTAGTAGCCTTTTTGTTGTCGTTAGTCTTCTTCCTGGACCTGCAAACTCGTGCAATGTGTCCCATCTTTCCGCATTGCCTGCATATTTTGTCCTTGGACCAGCAGCCCTTCTGGTCATGGGTTGTTCTGCCGCAGCGATAACATTTTTCAAATCCCCGTGTCATTTCATGGGTGCCGTCTTCCTGTGGCTTTTGCTGTATTTCCACAGCTCCCCTTGCTGCTGCTTCGTACGATACTGCCACGCTGAAAGCCTTATCTAGCGTCAGCTCTTTCTCTGAGAGTAACCTCTTCTGGGTTCCTTCACTCAGGAGTCCACAGACAAATTTGTCCCGTAGGGTATCTGCCAGTCCTGCTCCGAACTGGCAGTGCTTTGATAGCTTGCGTAGTTCCGTAAGGTAATCAGCATTGCTCTCATCTTTATGCTGATTTCTCTTGTGGAATTTAAATCTTTCTGCTATCAGCAGCGGTGTAGGATTTAGGTGTTCCTATAGGATATCAACAATTTTGTTAAAACTCTTCGCCATCGGTTTGGCTGGAGTGATCAGGTTCCGCAATAGGCTGTACGTTCTTGCGCCCATTAACTTTAGTAGTACCGATGCCTTTTTCTCATCAGCTACTTCATTTGCCTTGCAATATACTTCGACTCTTTCCACATACGTGGTCCAGTCTTCTATTGCATTATCGAAGGCAGTGATATTGCCAGTCTTCGGCATCTTGGAGATCTAAGATGGCGCCTCCCGTGCTTTGCCTTCTTCCCCGATTGAACAAAATGGCGCCTCCCGCGCTTTGCCTTCTTCCCCGCTGGATTAAGATGGCGCCTCAGACGCTTTCTGTCTTCTCCGCTGCTGCTAGCGCTGTTGCTGCTGTTTTTATGCCTTGATGGTGACGCCCTATGGTCTTCGCGCACTTCCCCCCCGCGCTGCTGCTAACGCCGCTCTCCGCGGCCCCCGTGGCAAACTGCAGCTCCTCGCGGCTTTCTGCGCTTCTAATTTCTTTTATTTTAATTACTGTTCCCGTCGTCAGAGCAAACCCTACGGGACACTTTCCTCCCTCTTCTCGGGTCTGTACGCTGCCCAGCTTCGTAGCACCGGCCGCGCCCTGTGTGCTCCACCCTCTCTCTCTCTCTCTCTCTCTCCTCTTCCCGACAACGCTGCTCGGCCCCGTTGAAAAGTCACCCGATCGAGCTCTAGCCTGCCGCAGCCCAGGAAGGATCAGTGTACTACCTGCCACCAGCCCGATTAGCTGGAACACCATAGACAGGATAACCAAGCCCTGCTCTCGACAGCCTCTCCTGCAAATCTTCGAATTCGATGAATCAGAGGCGGTTGCCCATGGTCGACGCCCGTTTCTTCTGTTTTTTTTTTCTTTTCTTCCTTCTGGCCTCGACCTCTAACAACTTCGCTTCAGGGATGGATCCCCATGAGGTGGTGCAGAACTGTAGGTAAGTTCGGATCTGTTCGTCGCCAGTGTTACGTCCGTGTGTAATTGAGACACGGACTGCAGCAGTTGGTTATAACAGGTGTTTACTGAGTGGAGACTAAACTGGAACTACTATACAAAGTTACTACACAGGCTTATATACAGGGGTGGTCACTACTGGTACTGCAGTATACAGGGGCTGCAGAATATAGTTCCTTCTTCAAAGTACATACACTACAAAACTGTGTCCTTTTCAGTACAACAGAGAAGCTGAAGAGGAGATCTGATAGAGGTGTTCAGAATTACGAGGGGTTTTGATAAATTAAGTAGGGGAAAAATACTAGTTACACTGGTTGGTATCTAGAGGGCATAAATTTAAGGTCATCATCAAAAGAATGAAGGGAGAAGTTAGGAGATTGAAGATAGGAGGTTGAGGTACACCCTCTGGTACCTCTCGTCTGAAGGCAGTGACTCACGTTAGGGTACACCTTCTGATAACTCTCGCCAGTAGCCACTCTTTAATTGTAAGTTAGGACAGTGAACATAACAGGCTGAGGAATTCTGTCTTCATTTGACATCTGCACATGTGCCCTTCCAGCTAGAACAGCAACCAAAAGCTGGGACCCTGGTTCATTTTTTTTACTCTTCCCTAGTATTAGGAAACTGTGGCAAATGATGGAGCACACCACTTCTCTAGCTCAGCTTATGTAATCGCAGCATGGACCATGAATTTCTTGGGGCTGGATTTTCATTAAGCTGTCGGGAAGGAGGTGGGACTACAACGTTCGGGTTTTAGTCCCACCTCTATTGATGTCCGGCCAATCGACGCAATTTTCCCTTGATTGGCCTTGTTGAGCCCACCCAGCAGGCTCAGCAGGCCAATTAAGGGCCACCCGGCAACAGGTGACGTCACAGACTGAAATTTCATCTGTCAAGAGTTTTTGACAGATGAAATATCAGTGTTTCACAGCTGTTTGAAGCTGTCAAACACTAACAGTCTGACTTCTAACCTGAGTCCTCCTACGCAGACTCAGTTAGAACTCTCACCGACAATGCGTCCCATCTTTCCGCATTGCCTGCATATTTTGTCCTTGGACCAGCAGTCCTTCTGGTCATGGTTTGTTCTGCCGCAGCGATAACATTTCGCAAGTCCCCGTGTCATTTCGTGGGTGCCGTATTCCTGTGGCTTTTGCTGTTTTTCTGCAGCTCCCCTTGCTGCTGCTTCGTACGATACTGCCATGCTGAAAGCCTTATCTAGCGTCAGCTCTTTCTCTGAGAGTAACCTCTTCTGGGTTCCTTCACTCAGGAGTCCACAGACAAATTTGTCCCGTAAGGTATCTGCCAGTCCTGCTCTGAACTGGCAGTGCTTTGATAGCTTGCGTAGTTCCGTAAGGTAATCAGCATTGCTCTCATTTTTATGCTGATTTCTCCTGTGGAATTTAAATCTTTCTGCTATCAGCAGCGGTGTAGGATTTAGGTGTTCCTGTCGGATAGCAACAATTTTGTTAAAACTCTTCGCCTTCGGTTTGGCTGGAGTAATCAGGTCCCGCAATAGGTCGTACGTTCTTGCGCCCATTAAATTTAGCAATACCGATGCCTTTTTCTCATTGGCTATTTCGTTTGCCTCGCAATATACCTCGACTCTTTCCACAAACATGGTCCAGTCTTCTATTGCATTATCGAAGGCAGTGATATCGCCAGTCTTTGGCATCTTGAAAATCTAAGATGGCGCTTTGCCTTCGTCCCCGATGGATCAAAATGGCGCCTCCCGCGCTTTTCCTTCTTCCCCGCTGAGTTAAGATGGCGCCTCCCGCACTTTCCCGCCGCTGCCGCTGCTGCCAACGCTGTTGCTGCCGATTATATTTATTTTACTATCCTGTAATGGTGACGCCCTATGGTCTTCACGCCTCCCCGATCGCTGCTGCCAACGCCGCTCTCCGCGGTATTTTTATTTTTCTATCGCGCTTCAATATTTGCTCCGTTAATTGAAGAACCGTTCCCGTCGTGGAGCGGACCCTCTGGGACACTTCCCTCCCTCTTCTTAGGTCCGAACGCTGCCCGGCTGCGAAGCACCGGCCGCGCCCTGTGTGCTCCACCCTCTCTCTCTTTGCTTCCCGACTCGCTGCCCGGCCCCGTTGCAGAGCCACCCGATCGAGCTCTAGCCCGCCGCAGCCCAGGAAGGATCAGTGCACTACCTGCCACCAGCCCGATTAGCTGGGAAACCACAGACTGGAGACCAAGCCTGGCTCTCGACAGTCTCTCCTGCACTTTTCAATTCGATGATTTGGAGGGCGGTTGCCCACGGTCGACGCCCGTTTCTCGAGTTTCTTTGGATTATTTTTTTTTCTTTCTTCTGGCTTCGACCTTCAATAACGTCGTCTGAGGTGCTGCCGAGTTGCAGGTAAGTTCGTTTCTTACTCGTCACCAGTATTATGTCCGTGTATAATTGAGACACGGACTGCAGGAGTTGATTATAACAAGTCTTTACTGAACGGAGACAACCTGGAAACTGAAACTACAGAAGCCTGCTAGGGCCTTTTATACAGGGGTGGTCACTGCCGGTACTGCAGTCTGAGACCAGTTATTCCCTTAAAGGTACATACACAACAGCTCAGATGCAAAACTTACGCAAAGTGAATAAAGGGAGGTAACAATATGGGCATGAGGTACTCCAATGTAATGAACTGGAAGAGATTTCTTGTTTTTTAAAAAATATTCATTCATGGGATGTGGGCGTTGCTGGCAAGGCCAACATTTATTGCCCATCCCTAGTTGCCCTTGAGAAGGTGGTGGTGAGCCACCTCCTTGATTCGCTGCAGTCCATGTGGTGAAGATACCCCCACAGTGCTGTTAGGGAGGGAGTTCCAGGATTTTGACCCAGCGACGATGAAGGATCGTCGATATACTTCCAAGTCAGGATGGTGTGTGACTTGGAGGGGAACTTGGAGGTGGTGGTGTTCCCATGCGCCTGCTGCCTTTGTCCTTCTAGCTGGAAGAGGTCGCAGGTTTGGGAGGTGCTGCCGAAGAAACCTTGGTGAGTTGCTGCAGTGCATCTTGTAGATGGTACACACTGGAGCCACAGTACGCCGGTGGTGGAGGGAGCAAATGTTTAAGGTGGTGGATGGGGTGCCAATCAAGTGGGCTGCTTTGTCTTGGGTGGTGTCAAGCTTCTTCAAGGTTATTGGAGCGGCACCCATCCAGGCAAGTGGAGAGTATTCCATCACAGTCCTTACTTGTGCCTTTTAGATGGTGGAAAGGCTTTGCAGAGTCAGGAGGTGTGACACTCGCCGCAGAATACCTCGGGGGAAAAATTGGGTCGCGACCCCTTTGGGGTGCTAACTTTGCTGGGGCGCTACTTTTAGCGTCCTGAAAAAATTAGCGCCCCCGCAGCCGAAATTCACCAGTAGCGCCCCAAGAGGGAGGCGGGACGCTACTGGAAGTGCCCCACCTCGTTCTTGGGGCACTGAGAGTGAATCTCGCGGTGATGGCGCTGCGGCACCTCGCACCGTGGTACTGCAGGCCTTCCTCCCCTTATTAAAGGGGAGTGGCCTAGCGCAGCGCGACCTGGGCCACTAGGGAGCGGAGTGCTGGCAAAAGAGCCCAGCACTCAAGAGAAGTGCCGGGCTCATGGAGTGCAGCCGGCACTCCGTGTGGGGGCTGCTCAGGAGGCCGGGGACGGTAATGGGGGCAGGAGCTGGCAGGCGGCCAGCAACAAAAATGGCTGTCCGGCACCTCCCCTTTAATTTGCGCCGCACCCGCCGCAGGTAGGCCCCCCTGACCCTGTTGGACATTGCGTCCAGCGGTAAGTCAGGGGACGTTACTGAAGATCGCAGCCGGGGCGCGAGCGGGGTGCTGCACATGGTGATGACATCATCGCCGGTGGCGCAACGCTGTAGGGCGCTAACGAGTACCGCCACCGCTAACCTCCTGCTGAATTTCGCGGGAGGCGTTGGCGGTGCTGCGCCCAGGCGCTAGTTGCTTTGCCCTAAGAGGGCGCTAACGGGAGGCGCAAAGCAACCAAATTTTTGGCCCTAGCCTCTGACCTGCTCTTGTTGCTACAATATTTATGTGGCTGGTCCAGTTAAGTTTCTGGTCAATGGTGACCCCCCAGGATTTTGATGGTGGGGGATTCGGCAATGGTAATGCCGTTGAATGCCAAGGGGAGGTGGTTAGATGCTCGCTTGTTGGAGATAGTCATTGCCTGGCACTTGTGTGGCGCGAATGTTACCTGCCACTTATCAGCCCAAGTCTGAATGTCGTCCAGGTCTTGCTGCTTGCGGGCATGGACTGGTTCATTATCTGAGGAGTTGTGAATGGAACTGAACACTGTGCAGTCATCAGCGAACATCCCCACTTCTGACCTTATGATGGAGGGAAGGTCATTGATGAAGCAGCTGAAGATGGTTGGGCCGAGGACACTAGGGGTAATAAATAATAAAGAATACCATAATTAATATCCTCAGGAGACCACAGATGTTATTATTTTGTACCTAATGTTTGAGTGCTCTGTCAGGTAGATTTACTAGTTCACACTGGTGACAACAGATAGATCTTATAGTTATTTAAGTGAGGAAAGATTTCCTCTGTGCAGTTGGTGTGGGGAAATCATAAGCCCAAATAATGGGTTTATGATTTCACCACACCTCGTGCACAGATAAATCTTTCCTCCGGATCAGGAAGTTGGTCTGTTGGACATTAATGATCCTGGCTTTTCTAATCTACCAAAATCTACCTAGAAAAGTTTCAGGTTGAGAAGGGCTTAAACAGGATCATTAAAGCAGTGTACTATCAGAATCAGCTGGCTACATTTTTCACATATTTCCCACCAATTATGGAATTAATTAATGGAAAGTGAATATAACATTAATAATTGAAATGTTTTCAAACTAATCTTTGTACTTTTTTTTATCTATAACTGCAAACTCATACGGGATTTACTGAATGTACTTAAGCACAAAATGTTTATACTTAAATCCCTCTAAGGGGGAATGCTACTTTTACAGTATCTTTTTGCCACATCCTGTAACTTTTTCAGTTTAAATATGTGGAAACACCATTACCTTTGTCAAAAATAATATATGTACCATCTGATGGATTTCTTTCATTTCAATCCCTGTGTATTTGGAATATTGTTTTGGGCCACCAATTTGCTTTTATGCTACATGATATTTTATTTTTGTACTCTATGTCTATTGCTACAAGAAGTTCAGCACAAGGTAGAACAGATGTTTATGGTGGCAGTGCGACTTTACATCAGCAGACACATCCTTCATTCTGATATAAATTTTAATGGCATTATGAAAAGTCTGCAGGAAATTGAAATGCACTCTCTTTTACCTCTCTAGTTCTGTCTCTCAGTGGGGATGTCATTTTCCGCTATTATCATTTATTTGTATATCCCTCTGACTTGTACTGTCCTAAGTACAATCGTTGTGTGGGCAGATTGCAAGATGTATCTCAACCCAGTCTCCTGAAGAATCCATCTAAAAGCTTATAAACTGAATGGAGACTATAAAAGCCTTTTTAGGAGCCAGTTACTGTTGATGAAATTGATACTAATACACTGGTAGTCATTATTAAAGTCATGTGGCCCAAGTGCCAGTTAAAAGATTTATTTTCAAGGAACTATTGTAAAAGCATAGCTCAGGGTAAAAGAAGTAACATGTGCACTGCAGCTGATCCCGGGATGAACCAAAGTTAGAAACAACGAATCATTGAACTCTCAGCATTATCTATGTAGATTTGTGCCATGTACTGCTTGCATCACAGTGCCATCATTGAATGTACAATTAATCATAGATTTTATTGTGCGGTACTATGCACTGTACTGTATTGAAACAATTCTTATCCCAGCAATCCGTGCCCTGTTTTGGTAATTTAGAAGAAATATTATCCTGAAAGAAATAAAATAGGAGAATATCAGATATCTTCATAACTTTCTTTTTTCAATCAGTGTCGAGTTAGTGGCACGTCCGTGGGAAGTGTCACTGTCTCATATTGCTCAAGCTCAAAATCTCAGAATTTGAGAAGGTGATGGAGACAATCCAGCACATCAGGGAGGAACAGCAGTTTTTGGAGCGAGAGTTTGGGTGGGGAGTCACACTATTGAGCAATAGAGAGCAGGCAGTGGAGGAGAAAAGTCCTCTTCCTTGGTAAACACAGATGCAAAGTACTCATTTAGTATCTCAGCCATGCCTTCTGCCTCCACCAATAGATCTCCAGTTTGGTCCCTAATCGGTCCCACCGCTCCTCTGACAACCCTTTTAGTGTTATTATGCCGATAGAAGACCTTTGTACTGCCTTTTATGTCAGCCGCCAATCTATTCTCATACTGTCTCTTTGCCCCTGTTCGGGCAATGGGTTAAAAAGTGGCAGATAGAATTCAATGTCAGCAAGTGTGAAGTGATGCATTTTGGTAAAAAAACAATAATTGTAATCTGAATAGAAGAAATAAGTGCTGTGGAAGAGTGGAGGGATTTGAGGGTACAGGTTGATAGATTGACAGAATATAAAAGGCAGCACCTCAGTTTTGTGATAAAACCGTAAATAAGCGAATGGAATTCTAGGTTTTATCACAAGCAGTATAGAATATAAAAGCCAAGAGGTAATAATGGGCCTATATAAAATCTTAATAAAATCTCAGTTAGAGTACTATGTGCAGTATTGGGCTCCACACAATAGGAAGGATATTAAGACATATGAGAGGAGCTTTCTCGTCATCTTTCTAATACGGATTCACTAGGATTCTGCATGATATCAGGAAATACAAATATGAAGAAAGACTTTAATACTGATCATGCCAATTAAAACGAATCCCAATTTATCACACGGAACTTTTCTTTAAACACACCAAGTTCTTTATTGTCTTTAAATGTTATAATGAATAGCAAGGATCGAATGGTGATATTGGCCTGATTTAATCTGCTAAATTTTCCATCTAATTTTCTGCCCTCGTGGTCTGTTTGGGCCATCTACTTCCTACAAGAAGTTGGGCAAACATTGAGCTCCCAGCCCTGCACCAACACGTTTCTTGATCTAGCTGCTGCACAGTATACAAGAATGCTCCAATTATGACTTTTTCATCAATGTTCACTCTCTCACAAGATCAGGAAGATCCTTCTTAATTCATCCATCCAGAAAAATCGTAAATTTTTCCCATTGCAACATCCAATTGGTTCACCTCCATTACTTTATCTGAGAGTCCATTCCATGTATTGATCCCCTTTGTGTGAAGCAGAACTCCTGATAACATCCTCAATTTGCCTTTTACCAGTATGAACTTGTGTCCCATTTTTCTACTCTTCTGATGTAATTTAAAGCAATTTTCCGGATTTGTTTTTTCCATATTGTTTACTTTCCGAACAAGCTCTGTAAGATCAGATCTCATTTCAAGGCCCAAAATTGCAAGTTTCCCCAGTCTTTCCTCATAGCTTCGAACCCTCCTTGTGAAGAAACATCTGGCTTCTGCTTGTTTCCACTCTTTAGTGACATAGCTGAGATCAGAAACTCATTGGTCGGAATTTTGCCTACCTGGGCGGGTCCAGTGCGAGCAGTGTCCGTAGCGGGTCGCGACCCCACTGCTGGCTCCATCCCGCTGTTGAAAATGAACTTACCTTAATGGGGCCTATTAAGCCCGCCCAGCGCGATACCCGGCCCAATGAGATGGAGCGAGTCTGGTGATGTAATTCCTGACGTGTTTTTAGCCGGGATCTTTAAAGGGGCCATGGCCACATTAGATTTGAATGTCAATGTAACATAGTGCTGTCAGTGTAATACAGCATTGGAGTGCTACAAACACTGACAATGACTGCACAGAGGCAGAGGGCTGCACCCAACTTCTCCGATGGGCGGAGGAGACCTCCCCAGGAGACCAAGAGAGCCTAGCTGCAGATTACAAAGGAGATCACAAGCAGGGAATGCGATCAGGAGGACCTGGGTGCAGTGCCACAAATATTTCAATGATCTCATTAGATCAGGAAACGTTAGTATAAAGCCACACTCAACTGCATCCTGCTGTGCCTCTCATCACATCCCCATCATTCTGCCTTCCCTACCCTACTCCTGCACAACCTTACTCACACCAACATACGTTGCACCTCCACCCATCCTTCTCTATCTACATTATCACATCTCCATCTCACGAGCCACCACTCACACTCACCCTCATCCTAATGTAATCATACCAACTAACAACACACAAGGGTAGCCACTTGGGTGTTTTATCCAATGTGTATATAAAGTTCCTGTTAATGTGGTGTCTGTAGTGTCCGAGTATAAATAATACACGGACTGCAGGAGAACAATAATAACAGGTATTTACTGAACAGAGGGTACTCTTTTTGTTCGTGCCAAAAAACAAACAAATTGACTGTAAACAAAAGCAACTAAAACTTAACAAATCATATTAAAATTTGGTTATCCGGGTTGATGATGCACTCCAGTCCCCACGGCGCCCACTGGTCGCGGAAATACTCAAGCGCACCGGCGGACACCGCGTGCTCCATCTCCAGGGCCACCCGGGCGCGAATATGCCCGCAGAAGAGAGGCAGGCAATCCGGCTGGACGACCCCCTCGACCGCCCGCTGCCTGGACCAATTGATGGCTCTCTTAGCCAGGCCCATGAGCAGGCCCACAAGGAGGTCCTCCAACCTGTCCGCTCCCCTCCGCACCGGGTGACCGTAGATCAAGAGCGTGGGACTGAAGTGCAACCAGAAATCGAGGAGCAGCCCCTTCAAGTAGTGAAAGAGGGGCTGCAACCTCTCACACTCCATATAAACGTGAAACATGGACTCCTCCAGGCCGCAAAAAATGCAGGCGGCCTGGGAGTCCATGAACCTACTTAAAACCTTATTGCACGGGACCGCTCCGTGCAACACCCTCCAGGCCAAGTCCCCGATGGAACAAGGGAGGACTCCCGTGTAGAGAGCCCTCCATTGGAGACCTCTGCCACCGCCAGTCGGCAAGACGCCACACCAAGGCGTGTCCGGACAGTAGACGAAGATGGCAAAGTGGAGAGTGTGCAGGAGCAGCCCGTACAGGAAACCCCTCCGCGCGGAATGAAAAGGCACGGAGGGTATTTCCTCGAGATGGCTCAAGTTGTGAGGCGCCGGTTCCCGAGGGGAGTTTCGGGGCCGGGCGCCGATGAGGAATTCCGTCCGAACGGGGGTAAGCTCGGACGGGATCACCCCACATGCTTGAGCCGCCTCGATACACCTAGTGGAGTCGGGGCCCAGTGCCGCTTTCACCGATTCGATGGCTTCGACCGCGAGCCGGACGTTGGCCCAGGACAGGCGCCGCGCCAGCTCCTCCGGCGCCATCCAGCCCGCTCCTCCGCCATCGAGCAGGTCCCCGACTCTGGTCACCTTGCCAGGCACAGCCCTGCCCTCCGTCAGCCGCCCGAAACCACGTTCGTGGAGGTGCGGATTCCTGAGCAGCGGCTCCCGAAGGAGAGCCGCCGCTCCTGACGGGGGAGAGCTCCGCCTGGAAGCGACGTAGTTCCAAACCCATAGTAGTTCCTGGTAGAAGACAGGCAGCTCCTGCAGGCCGGCACGCCTGCCGCCCACTTTCGCGAACAGGAGCTGCGTGTCATAATTGAGGCCGTGCAGCTTGCGGAAGAAAAAATGTCGCCAGCGCACACCATCTCGGAGGATTCTCGACGTACAGGTATCTCTGCAGCGTCTGAAGACGGAAAGTCGCAGCCTGGGTGCGAAGGCACACCAGCGCCTGACCGCCCTCCCTAAGCGGGAGACACAGAACTGCGGCAGAGACCCAGTGCTTCCTTTTGTCCCAGAAGAAGTCGATGAGCTTCTTCTGCATCTTGGCGGCAAACGCAGGGGGAGGGATCAAAGTGACCAACCGGTACCACAACATGGCGGCCACCAGCTGGTTTATGACCAGCGCTCGACCCCTGTAGGACAACACTTGGAGCAGTCCTGTCCAGCGTCCTAGGCGAGTGGTGACTTTGGCCTCCAGCTCTTGCCAGTTCGCCGGCCAGGCGTCCTCGGCAGGGCTAAGGTAGACTCCCAAATAGAGGAGGTGCGTGGTGCTCCAGGCGAAAGGCCTGAACTCCTCCGGCAGGGTATCCACCCGCCACTGACCCACCAGGAGTCCGGAACATTTCTCCCAGTTGATCTTGGCGGAGGATGCATCCGAGTAAATCTGCTGGCATTCCCGCATCCTCCGCAAGTCAGCAGGATCCGTGACTGTGAGGAGCATGTCATCGGCGTAAGCCGAGAGGACCACCTCCATGCCCGGCCCTTGCAGAGCCAGTCCCGTCAACCTCTTCCGCAAGAGGCGCAGGAATGGCTCCACGCAAATGGCGTATAACATGGGGCATCCCTGACGCACCCCCCTCCCGAAGCGAAGGGGCGCCGTCAAGGACCCGTTAACTTTAATCAGACACTCCGCGGCGGCATACAGAAGTCGGATCCAGGCGACGAAATGCGTCCCGAACCCGAATGCGCGCAGAGTCCCGAAGAGATACTTGTGATCCACCCTGTCGAACGCCTTCTCCTGATCCAGGGAAAGGAAGGCGACCGACAGACCAGCCCTCTGGGAGTGGTGGACCAGGTCCCGGACCAGATGGATGTTATCGTGGATGGTCCGGCCCAGGACCGTGTAGGACTGGTCGGGGTGGATCATGTGGGCCAGCACGGTGCCAAGGCGAGCAGACATGGCCCTGGCAAAGATTTTATAGTCCGTGCTGAGGAGGGAGACCGGGCGCCAGTTCTTAAGGAGGCGGAGATCACCCTTCTTAGGCAGCAGGACAATGACTTCCCTGCGCCAAGAGAGGGGCATCTCCCCGGTCGCCAAACTTTCCCCCAGGACCCGCGCCTAGTCGCCCCCCAAAACGTCCCAGAACGCCCTGTGGAACTCCACGGTCAGCCCGTCCAGCCCCGGGGACTTTCCCCTAGAGAGCTGGCGGAGGGCGCCGGTCAGCTCCGCCAGGCTTAGCGGAGCGTCCAATTTTTCGGCGCCCTCCGGGCTGACCTTCAGCAGGTCCTCCCACAAAATTCTGCGCGCTTCCTCACTGGACGGTTCCGGAGAGAACAGAGCCCCGTAGTAGGCGTGGGTCTCCGCGCTGATTCCCTCCGGATCTGAGACCAGAGATCCGCCGTCGGCCAGCAGCCCCAAGAGCTGCTTACGGACCCCCCGTCTTTTTTCCAGCGAGTAGAAGAAGGGGGAGCCGCGGTCCAGGTCCCGCAGGAGCTGGATCCGCGACCTCACGTACGCGCCTCGGGACCCGACGAGCTGCAGGTCCTTCAGCGCGCCCTTCTTCTCTTCGTACACCTTCCGCAGGGCCGGGTCCTCGACGACCTGACCGAGACGGGACTCCAGGTCGAGCACCTCCTTCTCCAACCGCCCGACCCGGGCCTCCCGCCTCTTGGTCGACCCCTTCGCGTACTCCTGACAGAAGAGACGGATGTGAGCCTTGCCCACATCCCACCATAGCCTCAAGGAGGGGATGCCCCCCCGCTTCCTTCTCCAGTCGGCCCAGAACAGACGAAATGAATCCCGGAACCGCGCGTCCTCCAGCAACAGGTTGTTAAAATGCCAGTACGTGGACCCACCCCGCGCATGCAGCGGAGCGAGCTCCGCCCACACCAGGTGGTGGTCCGTGCACGGCACCGGCCGCATGGAAGCCGCCGGAACGCAGGAGACGTACGCCCGGGAAATGTAAAGGCGGTCGATTCTGGACCTTCCTCCCCCAGACCTCACGCTAGTGAAGGCGCTGGAGTCGGGGTGGAGATTACGCCAGACGTCCACCAAGTCGAAGGACCCAACCAGGTCCCTCAACTTCTCCATCGCCGCCGGGCTTCGCGGGGTCCCGAACGGTCCCTCGCCTCGAGGGTGCAGTTAAAATCCCACCCGAGGATGACGCACTCGCCCACGTCGACAGAGCCCAACAGAGCACGGTGGCATAGTGGTTAGCACTGTTGCCTCACAGCGCCAGAGACCCGGGTTCGAATCCGGCCTGGGGCGACTGTCTGTGTGGAGTTTGCACATTCTCCCCGTGTTTGCGTGGGTTTTCTCCGGGTGCTCCGGTTTCCTCCCACAGTCCAAAGATGTGCGGGTTAGGTTGATTGGCTATGATAAATTGACCCTTAGTGTTAGGGGGATTAAATACGTGGGGTTTCAGGGATAGGGTGGGATATGTGTTGGTGTTGGTGTAGGGGTTACGGGGATCGGGTGGGATATGTGTCGGTGCAGGCTCGATGGGCCGAAATGGCCTCTATCTGCACTGTGGGGTTTCTGTGATTTCTGTGAGAGCGGACACTTCTTCGAAGAAGCGCACTTGCTGCGCACCGGTCTGAGGGGCGTACACATTCACTAGATGGAGCAGCACGCCCCCCAGGCGAATAGTGACCTGGAGCAAGCGGCCCGGCACGTGCTCCTTGACCCCCAAGATCTCTGGCTGAAAATGCGGGGCCAGCAAGATAGCCACCCCGCTGGAATTGTTGGAGAGGTGACTCATGCTGACCCCTCCTTGCCACTCCAGGAGCCACGTGGCTTCGTCTCCCGGAACGGTGTGGGTTTCTTGCAGGAAGCACACCGCATACTTCCCGTCCCGAAGGACCGAGAAGTTATTGAATCTGCGGCGCGCCTCCCTGCTGCCGTTGATGTTGAGGCTGGCTATGGTTATCTTCATGTCAGAAGCATAGTGCAACCTCTACCTACACCTAATGGGGGGAGGAAGCACAGCCGCTGGTCAGCCGCCACTTCCTCAGCAGCCCAGTGAGAAACGTTGTGAGCCGACGCAGCTCGAGCGGGTTCACACCCTCGTTCACGCCCATGATCTTAACGGCAGCGCGGACGGATACGATGAGCAGCGCCAGCTCCGACCACCTGTCAAGGGCCAGCTGGACCTTATTGCGCCGACCCAGGCACGTGGCCATAAAATCCCGGAGTTCCCTTACGGGAATGAGGGGAGACTCGGCAAGGGGCACGAGGTCATCCATCGCCTCGTCGGCGCTGGAGTCCGAATCGTCCTCCGTGCCCATCACCGAGTCCCCGTCCTCCTCCAGGGGGTCGTCACCAGCGGCCGACCCGTCCGCCGCGCAGTGCGAAGCGAACGGCTCGGCCGCGCCAGCCAGCCCCGCCTCCGCCCGGATCCCACCCCCAGGTTCGGCGGCAGAGGATTTCTCCCTGGGCTCCTCTAGGGGTGCTGGGCCAGAAGACGGCGGCGGTTCAGAGCTCCACTCCGCCTCAGATGCCGGAACGACCGGAGAAACTGGGGAGAGAACAATTCCCAGCTCCTCCAGTACGTCCGGCACCAGAGACGCAGCCAGGGGGCCATCCTCCTCCCCGCCACCAACCTCCGACCCAGCAGATGGGGGGTTTTGAATTAAAAGCTCTACCAGGACGAGCAGCCCCTGGGAGATGTCCGGGTTGCATTGGGCAAGCTCATTATCCTCGAGCTCGCCCGACCCAAACCCCAGGCCGCCCGACCCGGCGAGGGGTAACGGCACCGATAGAAGGTCAATTTCAATTACCGCCGCGGGTTGTTCCGCGACCCCCCCCCCCACGGGCAGGGTCTCGTCCCCATCCCTGGGAGGCACGCGCCGGACAGACACATCTGCCTCAGCCTCCCGAGGGACAGGCGACCCCTGCCGATCGCTGGTGACGACGACAGCGGGGGGGGGGGGCGCAGTACCCGCGGCGGGCGACGACTCCCCCTGCTCGGAGGGACCTTCCTCCTCCCGGTCCTCCTCCTCTTCCAGGGGGTCGCGCCTTCTTTTTAGCACGGAGGGAGCGAGGGAGACCTGCAGAGGCCTCCTCCTCAGCTCCCTCCGGCGGAGCAGGTTTGTCGGTTTCCTCGGGCCCGAGCCCGGCCGCAGGTATTGGCGTTTCCGCTACGGCGGTTGCAGCCACAGGCTCGGGCACGAGGCCCCTCCCACTCGCGTCTGCCCCGATTAACTCCGCGAGGAGCGCGGATGTAAGGGGCTCAAGGGGCAAGGGCTGGCCCTCCACGGGGGGATCCGCCCTAAGGTGTTTTGATTTATTCCGCGCCTTCTTTCCGGCCGGACGCGCTCCCTCCCCCCCGCCGGAGGCCTTGGTGGCATCGGCCTCCGACGTCGACCGCGCATCAGCGGTTCCCAACGCGTGAGCAAATTCGGGGGGAGAAGTGGAGGCGGCACCAGCCTCGGCTGCACTAGATGATCTGGCGGCCTTGGAGGCAGTGCAGTTTTTCCGAATGTGCCCCACCTCCTTGCAGGCGTGGCACCGCACACCGTCCGACGTCCAGAAGACGCGATAGGCGGTCCCCTCGTGGAGGACGACGAACGCCCCCTCGGTGTCCTCCTCCCGCGCCAGCTGGATAAACAGCTGGCGCCGGAAGGAGAAGACGTGGCGAAGGCTGGCCTCCCAGAAGCCGAGCGGGATGGGTGTGATCCCCGACCTCACCTCCCCAAGTTGGCGTAAATGGGGAAGGAGGAGCTCACCAGGAACATAGTGCGGGACGTTGGAAACGCCGATCCTCTGCGCGGTGGCCTCGAGAGGATCCACCGGCAGGAAGGTCCCGCCCACGGTGAGCCCCTTGGCGACGGCCAGGGACACCGCCCGCTCCGACCCCAGGTAGAACACAGCCTTCCCGTACATTTTTGAGGCCGCGACGATGGCTGAGGGGCCGACAGCCCCAGCCATGGCTTTAACGCAGGCCTCAATGGTCATAGTGGGGTGAGTGTAGCTCTTCACCCCAAGCTTTTTTGTCATAAGTTTAAAAGGTGATGGGGCAGCAGAAGCAGCGGGAGCAGCTGTGGCTGTGGTTGCCACTCCCGCATAAGTCCTGGCTGGCCCCGCCACCGGCGAAGATACAGTCGCCATTATGGGGTGTTTTTATAAGGGCTACACTCACCCCAAGTCACAGGCCTGAAGGTGTTAATGGCCTCAGGTATTTTTTGGTCCTCTATTGAGCAGAGGGAGCTGTTTAAAATGAAGACACACCTCTCCCCTTATTGATTGAAATTGGGAGAGGGGCCTTCTCCCCTCTGCTCAATAGGCAATTAATAAAAAAGAGATGAAATTGAGGTGCCTCAGAGAAATAGGCAGAGAGAGACAAAGAGAGAGAGAGGGGGGGGTGGGAAGGAGGGAGGCCGCAATGGCAGGGTTGCCACTCAGGATGGTGGGTGGGTGGGTGTTGGCAGGGGTGCACTCTCCGATGGGAATTTAAAGTCTTTGATGGTGGTGGTCTTCTGGCAGGGGGAGATGATGTCTTCACCTGGGAAAGCTGGAGATGCCCAGGCTCAGTCCTGCACCAGGTCTTAACGATGCAATTAATGGAATTAAAGACTTCACCTAGGCAGCTCCAGCTGTCCCAGGCCAGGCAATAAAAGGGGTGCTTATTAGTGGTGTGCGTGGCCTAGTTTTTAACAAGAGCCACACACACACACACACACACAGTCACCCCTTGATGATCCGGCCTTGTTTCTTCTTTTCTCCCCCCACCTAAAATACAAAGTCTTTGGGAGAGTGCCCCAAATAACACCCACCTGTAGATGTTCAGAAAAGATGATGTTGTTCTTCCCTCCTTCCAAACAGTTGGTGGTTGTTGGTTGTTTCTCTCCCCTCTCTCCCCCTCCTGAAGTGGAGGCCAATTTGGGGAGGCAGTAATGGAAAGGCCTCTCCCCTGGTTGGTGTTGTTGCTGGCCTACTTTCTCCTTCTCCTCCTCTGTCCTCTCTCTCCAGGCACCTCAGTTGCTGTGATGATGGTGGAGGAGGTGGAGGTGGTGGTCTTACGTTCTCCTCCTCTTCCTGGTCAGGAGACCACCACTTTCCACTCTCTTGGTTTGGCTGCTCCTTCTCCTCCTGCTGACTGAGGCAGCTGCACAGCCAGAAATGCTGGAACAGAGGGTAACTTAAGACTGAAATACAGAAGCCTGCTATGGCTTTATATACAGGGCTGGTCACTGCCGGTACTGCAGTATAGAATCAGTTCTTCTCTTAAAGGTACATACACAACAGTGTCAAACATAAAAATCTCTATTTTCAACACTTTCAACACTAGGACAGATTTGCATGCACCTTTGGAAGTGGCTTAGTGAGTTGCAGTGAATGGTGAGATATAACGGTACCCCCCCGCAATGGTGATGAGTGTGAACAGAATGACTTGGTCATTGTAGGGATGCTTTATGGTGTTGGTGTGGGGTGGTGTCAACCTGGCGCATTATGTGGCAGCCATATTGGTATCCAGCATAAATTTAACTAAATCTGGCCATGGTGAGGCCATCCCTGGCTTCCCGGGCAGCAGTGTGGTCAGGTGCTGATGCCCTTTGTTCTGTGCAGCATCAGGTGATTGTGGAGAAGGTTGGTGTTGTTGGTGCTGCTGGTGTGCCTGGTGCTGCTGGTGTTGGGGCTCATTGTGGTCCAATTCTGAGGACCAAGGTGAGACAGTATAAATGGCACCCATATTGATGGAATAGATGGCAGGGGAAGTACAGATAACAGAAGCATTCTGTCAACGGTGAGAGAGTTCTTCCAATAAGGTGACACTGGATGGAGACTTTGCTGGAAACACTTGCAGCCTGCAGAATCTGTGCTGGAAATGGACTGAGCAACAGCTTCTGCCTGAGGAAAGTGATCACCTGTCAGGTGGGAGCTTTCACTGTACATTTGATGTTGTCAAGTAATCAGCTGGAGCAATGGCCACAGAACTCCCGCTTCAGGTTGACAGTCGTGGTTCCTGAGCTGCGTGAATCCCGTGGCCATGCAGGGAAATTTAAAATGTAAGTGAAAAAAGGCTCTCTAGTAAACTACCTGATAATCATCTCAATTGGGTCGCCCGCCACTGCCGGTCGGGTCGGCTCCGTGATGACAGACGCGCCTGGGGGAAAGGTGCATGGGAGCGAGATGACAGCGGGTTTCCGACCCACTGTTAACACTGTCAAAAATAACAACTTTCCTACCCGACCCACCACCGATCGCGCCCGCTACCACCCCGGATAATCCCAGACATTGAAGCAGAGGATTTTACCTGTATACAACTACTCTGTGGTGCCATCTGTTGGTGTGACAGCGCATTGTAAGAGAAGAAATTATAGTGATTAGTTCAGAACAAAGCTAAATTTTAAACTGTAATATGAATAATATAGGAACATTGGGGGGGGGGTTAGCACAGAAAAACGGGTGGGTTGGGTGGGGGTGAAAACGTTTTAATTCTGAACCCTGACCCCAACCCGTCCACTTCTGGGTTTTACGGAGCTGGACAAGGAGCGGGAAGTCAACCCGCTCCCAGGAGGCGTGTTGCCAATTTAAATATGTCAGTGAGGTTGGCAGCCTCTGATTTAACCTGCTTAGCAGGTTTTACAGTGGGTGGCCGGGTCTCCCAGGCCTCAGGAAACCCGAAAGCTGAAGCGAGGTGAGGACAACTTTGGGGAGAAGGTCACTGCCTTCACGCCATACCTTTGTGCCAGGAGGAGCAGGAGTGTTTCCCCCCTGGCCCAGCAAGCTCCCTGACATCAGACCCGCCCCCCATACAAATGCTCCCAGGGTCGGGGATAGGACCCCACCCCACCCCGGGGTTGGGGATTGGGCCCTCCCAAGATCGGGTGTCCCCCTGGGATCGGACAGCCCCACCAGGGTCAGGGGTCGAACTTACCTTGTCCTACAGCCTGCTCTGGAGTACTCCACGCCCAGCTGGAAGCCAAGCCTGTCAATCAGACTGACCTCCAGGCGGGGAACCTGTCAGGGCCAAAAGACATACGATGTGGAATTAAGCATGCGGGAAAACATGGACTTCCGGGTTTCTCGTCTGAATCACCAATGCCCCCCATCCCACCGCCTACGTAACCTGCCCCGGTTAATATCAAGGCCACAGTGTTTAAAACTATTTTCCATTGAAAGATTTCCAATAGCATTCTCAACTCTGCTCAACTCACTCATTTGATTTATAAATGATTTTGTTGACGGGTTTGAAAATACATCTAAAAACCTTACAGGGTTCACAATGCATCGTATAAGGTGTAATGTTTAATACGACTGGATTTCATAGAAATATACAGCATTCTAAATATACTAAATCTTAGACTGAAAGATGAATACAATTAACTCGAGGGTAGAAATTTCACACTGTAAAGCCAATATGTATGACTGATAATCAGTCACTGTCATAGTCCTACTGTGTAAGGCCAAGCAGTGTTGCTTATTTATATTTAGCCATATTAAGGTATTCTCAGAATTTTACTTATGTTAACAGAGGCCTGATTTTTTTATGGGCGGCAGAGGATGGGGGCGTTAAGCAAAGAAAGGAGTAATAATTGGGGAGGGAGTGTTGTTGTGTTGCAGACTGCCTACTTGCTTCTAATCCTCACACTGTACATACTGGGTTTGAATGAAATTAAGTGCATGTGGAAAGTTTCTGCTATTTCGAAGCAGTTTCACCCAGAGAGAAGGCTGAGTCAATGGACGGGATTGTCCTCCTACTGGTGGTGCTCTCGCAGGGTGGGACATCTGCCTGACACTCCATCACCGCTGAAACCCCGACCTAGCTTCCTGGGCCAGGGTTCATACCGTATGCATTACGGTTTCCCATCAGGATTCCTGCTGCCATGACGGAACCTGTCATTTCCCAGCCCTACAGACCCAGTGGTGTTGCAGCGGATCACTGCCGCAGCACACAAGAGGCAGCTGGCCAGTAAAGGGGTAGAAGAGCCCAAAAGATCTGGAGCCTGGCATCCTAGCAGGCATCAGAGACCGAGGCCTATGCAGGAAGTTAAGTGGGGGCTAAGATTGGAGGGAGAGGAAGATGCTACAAAGCCGTATCCATCCATTGTCGGGTAGTGGGGGAGGGGGACGGGGGTCTTCAGGGTAGTTACTGCTGCTTCCGAGGACAAGGAGACATAACCTTTAAAATCAGAGATAGGCCATTCAGGAGAGAAGTTAGGAAACATGTCTTCACTCAAAAGGTGGTAGAAGTGTGGAACTCTCTTCCACAAAAAGCAGTAAAAGCTAGCTCAATTAATCATTTTAAATCTGAGATCAATAGATTTTTGCTAGACAAAGGTATAAAAGAATATGGAGCCAAGAGAGGTGGATGGCATTAAGATACAGATCAGCCATGATCTCGTTGAATGGTGGAGCAGGTTCGAGGGGCTGAATGGCCTACTCCTGTTCCTATGTTCCCGGGCCTACTGCCTCCTTCTCCATTGCAGCCCCAGGAAGTGGCGGTAACGGGTTGGAGAGGAGGAAAATCAGCATGGGACTTAGCCCTCCCCCCTCCCCTTCTAGTTTACACGTGGTGGTCGGGAAAGGTGCAACCAACTGACAAGGGCACAAGAAGTAAATCCAGGTCGGAGAGGGGAAGCAGCAGTAAGTGGGACTGAGGAGGAGAATCCTGGTCATGATGTTAACTGCCTGGAAATGTGAGCCAGGCTTCATTTTCACAGGAAGTCCAGACTGACTACAACATTACTAACAAATAATATAACTTCATGTTGCACTGATTTTATAGACTAAGTAATAAACATTATTGCTCTGGGGTTTTTTTTAATGCAGGAAAGCATGCCGCAAACACCAACCTTTGCAGCAATGTTTAACAGCAGTGGTTACAGCCGACATCTATACTCATCCAGAGAGGAGAATTGTGGAGGTCTATTTTACCATGACAACAACCTTGTGTCGGGGTCTCTGGAGGCACTTATCCAGCACCTTGTGCCTACTGTGGACTACTATCCTGATGTATGTATAATTCAACTGTGTCTGTATATGTTTCGTAGCAGTATTGTTTTGCATAAAGAAAATATGTTTATAGCTTCACAATGGCGCAGAAGTAAATGGGCCCCTAGCACTGAACAAAGCAGAAGATGTGCAGCAGCTAATGTGTCTGGAATATTTTGCACTCCCTGTTAGCATCATTAGAAAAAATGACAGGCAACACCCTTCGTGATGGAGATTCTGGTTTTCCTGTCCCAAAAAAATGTTCTGATTCTAAGGCCAGGCCTTGGTGTAAAACACACTTACATATAGTAGCTTAAAGTAAACATGGATAGCAAAAGTAAAATTCCTCGCTGTCACCAGCTCAGCAGGAATCCAACACTGCGCCACTGTACATTTTTAAACTTTCCTGCAAAGCAGAAAGTCTTATTGGGATGGGAAAATTATGAATTATGCTGCAGGGCAGTTATTAGACTTTTCTACCTGTTGGTTGATATTTCTGGTCAGCTGTGCAGACATTTCATTTGGAGACAAGAAGCAGTTTTGTTTCCTGAGCATTAGTTCTCCAAAATGTTTTTCATGCATTTGGGGTGCCTGGGAGCTATGCTGGGACAAATTTACTAGGAGCGTGTAGAAAACAAGGTGATTAAAAAATCTAGTGGAAACTGCAGAGAGGCAGGAGAGCTTTGCATTCTATCAAAACTTCCCCTTTTCTCCCCCTCCATATTTACAATCAGCAAAAGGTCATTAGAGAGTTATCTATTGTTTTGCTTTTGGTGTCCTGCAGAGACCGAAATGGTCACGAGCACAAAGTGAAAGCTGTGAATCAGCATGTCTGTATTATTAATACATCTTAAGCATAAATGTTTAATGCCAGCTTTACAAATGCAAATTTCTGTGTTAGATTTGTGATTCAGATTTTGTTGCTACTAATCTTAATTGTATTGTTCAACAACAAATCATGAAAAATTAATTTTTCAAAAATCATATCATAATGTTACACTGTAGTATTATTATATAGTATAAGGATAGACATAGTGAGGAGAGAGATGAGAAACAACTACTGAGAAACTGTGAAGAGCTACTACAATTTAAGAACCTTATCATTTCAGATTTTTGTTGTTGATTTGATTCACTGCACTCTAAAGTCTTTTATTTGACCTTGTGGTTTATATTGTTAATATTAAATCAGGGTTTCTAGAGGTGACTTGGTGGTACGCAAGTAACATTAATACCACACAAGTGCCAGGCAATGACTATCTCCAACAAGAGAAAGAATAACCATCTCCCCTTGACATTCAACGGCATTACCATCGCCAAATCCTCCACCATCGACATCCTGGGATGTCACAATTGACCAGAAACTTCACTGGACCAGCCACATAAATACTGTGGCAACAAGAGCAGGTTAGAGGCTTGGTATTCTGCAGTGAGTGTCTCATCTCCTGACTCCCCAAAGCCTTTTCACCATCTACAAGGCACAAGTAAGGTGTGTGATGGAAATACTCTCCACTTGCCTGGATGAGTGCAGCTCCAACAACACTCAAGAAGCTTGACACCATCCAGAACAAAGCAGCCCGCTTGATTGGCACCCCATCCACCACCTTAAACATTCACTCCCTCCACCACTGGCGCACCGTGGCTGCAGTGTGTACCATCTACAAGATGCACTGCAGCAACTCGCCAAGGCTTCTTCGGCAGCACTTCCCAAACCTGTGACCTCTATCACCTAGAAGAACAAGGTCAGCAGACGCATGGGAACATCACCACCTCCACGTTCCCCTCCAAGTCACACACCATCCTGACTTGGAAATATATCACCGATCCTTCATTGTCACTGGGAATTCCTTCCCTAACAGCACTGTGGAAGCACCTTCACCACACCAAGGGCAATTAGGAATGGGCAATAAATGCTAGCCTTGCCAGGGACGCACACATTCCAAGAATGAATTGAAAAAAATTGCATGTTTTGGAGTCCCAATGCACTGTGCCACTGAGCACTGGACAACAGGTTTATACCTGCTATTCTACATGCAAAGAGTTACCAAACTCTACCATGCCATTGTGATAAGCTGATGTTAGATGCTTCCCAACAAAGAATAACAGATATTTAAAAAGAGGGTAGGAATGGAGGATACCCTGGGAGCAGGCACCCCCACCCTCTCAGTTGGGTATGGTGAATAGGCCAAGGAAGGAGATGGTGATAAAACACCTAGGGCTAGAAATTGGGTACCTTAGCGCTAATGGGGCGCAAATGACTTTTTGCCCGGGCGTGGCATCACTAATGACTCCCACTAAATTCAGCGGGAGTTTAGCGGCGGCGGTAACCGGTAGCGCTCTGCTCTGCTGTGCAGGCGATGACGACGCCATTATCGTGCACAGCACCCCGTTTTCACCCCTCATGCAAAATTGGCCCGCGCCCCCTGAATTTGCGCTGGGCGATGACAGCAACTGATTCAGGTGACGGGAACAGAGCGGCAGGAGGCTCGCGGGGTGCTAATAAAGGGGAGATGGTGGGCGGGGGAAAAAAATCGTCCGACTTACTTGCGGGGTCCGTGCCACAATCTGGCAGCCCGACACTCCTCTTGTGTGACGGGCTGCTGACACGGCACCCCGCTCCTCGGTGGTCTAGGTAGGGCCCTGCAGAGTTGTGTGCTTGGGCCCTCCCCTTTAATGAGGGGAAGAGCCCTTCCATGCGGCAACGCTACGTGGCCCAGTGCGTAGCACTGCAGAACACACCTCCCCGATATTCGGAGTTTAGCGCCCTAAGAAGGAAGTTGATCTCTTGAATTAGCGCTCCACCACCCTCTTGGGGCGCTAAAACTGAAGTTTGCGATCGCCGGCGCTATTTTTTGCCGGGTGCTAAATTTAGCGCCCAGGCGATGTTAGCGCCTCAAAATGGTCGGTAACTCATTTTTTCCCCTTTGAAAAGAAACACAGCCTTAAAAAGAAAAAAAAGCAGGATGTTCTAGCTCCTTCAAAGTTATGTTTTTAATATTTTGGCTTAACATTTATTTTATTTTATAATTTGTATAATTTCTGTTAAAGAACATTGAGTGCAGCACCCTTTGTGAATCATCGTCTCCAAATGAGATCAGTTGCAGACGAGAATAGTTAAAAGCAAATAAGACTGTAATTCTTTGTGTGAGCTTTTCTCATCTTTCTCTTGCAGAGAACATACATATTTACCTTTCTGCTCAGCTCACGTCTTTTCATTCGGCCATATGAGCTCCTAGCAAAAGTTTGCCTCATGTGCATTGAGCAACAGAGATTGAATGAGGCCATTTTAGATAAGGTAAGATTGTCAAGGGAGACTTTTTCTGTTTGCCTGAGACTGATGATTTTGCAAACATCAATAAAAGAAAATTTTTTGTGAGTCTTTCCTCTCATGATTAATGCAGTGAGAGTTCCACTTACGTGCTGCAAGTGAATTTTATCTGTTAATTTTTAATGAAAGAAGGGATGTTTAATGTCTACAAATGTGTCACGCTTCACAATTAGACTATGCTAATGTTGTCCTTTAGGTTAAATAAATATTATTACATATCTTGCATTTAAATATATCATCACTGTAAGTAAGATAATTTAATACAATTTTCTGACTGATTCTAGGCTAAAATAAGAAAATTTGCACCAAAAATAGTCCAGCTGTTGGCTGAATGGACTGAAACATTTCCCTATGATTTTCGGGATGAGAGGATGATGAGAAATCTAAAGGACATGACACACAAGATAGCTACTTTGGATGAGGTTAGTTATTTAAAAGCAGCAACTCATTTATGTCTGAATTATTAGGAATAGTTAATGGTGAATGCATAATGTTTCCAGAGGGGAGTAAAAGAAAACACCCACCTGTGCAAACAACTGAAAGAAATGGGAATTGAATTCTGCACAAATATATATCGATGCAATACCATTTCTCAGAAGCTCATACAATGGAGAACCAATTCTGCTACCATCCCAGATTTTACTGCTACGTTCCCCATGAGCTGTGTTGTGTGCACATGTGCAAGAAGAATCAGGTGCCTCATGATTAAACCCAGCAAAACTAATTTGTTCAGATACTCATTTTTTTTCAGGCATATATTTCTTCTGAAGTAAGTCTGGACTCAGGTTTACATAATCTCGTTTTGCAGCATTGCTTTAGTTATTAATTATTTAGATACATGTTAATCAGTTTAATGTGTGCATGGAGTCATTGGCCCTGATATTGACAGGGGCAAGTTGCCCTCTGGGTGAAAACAATTTTCCTCAACTCCCCTCTAAACCTTCTACAGGAGACTTTGTTATATCCGGCACCGACGGGACCAAGCTGTTGCCGATCTATCAAAACTGCCGGACATACCAGCGTTAATGTTGAAGCATACGGAGGTTTTCATCTCCGTATCTGACAACAAACACTGTTGCTTAGCAACAGCTTCTAAACAGTCGGCCCGTACCTTGGAAGCGTCTCTGTAGCTTAGCAACAGCTTCAGAGAGACTTTCCAGAGCCTGACTGTTGAAAAAAAAGCCACGAGAAGAAAAAAAACCTAACAAAACGGCTCCTGATTTCTGTCGGTAGATCGAGGTTTCTGGACGTACAACCTCCGGATAAACCAGTTTCCTGTACCAATTATTTTAAATCTATGCCCCCTGGTTATTGACATCTTGCTAGGGGAAATAGGTCTTTCCTATCCACTCTATCTGGGCCCCTCATAATTTTATACACCTCAATCAAGTCTCCCCTCAGCCTCATCTGTTCCAAAGAAAACAACCCCAGCCTATCCAATCTTTCCTCATAGCTAAAATTCTCCAGTCCTGGCAACATCCTTGTAAATATCCTCTGCACCCTCTCTAGTGCAATCACATCTTTCCTGTAATGTGGTAACCAGAACTGTACGCAGTACTCTAGCTGTGGCCTAACTAGTGTTTTATACAGTTCTAGCATAACCTCCCTGCTCTTATATTCTATGCTTCGGCTAATAAAGGAAAGTATCCCGTATGCCTTCTTAACCACCTTATCTACCTGTCCCGCTACCTTCAGGGATCTGTGGTCATGCACTCCAAGGTCCCTCTGTTCCTCTACATTTCTCAGTATCCTACCATTTATTGTGAATTCCCTTGCTTTGTTAGCCCTCCCCAAATGCATTACCTCATACTTTTCTGGATTGAATTCCATTTGCCATTTTTCTGCCCACTTGACCAGTCCATTGATATCTTCCTGCAGTCTAAAGCATTCTTCCTCACTATCAACCACACAGCCAATTTTTGTGGAAATCATGGAAGTGGGACTGGATGACGGAATGACTCCATGAATGATTTTCCTCCCCACTCCAGCCCTTAAATGTTTACAAATGTGGTTGTTAGCTCTCTCCCAGCTGACCACTGTGGTGCTATGTGGAGTGGCATAAAGCAGACATGATTGAGAGTCCTCAGGCTATGTAGTCTGCTGACACAATGCCACAATTGCCAAGTCCAAACTGAACAGAAGGCAAGATAAGAATTCAGTTAGCTTCATTATGTTAATTTCCGATGCACAGCGTGCAACAAAGTTGTTTACCTGTTTAAAATAAATGGGTTAAAGACTTTGGGGCTGAATTCTACAGATGTTGATAAATTTTATTGGATAGAAAATCTTGTAAGGTGCTCTGTTCTCTGTGCCTGAATTCCCACTGTGCAAAACTCTGTGCCAGGAGTACAAATTCGTAAAATCTACTCTATAGGTTTTTTTTTAAGCAGCCACTTCCAATAATCAGACTATTAAAAACAGACTGATAGCAAACATAAGATCAGTAACCTTACCATCCACTGAAATTCTCTTCTTCACACCAAGTAAATTCCCTTATCCATTGTGTCCTCCTGGTCTATTTTCCCTCTTGATTACTAGGCCCAAATGTTAAATGCAGCCTATAGAGGAGACCAAAGTGTAGATTCAGTCAAAACTGATTCGTTAGTTGGGAGGTCCAGTGACATAGTGTTGCAGTTGATGAACTACTATAATCCCTGGTTTTTATAGTAATGTTGTTACAGAATCTCTCATCATTATTATGCAATTTTCTAACTTTTTTAAATTCACTTAGTGGGTGGAACTTTCAACTTTGACGGGGGCGATATTGGATCGGCCGCCCGTTATACACCACACCTGATTTTCCTTTCTATCAATGAGTGCAGAAAGGGTCCCCGCCATAGTTGAAAGTTCCGCCGATTGTATATTCCAGTTGCTGTGCTGCCACTAGAGGGCCATTCTTATTTGTTAGAGTTTGAATACTCTCAGGATTAGGTTTCTTATGGTCAACAATCAGTTGTCTTTATATTATAAATTAACCATTGGTGATTTCTGGTAATGTTCAATTCATATTAAGTTAAGCCACAAAAAGGTGTCCTTTGAGGAAGCAATTGCCAATCTTTCATTAACACAAATTATGCTTATATTTTATTTTATATTTTGTTTCAAGCACATAGCATGTATGAATTTACTGCTCCACTCTCCGTTCATTCAATATGGATTATGAGATTATTTATGTTGGGCATTCACCTATGGTGCACAACTTCATGAGTGAATCCAGCACTGGACTAGAATTTTTCTGACAAATGTTCTTCCCTCTTCCTCTCCTAATGTATTGACTCTTGTTGGGGAATAGGTCCATGGAGCAAGAGATAGACACCAAATTAGCTTCTTCGTGTGTAAGTCTAGACAATGAGTGTTGGCAGGCAATTCAACTGTGGCAGGCTACACACCTAAGGCTGATCCTTTACACATTTGATGTTCACACATTTTCCAGCAAGTGTCACTGGATGTCTATCAGAAGCAAGGGCCCCGATCTTGACGGAGCAGGTTGTGTCGGCAGGGGGTGCAGAGTTTCAGACGGGAAACCCGGAAAGTCCAGGTTTCCCCGCATGCTATGGAGTTTTGACTCCACTGCGAGTGTATTTTTTTTTGCCAGGATCCCCACCGGAGGTCAACCTGATTGACAGGCTTGGCTCCCAGTCCGGCGGGATGCTCGCCAGAGCAGGCCACAGCCGCAGGTAGGGAGCCAGCAACTGCTACTGGGAGCGTGGTGGGGGGAGATTCGATCCCCGAGTCCTGGGGGGTCTAATCCCTGACCTGGGGTGGGGGGTCCAATCCCCGACCCCAGGGGTCTTTTTATGAGGGGGGATCTGATGGGTGGAGGATCTGATCCAAGGCAAGAGGGTAAGCTTGGGGACCCAGGGGGATGCACTCCTGCTCCTACTGGCCCACAAGCAGTGCTGTAAAGGCACTTACCTTCTCCCCAAAACAGTCCTCACCTCCCTTCAGCTGCCAGATTTCCTGAGGTCTGGGAAACCCAGCCGTGCAGGGTTAAATCTGAGACTGCCAGCCTCATTATAATATTTAAATGACCAACTCGCCTCCTGGGAGTGGATTGGCTGCATGCCCCTTGACCCGCCTCCATTAAACCTGGAAGTGGGTGGGTTGGAGGTGGCCTGGGGCCAGGTTTGAGGTTCTTAAAGTTTCAACATCTCACCCGACCCCAACCCACACGTTTTTGGGGGTTAAAATTCACCCCAAGAACTCTGGCTGATTTCATCTCTCACATTGTACCACCCTTACTGCCACCCTAGATAAGATTAACTAATTCATCACAAATTGAGAATCAAATCTCTACGTTGGCCAATTCAGATCCCATAGTAGCCCCAAACTATTAGATAAATTACTTAACTAGAATGCCAAGTGGAAGGCTTGACTTTGATTCCATTCCATGGTTTCTCTGTCTTATATGGCAGAGTTGGCTAAGCTGTCAGGTTCCCTTCCTAATTCATTCAAATGTACCAGGAAAAGAACACTGGACAGTACCAATCAAAATATGGCGCTGGATCATAATAGCCTTCTGATTAAAGCAGGGGGAATGAGGAACTTGAGGTAGAATTTGAACCAAAGGTGAACTAAAGTTTTAAGAAACTTAAATCATTCAATGATTATGCAACTTATTGAATCAGGACAAATAGAAAACAAAGCTTTAATTATTTCAGTTTATTTGGAGAAGACTACACATTCTGAATAATTGTGTGGTTCTTTTCATGTCTTTAATTATTTTATGTGTATATGTTTTAAAATAATTAAGTTAACCTCAGTTAACTGATGTTGTGCAATTTGTTTTGAAGATGGATGGTCTGCTTGCAGATATTCACCAATGCCCCTGTTAGCCAGCTAGCAGGAGGCATGAGTTATCATCTAAACTGAATTGCCTGTCTGATATCACTTGCCCTCACAGCCTCCATTCTTTCCCGGCTCACAAACCAAGCTTTTATATTTAAGCAAGGCATATTTTGAAGGAATGAGAAATAAATTGATCACAGTAATCTGGGCTGAACTGTTAATGGGTAAACCTACAGACAGACAGGGGCAAGTATTCAAAGAAGTTTTTGGTACAATAGAAAACCAGTACACATCCCTAAAAGACAAAGGGGGAAAAATTGGGTTGGTTTGCACCTCTCGTTAGTGCCCGGGCGTGCTAGCGCCTCCTGTGAAATTCGGCATTGCCATGCGCAGCACCCCACTTGCGCCCCAGCCGCAAATTTCCCTTGCGCCCCCTGACCTATCGCTGGACGATATGTCCGACAGGATCAGGAGGCGTTTTTGCAGTGGCGGCGGTGCTACTTAAAGGGCCGATGTCGGGTAGCCATTTTAATTTTGGCCGACTACCAGCACCTGCCCCTTTCCCTTTTTTATGCAGGGTGCCGGACGCGATTGCTCAACCTGGCACTCCTCTTGAGTACGGGCTGTTTTCACGGCACCCCGCTTCCCGGTGGTCCAGCAGGGCACCGCCGGTGTGCGCAGCACTAGGCCACGCTCCTTTAATCAGGGGAGGAGGCCTGCAATGACGTGGTGCTACATGCCGCCGTGCATGGTGCTGTTGCACATAACGCTGCGAACTTTAGCAGTAGCGCACCAAGAATGAGGTGGAGCGCTTCCAGTAGTGCCCCACCTCCTGCTTGGGGTGCTACTACTGAATTTACGGTGGAGGGGCGCTAACTTTTTCGGGGCGCTAAAATTAGCACCCCGGCGACATTAGCGCCCCAAAATGGGCACCACCCAATTTTCCCCACTTGTGTAGTTACAACCATGGTCACCAAACTGGGTAAGAGACGGTATCAAGCTAAAGAAAAGGCTCACATAAATGCAAGGAAAAGTGGAAACCCAGCAGACTGGGTGAGCGATAAAAAGCAACAAAGGAATATAAAGAAAGTAATAATAGGGGCAAAAAGGAAATGTGAAAAAAACCTTACAAGGGATATCAAAGTTAACAATAAATGTTTTTATAAATATATTAAATGAAAGAGAGTGGCATTAAAGATAGACGCAGATGAGATTATAATGGATAATAAGCAAATGGTAGACTTGTTAAATAAGTACTTTTTATCCATTTTCACAGTGGAAGAAGACGACAGAATACCTGTGGTACAAGGGAACCTAAAAATAAGTTAAGGGGAGCAACTTACTGAATATAATATAAGTTAAAAAATGGTAATGATAGACAAATCTCCAGGAACTGATGGTTTCCACCCAGGGTATTAAAAGAAAGAGGAGAGGAGGTTGCAGATGCATTAGTCATAATTTTACAAAGCTCTCTAGATTCAGGAATTGTGCCTTTTGGATCGGAAAGTTGCAAATGAAACTCCATTATTTAAGAAGGGATGCAGTGCAGTACAGGTTCACCAGAATGATACAAGGACTTAAAGGGTTAAGTTATAAGGGCAGGTTGTATAAACTTGGCTTGTATTCTTTTCAATTTAGAAGGTTGAAGGGTGATTTAATTGGGGTGTTTAAAACCATAAAGGATTCGATAGGGTAGATACACATAAACCAGTTTGTCTGATGGGGCAACCCAGAACTAAATTAGAGCTGGGTCATTTAGGTGTGAAATCAGGAAACAGTTTTTCACACAAAGGGTATTGGAAATCTGGAACTTGCTCCCAAAAGGCTGTAGATGGTCAGTCAGTTGAAATTTTCAAAGTTGAGATTGATAGATTTTTGTTGGGGAAGGTTATCAAGGGATATGGAACAAAGGTAGGTAAATGGAGTTGATGTACAAATCAGTCATGATCTAATGGCAGAACAGGCTCAAGGTGCTGTTCCTATGTTCCCATGTTCCGATGCTCAGCACGGCTTAGATCAGGAACTGAACAGAGTGGGGGAACCAAACTTTCAAATCTATGGCAATGAGCATTGGTCCTCTAATGCTCAATCACACTGCAATGTTCTCTCTAATTCTTCTTTATAATATTAAGCTTTTAAATTAAATCGCATCATTTCTACAGAAGGCATATGATAGAATCTGTGCCTTCATTAAAGGCTATTTATGAAATGGTAGAACTTGAACCTCAGGAGTTATGTTGTTTAATATTATTTTTGATCGCTTGACTAGCAGTATTTTTCCACAAGTTTGAGTCAGTTTTGGTTGCTATCTTGTCATTTTATCTAGTGGTTAACTAAATTATACTCCTCCAAATATTTTCTTTCCCACTGCAAAGTGTGTTACTCAATGGTTGCATCCTGATCCTTGCACTTTACTATCAACAAAAACAACTCTGATTAGTTGTTTGATGTGTACCCCGGAGAGTGTGACAATGGCCTTTATTTCACAGGGAGCTTTATCTCACTCCTCTTCTTCTTCTTCTTAGGCAGTCCCTCAGAACTGAGGATGACTTGCTTCCACATTAAAAATGAGTTCGCAGGTGACTGATTAGTCCAATGCGGGACCTACAGTCTCTGTCACAGGTGGGGCAGACGGTGGTTGAAGGGACGGGTGGGTGGGGTGCTTGGGTTGACGTGCGTTCCTTGCGCTGCCTGCGCTTGGCTTCCGCTTGCTCCTGGCGAAGAGACTCGAGGTGTTCGGCGCCTTCCCAGATGCTTCTCCTCCACTTTGTGCGGTCTTGGGCCAGGGATTCCCAGGTGTCGGTGGGACCCAGTCAAGATTATCTACGTTAACCTCTTTTCAGCTGCTTCAAGTGGTGAGCATGGAAAATCAGCCAGAAATAGAAGCAAACATCTGTTTACCCAGTTAATATTTCTGCACAGTTGTCCACAGCCCTGTTATTTAATTACACTGTCATTATGAAAGCAACACACTTAAAGCTTATGCTTGCCATTAGGCAAAAGTAAACAGGGTCTGTGGATCATTTAAAGCAGCTGTTTATACTGGCCACTGCTGCATTAGCTACAAGTATCAACATCAAGACTTGGATAGCTTGAAAGCCCTGCATGAGTGTGAAAACTCATGAAATCATGTGAAGTTTTACATTGGCTTTAGTGCATGCACAATAAGTCTGTGATACTGGGTATTTAATTTGTAGTACAAGATCAGTGCTGTGATTTCCTCAAGCATACCAGCATTATAATTTTAGATCACTTGCAGTCATAAAGGTTTGAACCCTGGTAGAGGTCAGCATTCCAACCTGTTCACCATTGGCTATGTTGAGCTTTACTGGTTCTCAGCTAGTCCACTGGTGAGAGCAAGCAGATGGCTGGGCATTAGACAAAGTAATGAAGGGAAAGAGAGGGGAGACAAGCCAAATATAATGCTGCATTATTTCTCTGCAAGAACATTAATGGCCCGGAATTTGCGGTCAGGATGATGGCGAACTGGTAGCATTTGCCGTCATTCCGCCTTTGAAATTGACCGCAACTTCGGGATTTGGCATATTTCATGCGGAAATCCTGAAGTTGCGGTCTGTCATTGACAGCTCCGAAACAGGATGCGCTGTGCCACCCCCCTTATTAGCCGGAAATCTGTGTAATCATCCAAATCAGGGAAACTGATGAAAACTTCGGCTCTTCCACAGTAAGTACGCTGTTAAATTCCCCACTAAAAGTTAGACCCAAAGGGATGAGGTGTAACTGGGGTTTTAACAGCATATTGACTACTAAACAAATGCTAAGGGCCTGAAAAACTAATTTTAATTTTGTGCAGTGTGAAATTTGTCTATTTTAATAAAAATAAAAATTTTTAAGAAACTTTTCACAAAAATGTTTTAATTTTTTTTAAAGTCTGTCCATCTTTATTTCAGGTTTGCCTTTTCCCCATGTTAGAGCCCCAATCTTTCTTTTGCTCTCTCTAACTATTTTAAAAAGTTTGAATTTTAAGAGCTTATTCACTTCTTTGTTCGCTGTCTGTGAGAATTCTGCCTTTTGATTGGCTGCTTAGACAGCCTTTTGATGTCACAGCAGCTCAAACAAGGGGATTCCCATTATACCCCGTGGAATTGAATTGAAGGTCAGAAATCCCAAAGTTCTTGACACAGGAATTGCGAGATCCTTATGTGGAGCATACTTCGGGCCAGGAGCGAACGCCAATAGCTTTGTTACAGTTTTAATAACATTAACCATTTCTTCTTCCTGATGGCATTGAAGCTTGTTGGGAAAATCACTAAAGCACAAATTAGTCTGGTTAATGTGTTTAGTGACATCATAAATGTGTTTGTGAAGATTTACTGTTAGTTATTTCCAATGTAAATGTGATCTTTTTGAATGTGTTTACAATTTCACTAGAAGCACCAAACATAGGAAATATCCACAAATGTGTTTACTATGTCACTAAATGTAACGGCAGTGGAATTCTTACCCCATATTCTTACTGTTGAAGGAATTTAAACTGTTCCAATAAATATCTAATAACCTGTTTTTAATGTACACAAATTTATTTCTAACTAGATAACTTTATGCGGATGGCAGATAGGATTAAGATATAGGGCTGGATTTTAACTCAGGTGCGGGCTGTTGTCGTGTTAGCCGAATTTCGTGTTTCCCACATGAATCTAAATGGATGTGGGAGATTGATGCAATTTTAACTCAATTGGCCAATTGATTTCCAACATGTGGGAAGCCTTTGCAAATGGGTTTTTCATGACTGAAGGTCCCCTCCGATGACAGCATCATTGCATTTAAGGTCCACAGCAAGCCTTGCTTCTTCTGCAGTCTTCCAAGCTTTCTCCATTTGGTGTCAGAGGGACCTGCAGGAAAGATGACAAGCGGGAGGGCAAGATCAGCACCTCGCTTTGACGAGGCGGATTGCAGGCATTAGTCGATGGGGCTAGGGCCAACAGGAAGGTTCTGTTCCCTTCATCAGGGAGGAAGAGGCCTCCATCTCAGACCAAGGCTGTGTGGATGCAGGTGGCTGAGGAGGTCAATGTTGTGTATGTACCTTTAAGAGAATAACTGGTCTCAGACTGCAGTACCGGCAGTGACCACCCCTGTATAAAAGGTGCTAGTGAGCCTCTGTTGTTTTCAGTTTCACTATTGACTTCCATCAGTAAAGACGTGTTTTGTTCAACTCCTGCTGTCCGTGTCTCAATCATTCACGGACGTAATACTGGCAACGAGACTACGAGCGGCTATTTTCACACATACCCTTGAGAGAGACATCCATCGTCTTGACGACATATACAGGGCAAAAAGTATACCCCAGAGGAAAAATAAGGGTGCCTGTCGAATACAACGGCAAGAAAATACGGAAATTGTATCTCTACATACTGCCAAATGGTGGACCACCGTTATTGGGACGGGAATGGATCAGGAAGATAAACTTAGATTGGCACTCCATTCATGCAATGACGGTGGACGGTAAAAAAGATGAAGACGTCACTCCTGGACGATTGTCAACAATCTTAGCTAACGCCAAAGAGGTATTTCAACAAGAACTGGGCACGCTTAAAGGCGTAACCGCCTCGATAAAAATAGAAGAGAATGCAGTTCCCAAGTTTTTCAAAGCAAGACCGTTACCATATGCAATTCGCCCAGCCGTTGAGGCAGAGCTGGAGAATCTGGAGAAGGCAGGCGTGTTGTCCAAGGTCGACTGGAGCGAGTGGGCGACACCCATCGTTCCTGTCATGAAGAAAACGTTAAGCAATAAGTCCGGGGAGCCAAGGAAGATTCGCATCTGTGGGGATTTCAAGGTGACGGTGAACCCAGTCCTTCACACAGTACAGTATCCTCTTCCAAAGATAGAAGACATCTTCGCCTCACTGTCTGGAGGGAAGCGTTTTACAAAAATTGACCTAGCACAAGCATATTTGCAGATGGAGTTTGAAGAGTCCTCTAGGAAGTATCTCACGATAAACACTCACAAAGGTCTTTACCAGTATCATCGATTGGTATTCGGAGTAGCATCGGCTCCGGCGATATGGCAAAGAGCGATGGAACAAGTCTTGCAAGGGATTCCGGGGACTCAGTGTTACTTGGACGACATCCTTGTGACAGGTGAAGATGACAGTGAACACCTTAACAACCTAGAACAGGTGCTCACTAGACTACGGGAACATGGGCTGCGAGCCAACTGCCCCAAGTGCGAATTTTTTAAGAAACAGATATCGTATTGTGGCCACCTGATTGATGAAGAGGGGTTACATAAGTCCCCTGACAAAATTGAAGCGGTTGTTAAGGCCCCAGCACCTGAAAATGTGTCGCAACTGAGGTCATTCCTCGGATTGGTGAATTACTACCATAAGTTTTTGCCGAATTTGTCCACAATTCTGCACCCACTGAACGCCCTGCTACGAACGGGGGTAGCATGGAAATGGAGCGATGATTGTAAGCGGGCCTTTCAGAAGAGTAAGGACTTAATCACTTCAAGGGAAGTATTGGCTCACTACAACCCAGCACTGCCGATCAGACTGGCGTGTGATGCGTCTCCCTACGGCATTGGGGTGGTACTGTCACATAAATTCCTTGATGGTTTAGAGAGGCCGATAGCTTTTGCGTCACGCTCGTTAACTTCAGCTGAGCGTAACTACGCCCAGATTGACAGAGAGGCCCTCAGCCTAGTGTGGGAGGTGAAGAAGTTCAATCACTACCTGCACGGTCAAAAATTTACTCTACTAACCGATCATCAACCTCTTGTCTCCATTTTCAACCCTCAGAAGGGCGTACCGATAATGACAGCACAACGGCTGCAGAGGTGGTCCCTTTTCCTAGGGGCACACCAATATGACATCGAGTACAAAGGAACTAAACAGCATGGAAATGCTGATGGATTGTCACGCCTACCGTTGCCAACGGTGGAAGAAGAAGACCTTGCAGTGGATCCAATGGAGTTATTCCACTCGACCATAGTCGAATGTCTCCCTGTGACGAATGCAAACATAGAAAAGGAAACACGGAATGACCCGACACTATCACGGGTCTATGATTTAACAGTGAAGGGATGGCCAGCACATGGCGAACCACTGCTGCCAGCATTCTCGCCGAGAAGAGAACAGCTGTCAGTGTGCAGAGGAACCTTGATGTGTGGATCCAGAGTAGTAATTCCACCTAAGTTGACGGATAGAGTGCTCAATGAGCTTCATGAGGGTCATCTGGGTGGGGTAAAAATGAAGAACTTAGCCAGAGCGTTTGTGTGGTGGCCGGGAATCGATAGAGAAATCGAAGAGATGACCAAGAGCTGTGCAGGATGCCAGAAGGTCCAAAACGCACCACCACAAGCTCCTCTGCATCCATGGGAGTGGCCCTCAGCTCCGTGGCAAAGGGTGCACATTGATTTTGCTGGTCCCTTTATGGACTCGATGTTTTTAATTGCGGTGGATGCACATTCAAAGTGGCCAGAGGTAATAAAAATGTCCTCAACCACCACGGAAAAAACTATCACAGTTTTACGAACCATATTCGCCAGGAATGGGCTGCCTGAACAGATTTGCTCTGACAATGGACCACAGTTTGTGTCTGAAGAGTTCCGGAGGTTCTTAAAGAACAATGGTGTTAAGCATTACACATCTGCCCCATATCATCCAGCCACTAATGGATTGGCCGAGAGGTTTGTCCAAACAGTCAAGAAGGCTATCAAGGCAATGTGTAATGAAGATATACCCCTACAACACAAGGTGGACAACTTCTTGTTTGGAATGCGACACATGCGGTTACCAACCAAACTCCAGCCATGATGTTCTTCAATCGAAGACTACGATGCCGCTTGGATTTGGTTAAGCCAAACGTCAGAAGAGATGTGGAGAACAGGCAGTTTCAGAATATGAATGAAAGGCCGACCAGGAGTTTTAAGATAGGTCAACCAGTTTTGGCCCGGGACTACCGCACTGAGAAATGGCAGCCAGGAACGATTTGTACACGACAAGGACCTCTCATGTATACCGTGGACGTTGGGGAGAGCATTGTAAGACGCCATGCTGACCAGATTCTACAGTCACTAGAAAACGTCAACTCCACACCACAATCTGATACACCTGGTAATGAAATCGACGTTCCAATTGCAGCTACCGCAGAACCGGTAATATTGGAAGCAGATGAACCAAACAACGACATTGATCCTGACTCAACATTGCCAGAAGAACCTGATACCCCAAAGAGGCGTTATCCAGACAGAATCAGGAAGCCTCCTCAAAGACTGAACTTATAATTGCTTAAACTTAACCAATGTATCTAGCAACCGCAATTGTGATTGTAATTAGTTATCATTTAATTGTTAAATGAATGTTATGTACTGTTTATCTAAAAGGGGAGGAATTATTGTGTATGTACCTTTAAGAGAATAACTGGTCTCAGACTGCAGTACCGGCAGTGACCACCCCTGTATAAAAGGCGCTAGTGAGCCGCTGTTGTTTTCAGTTTCACTATTGACTTCCATCAGTAAAGACGTGTTTTGTTCAACTCCTGCTGTCCGTGTCTCAATCAATCACGGACGTAATAGTCAACTCCTTGGGAGTCACCCGCAGAACCTGGATGCAGTGCAGGATAAGATTTCATGACCTTCAGTGCACTGGAAAAGTGAGTATGAATTTCCCATCACCCTCATCTGATCCCCATTGCCTTTCCTCACCAGCACTCAGCTTTAGCAATCTCTTCCTCCACATCCCACTTGACACTGACATCCATGCACCCTTACCCATTCCCTCTCTCTCTATGCTCACATTCACATAACTATTCCACCATGCAGCCCTCACACTCCCTCTCACTCTGATGCTTTGAACACAACTGACAACACACAGGGAGGGCCCTTGGACTTGCAACCTCACTCCATCTTTGTCTCCTTCTAAGTATCTATGCAATGCAATCTCTACACTCACTCCTTCATTCTCACTCAACCTCCACTTGTCTCCCTCATTGCAAGGAAAGAGAGCTCACAACAAGAGAGAGCGCGCCAGGACAGGAGGAGGGACAGCCTCATTAGCCCACCTGACCCACTGGGAGGAGGCCGTCCTGGAAATCATGGGCATTGGGGATGATTCGCGCGTGGGGGACGGACAGACGGGTGGAACACAGCAAACTGGTGACAGAAAAGTTTCCCATCTCTCTCTTTGACATTGCATGAGTCGCTGATAATGATTGTGAAGCTGTAACAGATGAACTTATGAGCATCTGCAAAAAGCTATGTGTATGTAGCCTTTGCATCACATCTCTGACTCTTTCCTTTACTCCCCCACAGGACCATCACAAGCATCCGTCCCCCCTAGCCAGGAAGAAGAGGCTGAGCAGCCAGACTCCTCAGAGGACGCTGCAGCCTCTGAGGGCGCAGCGTCACCAGAATTCAGCGCACCCAGCACCAGCGCAGACACTCACACCTCGGTGGGAACTTCGGGACATAGAGTAGTGTTGTCACCTGGTGTATCACAGCTAACAAGTGAGCATCAGCAGATTGTGGAGATAGGGACAGCAGTGGAGAGTCCTAGTCGGAGGGCGCAGGACTCTGCCAGCTCAGCTCAGCAGCATGTCGACCCTCTGCCTCTGGGTCCATCCATAAGACCAGAGGTGATGGAACTCCAGGCACAGATGCATGAGTCTCGGCAGGTTTTGTCTCGAGGGTCGCTGCGAGTGTGGAGCGAATGGAGGAGTTCATAGCGAACATGAGCAGAGCCTTTGTGGAGTCATTGGCGCATGAACGCATCACCACGGAAAGGATGGCTACCTCCGTGGAAATGATTGCTACCTCCATGGTAAGGCTGGCTACCATACAGGAGAGGATGGCTACGGTAGAGGAGAGGAGGGCTACGGCCATGGAGGAGCTTAGTCGCCAGGGTATGGAAAACATGGTCATTGTTCAGAATAGAATGACATCTCTTGAGGAGCGATGGGCATCTATTGAACAGAGAAACCAGACCTTCGTGGAAGTCCTTCTGAGTAGGACTGCCATTGCAGATACAGGTCCCCATGGCCCCCCTGATGTGCTCTCCAGCCACTTGCAGGCACTGAGGGGGACCTGACCCATGAGAGGGAGGTTGGTGGCATACCTCACGGAAGTGGGGGCTCCTCTCCAAGCGCTCAAACTTCCATGCCACTGCAGAGCCCTCGGTCAGAGCCCCACCAGAGTCCACACCCAAGTGAGATAGACGTCTCAACCCCTGCACAGCCGCAGGAGCAGCAGACTGTTGACGAACCCTCACAGGCTCGCAACCCCAGAGGACGCCCGCCAAAGGTGTCAAGACAGGAGCAGCAGGAAAGTGAGCAAGGGGCCTCCACATCTGCTGAAGCCACAGGGGAAGCACTACGTAGGAGCACACGTAAGAGGAAGATAAAGCACAAGTAGTCACAAGGGTAGTCACTTGGGTGGAATTTTGTGTTTCGTGTAAAAATGCCATCATGTCATAATTGTACATAAAAATTCTGATCGCAAATGTTGCAGTTGTGGCATCTGTCATTTCGCTATTGGGACTTCCACATTGAGGCCTTAGGAATATTTGCAAATGTCAGTATGGTGGTCAGAGTGCTAGGAATCCTCTGGTTCTTGGCCATTGTCAATGCTCTGGTAAGAAGCTGCGAGGCAAAAGTGTTTGATTGACAAGGTGAAGCAAATCTGGCCAAGATGAGTGCGTTCCTTGCATCCCGGACAGCTATGTTCTCGCGTACTGTTGCCGCTGGTTGATGGGCCTCTGCAGGATGCTCGTTCTCGCCCTCCTCCTCCTCCTCCTCATCTGAGGAGGGTATGTGAGGAGCCACTTGGTCCTCAGGAATCTGCAAGTCACGACGCTGTGCCATGTTGTGAAATGCACAGCAAACCACGACGATTCTGGAGACCCTGGCTGCTGAGTACTGCAGGGCTCCACCTGATCTATCCAGGCATCTGAAGCACATCTTCAGCAAACCGATGGTTTGCTCGATTATGGCTCTGGTGGAAATGTGGCTCGAGTTATAGCGCTCCTCGGCTTCATTGGATGGGCTCCTCAACGGCGTCATTAGCCACATCTTCAGGGGATAGCCCTTGTCTCCAAGTAGCCATCCGTTAAGTTGGTCTGGCGGATTGAATAGCGGAGGCACACTAGACTGGCGCAGTATGAAGGAGTCATGGCAACTGCCAGGGTACATGGCACAAACATGCAAAATTTCCTTCTTGTTATCACACACCAGCTGAACGTTAAGGGAGTGGAAGCCCTTGCTGTTGACAAAAATACCTGGGTTGCGATGGGGTGCCATAAGGGCCACATGTGTGCAGTCAACGACACCCTGCACTCTTGGAAAGCCTGCCAGATGAGCTAATCCAACTGCTCGTGCCGTGACACTTGCTCGATCCTTGGTGAAATGGATGTGATTGTGCGCGAGGGCAAAGAGGGCATTGGTTACCTGCGTGATGCAAGTATGTGCGGCTGCCTGGGAGATGCCGCTGATGTCTGCTGCTGATCCCTGGAATGAGCCTGAGGCAAAAAAGTTGAGTGCGGTGGTGACTTTGACGGCCACTGGTAATGCTTGTCCACCTGGTCCTCTGGGCAGCAGGTCTTGCTGTAGCATTGCACAGATGTCAGTCACTACCTCTCACGAAAGTCGGAGCCGCCATTGGCACTGCTGCGCAGACATGTTGAGATAGGTGACCCTGCGTCTGTAGACCCTGTTTGGGGGGTATCTCCTGTGCCGACGGGCTTCCAGGCGCTGGCCCCTTCTGGCCTGTGCTGCCTCAGGTGGGTGAGCAGCAGCCTGGCACTCCTGCTGCTGCTGCTTTGTTGCTGGTGCTGCTGTTGTTCCTGGTTCTGCTGCTGCCGCAGCTGGTGCTCGAGCTCCTCTAATGCCCAGTTGGGAAGGAACTAAATGGCCCCCATGCTTCTGGTATATGCCTCCATTCAGGAAGCGCTGAGTGAAGGTGGCGAGAGGGGTTTCCCAGGATGCCACACTGGAGATGGGTATGAGGCTCCAACCTTCCACAGGTGTGGTTAATCCTTCTAAAAGTTGCCCCAGGCCTGAGACCACTAAGTCCTGCCACCTGCAAATGATGGCTGATCAAATCTCCTCTTTAATGGTTGACCTGCAGTTAATAGTCAGCAATCCAATAGTGCTCCCACCAGGTTTCACATTCGTGTTTCCTACCAGGTGTGTTTTACATGGGAAAAGGGTTAAGTTTGCAAGGGCCTGTTAAAATAGGATTGTAGAGGCCATTTAGTCGTTATTAAGGGCCTTAAAGACCAGTCCCGCCTGTTGGATGCGGGATGGAGTCGGGACCATCAGACACGCCTGATTTAAAATTGCTCGGAGTCGGGAACCAGGCGGCGGGGGGGGGTCCCCGCCCGCCAGTTTTTGCGATTTTAACCCCCTGCATGCCTCCAAGCCCGACTCCACGGCTAAATTGAGCCCAAAGTATGCTAGGGGGGAAAAATTCAGTTGTTTGCGCCTCCCGTTAGTACCTTAAGAGGGCGCCAATTGGGGCGCAAAGCAACTAGCGCCCGGGCGCGGCGATGTTTGCGCCGCTCACAAAATTAACTAGACATTTTGCGGTGGCGCTAAACACTACCGCCACAATCTCCTGCGCCGGCAGATCGTGACGTCAGTCGAGCGCACAACGCCCCATTAGCGCCCCGGACCCGATATTGAGTGGCGCCCCCTCCCTTACCGCCTGCCGCTAGCAACGACAGGTTCAGGGGAGTGTTATGCTGTCAGAAAGGGACTAGGGGAGCCCTATTTAAAGGCGACCGCTTCCTGCCTTTTTTTGTCGGTGACATTTTTGCACCACGCATTCTGAGAGAGAGAGAGAGAGAGACTTCTGGAGAGATTCAACACTGTGTGAAGGAGTTTTCAATACTGAGCAGCACTTTGCAGGTTTATTTTGATTTGCCCTTCCTTGCTTCGCCAGCGCTCTGAGGTAGTGCCTCGCTCCTCGGCCTTTGCGCCTTAAGACAGGTGTGAAGCGCCTGATTTAGCGCTCCAATCACCTCCAGGGGCGATAAAAGCCAAGTTTGCTGTCGGAGGCGATAATTAGCGCCAGGCGCTAAATTTTGCGCACGGCCGATAATGGCACCCCAAACGGGGCGATACTGAATTTTTCCCCCTAGGTATTTTAATTATGCTGCGTTTTTAAGCTTGGGGCAAAATCTGTAATCTGACCCAAATGGCCACCTGTCTCATATTTCACATGCTGTCGGGTAATTTTATCTTTTTCCGATAGTGTGAAATGGGCGATATCAGATCGACCGTCCGTTATACACCTCCCAATTTATCCATTCCATTGACTTCAATGAAAACAAAAATTGAGCCAATTTGCTATTGCTCTGTTTATGTTGCTGCCAAAAGTTTAAAATGACCCTGGCCATGCTGTTGGGAGTGTAAATGAGACCTAACTTGTCGGTAGGGTTCACATCATTGTTACGTTAGGTGTATATGCCTATATAATGCACTGATGGACTTGTGGCTAAATCCTCTCCACTTCATTCTATTGTTCTCATTTATCTCATTTTGTTTGCCATCCATTGAAGCTGCTGATCTGATTTAAAATGTTTGAATGTTGTTGTGTTTGTACCGCTATACACAACTACATAAAATAATAAAGCAGCAGAGACTGAGAGTAACTTCAAGTGATCGTTACTGGGTAACTGGAACTTCGGCACTGACTATACAAATCGATACGCGTCTGTTATATACGCTCGCAATTGAGGATGTACATCCGCAAAACAAAGTAGTCCCTTCAATGTTGTATACATTACAAATGTGCATGTGAAAAAGCAGATGCTTTGTCCAAGTGCATATAAACGATGTACTATGCACATATAAACTGTATTTAACAAAAACACATTTCTGTATGACTGTGGAGTTGCCCCGTTGCAGTAGAACTGTGGCAGCTCCATTCAATTTGCCATGCGGATTGAAATATCGATCCCTGTTATACACTGGCTCTCAGTTAACCATTAAAGGAGCTTCTGTGTTTGAAATGTTTCCTGACTAGCTCTGCAGAGGATTGTGGTAACCATTTGTCTGTGGCATTGAACTCAGTTCTTCTTTCGACCTTAAAAATGTTTCGGCTAAGTTTCTCCCCTCCTGTCTGATAAGTTGCGACGCATGCTTTGGTACAGATTCATGGTTCCAGGTAGCCTTCCAGATTCATAGAAACAAAGAAACATAGAAGATTGGAGCAGGAGTAGGCCATTCGGCCCCTCGAGCCTGCTCTGCCATTTAATGAGTACCCTGACCCTGCCTTCTCCCCATATCCCTTGATTCCTTTAGCCTTAACAAATATATCTAACTCCTTCTTGAATATATTTAATGAATTGGCCTCAACTGCCTTCTGTGGTAGAGAATTCCACAGGTTCACCACTCTCTGGGTGAAGAAATTCCTCCTCATCTCAGTCCTAAATGGCTTACCCCTTATCCTTAGACTGTGACCCCTGGTTCTGGACTCCCCGACCATCGGGAACATCCTTCCTGCATCTAGTCCTGTTAGAATTTTATAAGTTTCAATGAGATCCCCTCTCATTCTTCTAAACTCTAGTGAATATAAGCCTAATCGACCCAATCTCTCCTCATATGTCATTCCTGCCATTTAGGACTGAGATGAGGAGGAATTTCTTCACCCAGAGAGTGGTGAACCTGTGGAATTCTCTACCACAGAAGGCAGTTGAGGCCAATTCATTAAATATATTCAAGAAGGAGTTAGATATATTTCTTAAGGCTAAAGGGATATGGGGAGAAAGCAGGGACAGGGTACTGAATTTGAATGATCAGCCATGATCTCATTAAATGGTGGAACAGGCTCGAGGGGCCAAATGGCCTACTCCTGCTCCTATCGTCTATGTTTCGATTTAATAGCTGGAGTCCTAGCACCGATCCCTGCGGTACCCCACTAGTCACTGCCTGCCACTCGGAAAAAGACCCGTTTATTCCAACTCTTTGCTTCCTGTCTGCCAACCTTCTCTATCCAAGTCAGTACCTTACCCCCAATCCCATGTGCTTTAACTTTGCATGCTAATCTCTTATGTGGGACCTTATTGAAAGCCTTCTGAAGCCATTCTCATAAGTAGACATATATAATGACCATTGGCAGGCTTTTCAAATGTGTGTAGGGTGGTGGGGGACAGAAAAACGTGAGCTCAAGTCTGTCCATTTTCCAGTAAAGGTCATCGAACAGCCATCAGGAATTCTGTGCATTAATCATATGATGTCTTTCAGTTATAAACAATGAAAGAAATATTTTGTTTACATGACTCAATGAGATACCAGACTAGATTTGTCTGGATACTTATTTTTACTTACATGTGTCTTTTTCTTTCTTTGGCAGTTACATCGGAAAACCATGCACCAGTTGACTCAAAACTTGATCCGGAAGCTTGCTACCCTTAACCAATACGAAGAAGTGCTCACAAAATTAAATGCATCTGTCACAGACCGATTGACTGTGCTAAAGACCAAACCACAATCCATTCAAAGAGACATAGTGACCATCTGCAGTGATCCGTACACTTTAGCTCAGCAGCTAACACACATAGAACTGGTTAGTGTTTTATATATTACCACTGGGTTATATTTTATAGTGCATCAAAGCTTTTTTGTTTTGTTCTTTTTCTATTTTGTTATGATGGTGGAATTTCTGACTCATTCTTTATGGCACTTAAGCCTCTATTCCCTAAGCTTTGGAGGTTTATGTTTACTAAGGTTTTGTGGAGAAGTTTGTGGATCCATGATAAGGGGGCAAAAGTTATTTAATAGTGTGGTTACAGTGTATAGATGATGGCTCTTACTGTGGTGCAATTGCCTGGTATGTTGACGATTTCTGAAATAGCAAACTCAAATTTTGCCGTTTGGAGCTCAGTATCCTCCTGTTTATTCACCAGCTTCAAATATCACCATGGACTGAATTAGTTCATTAGAGATGACTCAAGAAATATATAGTAGTTGTTATAAATCTCATCATTATAAAGAAACTGCTCATGAAATAACACTAGACGGCCGGCTGGTGACGCCGTCCAAAGAGTATAAATACTCGGGCGTGGGCCCAGCTTGCCCAGGGACATTTTGTAAGACAGGAACTAGTGAAGTACAACTAGACCACCATGTTCTGAAACAAGTTGATTAAAGCCTTGCTTTATACTCAAACCAAGTGCGTAGTGAGTTTTATTACATCAATTTAATCAACTTGATATCGACTCCACGCATTGGGTGATTCGGGAACAGCCAGCTACGACTCGAACCGTAGAAGGGAACTCAGACAAGTAATCGATCCATCATGGAGAAACTACTCAGACCCGCCCGTCTTGACCTGGACCCGAATTCACTTACAGCTGCTAAGGTATGGAAACACTGGTCTCGTACCTTTAGCAACTTCCTTGAGTGTGGTGAGAATGTTCCTAATAAGTTATGAATGCTTGCCAATTATGTATCCCCTCATGTGTTTGATTATATCGAAGACTGTGTAGACTATGATGCCGCTATCCAAATACTACAGCAGCTGTATGTCAAGTCCCCAAACAAAATTTTTGCTCGGCATCTACTGGCCACAACTCGACAACAACCCAGGGAATCACTTGATGAATTCCTTCAGAAACTTCACAGGCTCATCAAGGATTGTAAACTTAAAGCTGTTACAGCTGAGCAGTACCAGGAGGAGTTAATTCATGATTCCTTTATTAATGGGATTACGTCTCCCTTCATATGTCAGCATCTGTTGGAGAATAAAACCCTCAAGTTACAGGCTGCCTATGACCAGGCATGTTCTCTGGAATTAGCAAAGAGGAATGCAGATACCTATCTTTCACCACGTGCACGGGCTGCTGCTATCATTTTCAGTGACTCCTTCGATAGGCCTCGGGCGGAAGCCCTCACGGATGACGACTCCAACCTGGCTGATGACAACCCTACCCTAGAAACCTTCACTGATGATGACCCCACCCTAGCGGCATCTTGGCAATCTGGAAGGAAGTGTTTCTTCTGTGGAGGTGCGTTCTATTATAGGAAATTTTGTCCTGCTCGTAACGCAACCTGCAGTCATTGCAGCAAGAAAGGTCACTTTTCTAAGGTATGCCAGTCAAGAGCTGCTGTTAGTAAGAAAGGCCACTTTTCTATGTTATACCAGTCGAGAGCTCCTGTTTGTTTTGCAGCTACTATCTATAAAACTGCTCCTCCCCCAAGAGCCACTACTAAGGTTACAGCTGCTATCTATGAAACTGCTCCTCCCCCAAGAACCACTACTAGGATTACAGCTGTCAAGGGTAAAACTGCCCCTCCTCCCATCACAGCTGTTTTCCCCCAGTGTCTGTCCCATGCAGCCACGAAGGTATCGGTAAATGGACACATTTTGAGCACACTAATCAACTCATGCAGCTCTGACAGCTTCATTAGGGAGCGGGCTGTCAGTAAGTTAAAACTGCGTATTTACCCCTCAGACAGGGAAATTGCAATGGCTCTGACGACACTGACCACCAATTCTTCCGGATTTTGTCTTGTCGACCTTATTCTCAATGGCCGCACTTATTTCTCCACCCGGCTTGGGGTGCTCAAAAACCTATGCAGTGATGTGCTCCTGGGACAGGATTTCCAGAAACAACACAAAAGACTCACTTTCGAGTTTGGAGGGTCAAAGCCAGAGCTTACTATTTCCAAAGTACCGTTTTGTGCGCTTTCGGCGGCTTCGCTCGACGAGCCCTCCTTGTTTGCCAATCTTTCCCCCTGATGTAAGTCCATAGTCACTAAATCATGATGTTTCAGCCAAGATGATCGATCCTTTATCGAGGCAGAATTCTCTCGCATTCTAGCTGACGGTATCATTGAGCCATGTTCATCTTCCTGGCGGGCTCAAGTCGTCATTGTTAAAATTCCTCTGAAGCAACACAAGAAGCATCTTTGCATCGATTACTCGCAAACTATTAACCAGTATACCGACCTGGATGCCTACCCACTACCACGCATCAATGACATGGTCAATAACCTTGCCAACTACAAGGTATTTTCAACTTTTGATTTAAAGAGCGCATATCATCAAGTACCGTTAAAGGACTCTGACAAAAAGTATACGGCCTTTGAGGCCAGTGGTCGGCTTTACCAGATTCGTCGCCTTCCATTTGGGGTCACCAATGGGGTGGCTGTCTTTCAACGGGCAATGGATAGCCTAGTCAAACAGGAGAACTTAACGGACACTTTTCCATATCTGGATAATATCACCATTGCTGGTCATGACCAGAAGGAGCATGATGCCAATCTCCAGAAATTTTTTGACGTTCTCCGTCGCCACAACTTAACCTTAAATGAGCCCAAATCTGTGAAATCAGTACCATCAGTCAACATCCTTGGCTGCTGGGTGGGCAACGGTGTCATCAAACCGGGTCTGGAGCGACTTCGTCCGCTTCAGGAGCTCCCTCCCCCTACGAATCTCGGCTCTCTTCATTGGGCACTCGGCATGTTTGCCTATTATGCGAAATGGATACCCCACTTCTCCGACAAGATCCAGCCCCTGCTTCACGCAAAGTCATTTCAATTGCAGGCAACGGCTATTTCAGCTTTCAACCTCCTCAAGCGACAATTGGAAAAAGCCACGCTTCGTTCCATTGATGAAAATCTTCCTTTCGTGATCTAGTGCGATGCATCGGAGGAGGCGATCTCTGCTACCTTGAATCAAGGTGGTCGACCCGTTGCATTTCTGTCCAGAACTTTGCAGGGTAGTGGGCTCCATTATCCTCCTGTCGAGAAGGAGGCTACGGCCATCATCAAAGCTGTATGTAAATGGAGTCATTTTCTTGCTCGTCGCCATTTCACACTTATAACCAATCAGCGCTCCGTGGCCTTTATGCTGGATAACCGGAAATGCACTAAGTTCAAGAATAACAAAATACAACTCTGGTGGATGGAATTGTCCGGCTTTGGATACACCATACATTATCGACCCGGCAAAGAGAATGTGGCCCCGATACCCTCACGCGGGCATTCTGCTCTTCTATGTCAACTTCGACTCTGGCAGATCTTCATACTGACTTATGCCATCCTGGCATTACCCGTATGTTGCACTTTGTGCGATCTAAAAATCTCCCATTTTCTACGGAAGATGTGAAAAGAACATGCTCCTCGTGTAGAATTTGTGCGGAATTAAAACCGCAATTCTTCCATCCATCGGATGGCTCGTTCATACACGCTATGCAGCCTATGCAGCGACTCAGTATTGACTTTAATGGGCCATTGCCTTCCTCAACGCGAAACACCTACTTACTTACTATGGTGGACAAATATTCACACTTTCCCTTTGCTTTCCCCTGTCCCAATATGCTTACTTCCACAGTGATCAAATGCCTTCATCAAGTCTTTTCCCTTTGTGGTACGGCCAATTTCATCCACACTGATCGGGGTCCCTCTTTCATGTCGAGCGAACTCAAAAGTGATCTTTCCCAACGGGGAATCGCCACAAGTAAAACGACACCGTACCATCCCATCGGTAACGGACAGGTTGAGAGATACAACGCTATCATTTGGAACGCTGTTGGTCTTGCACGAAGGTCACGCAACCTACCAGACCAGCAGTGGGAAACTATGCTCCCTGACGTGTTGCATTCCATCAGGTCTCTCCTTTCTACGTCCACCAATGTCACGCCTCACGAGCGATTCTGCAGGTTCCAGCATCGCTCCACTCATGGGACGTCCCTACCGTCATGGTTGGCAGCTCCCGGCCCCGTGCTGCTCCGAAGATTTGTCCGATCTTCTATAAACGATCCCCTCGTCGACGAGGTAGAACTCACGGACGTTAACCCCACGTACGCGCACGTGTGGTACCCTGATGGCCGGGAGTCCACCGTTTCGCTCCAGGACCTGGCTCCCTGTCCAGCCGGTCCCACCGACCCAACTGATAGAGGGATCCACGGTGATGATGCCGACACTCGGCGCTCCCTTGAAGATGACGCCTTACCTGGGACATCGAGAGATCTTCCGGCTGCCCCACCGGATCCACTCGGGGAGCCGAGCGCTCCCCGTGGGATGGCCACCCGAGGCCAGGACGCCGGTCAATCCCCGGCTATCAAACAGGATGAAGCCAGCTCTGTGCCTGTGGGGACCCGCACCCGGAATCACGATCTCCCCAGCCTCCCTCGGGTCGATCAGGGCAACACGGGCCCTGTCGATCCTCCAGTACGGACCAAGCGGCCCAGGGACCAAGACACGATCCGGAGAGACGTGCCTTCTAGCCATAAACAAAAATCTAAAAGACTGCGGCTATTCATGGTCCGCCTGATCCGTTAGGAGGAAGTCGTCGGACTTCCAAATCTTTTAGGCAGGAAAAATGTTATAAATCTCATCATTATAAAGAAACTGCTCGTGAAATAACACTGGACGGCCAGTTGGTGGCGCCGTCCAAGGAGTATAAATACTCGGGCGTGGGCCCAGCTTGCCAGGGACATTTTGTAAGACAGGAACTAGTGAAGTACAATTAGACCTCCATGTCCTGAAACAAGTTGATTAAAGCCTTGCTTTATACTCAAACCAAGTGCGTAGTGAGTTTTATTACGTCAGTAGTAATATAGCACAAGAGGTTAATAATACAACTAGGTGGAGTTAGCAATTTTGATGGGGCCATGTGAATGCTGGAGGCGTAACCTCAGGAGTTTCATTAGCTTCTGAGTGAGCAGTGGAGGAAAATCAGATAGGGGGATGTTCAGCTCAGGACCTGCCACCTACACCCATTCTAAATCAGGTGGGCCGAGATCACCAGATTACCACCTAGATGGTGAAGACAAAATTCCACCCCATGGGATTGGTTGAGGGACGAATGCTGCCAGGACATCAGGAGAACTCCCCTGCTCATCTTTGAATAGTGCCATGGGCTTTTTTTGTCCTGCTTAACAGGTAGATTCTTGGTTTAATGTCTCATCTGAAAGACAACACCTCTGACAATGTAGCACTCCCTCAGCACAGTACAGAAATGTCTGCCTAATTTACGTGCTCAAATCCTAGAACGCACAAGCCTCTGAATCAGAAGAGAAAGTGCTTCCACTAAACCAAGCTGACACTTGTGTGAAGTGCTGTGATCTATCTAATCTGGTGATTTTATTTTCTTAATAAACACAAATTAGTTTTAATCTGAGCTATCGGTCTGCCGTTGTGGTATTTGCCATTAATCAGGGAGATCAGGCCTATATAGTTGTATCCTGTACTATGTCCAGTTCCCCAACTGTAACAGGGTTCATTGCTTACCTGGAGACACATTATCCTAGATCTTTTTGTGTACAAGGTTAAATTTCGGTTTGTAAAAAGTGTGTGCTTACGCACGGAAGCTGATCCTTGTATTGAGTACAAACAAAAAATAATGCAGAGAGCTCAAATCGTAAATTGGGTAACACTACATTTTTACCCCAGGCAAAATCAGTTCCAGCAGTTACTTCCTCCTGAGTGTGGTGCTGAATACAGTAGCAATAGTAGAATTGAACTGGTTAATTTATCCATGTTTATATACACCTTGGCACTCTGTAGCACTCTCTACCGATTGGCAGAGATGACACTCACTGGCAGCTGACAACTTTTAGAAAGTTTAGTTCTGACCATCTAATGGTTAGGAAATGGCTTTGGAAATGACATGTCAGATGGTGGCTGGATTCACTCCAACAACTTGTCCTTCATCCAGCACAGAAACCATTACTAGGTATGAATTAAAAATTAATTATTAATTTCAAAAATTAATAAGCAGCCGCTGCACGCAACTATTAATCAAGTGCAGGCTGTTATTGGTGCTCTGTTAGACATACCAACCTGATGAGTGTCCAGCATTTCTTGGGATACTCAATCTGATATGGATGTCTGAATAAATCCATTTAATTCTCCCTGCGATGTCCTACATGGACCAAAGGTAAAGCAAGTCATGAATAAAAAGAACATAACCTCCGACAGTGCTGAGCAAGAGCTTGTGATATAGGTTATAGTGTTCCTAGATTACAGTCAAGCTTTCTTTGTAGACACCAAGGTCTTGCAACTACACTAACACGAGAATGCTTAAGATTTCTTATGGAACTGCTTTGTCTGCTATTTTCCTGGAGCCATTTGCTTTAAATTACCTGGCAAAGAACTTTTATATAACTTCCAGTTCTCCCTAATACTTTCTCCCAACTGAGGACCTCAGGTATCCTGTTCTTTGCCATTTTTCCTTATCACCTTCTTGTGTCTGCCTTGCCTCAGTGGTAGCACTCTCGCCTCTGTGTCAGAAAGTTGTGGGTTCAAGATCCACTCCACTGACTTGAGCATATAATCCAGTGACATTCAGTACAGTACTGAGGGAGTGCTGAACTATCGGAGGTGTTGTCTTTCAGATAAAACTTTAAACCACCTGCCCTTTCAAATGCACATAAAATATCCTATAGTACTGTTTGAAGAAGAGCAGGGGAGTTTTTCCTGGTGTTCTGGCCAATATTTATCCCTCAACCAACATCACTAAAACAGATTATCTGCACGTTATCTCATTGCTGTTTGTAGGACCTTGCTGTGTGCAATTTGGATGTCATGTTTCCCTACATTACAACAGTGACTATGCTGTATAAAAACAAGTACTTTCGTTCTTATCTTTCTTACCCTTGAGCACACTCATCTCATTCATGAAACCTACCACTTTCTCCCTTCATCTCACCCATCTCTCTTGGCTTTAATGTTTTCTCTTGCTCTGTCTTCCTCCTTGTTGGTTTCATGATAGCTCAGAAATTGCAAAACTCCAATCCCAGCATGGAATTTTGCTTGACTGGAGTGCAGATTGGAGAATTGAGTATCGAAGTCCATGCACCATTAAAAGCAATGACTTAAAAATCATAAGCATCATAAATTGGTTGAGCTTACATCAGCATCTGATTCTCCAACATGCACACTGGTCAAATGTGTCTCCACATCAGGAACAGTCTCACAATTTCGGGTAATAGGTCCAATTGAATTGTTAAGATACATTTCAAAACTTGGACCTGGTAAATTCAGCATTAACATCTCGCAAGCCTGGCATGACTTATGAAGCCACCTTTCCTATTATACAGAGAACATTTAATCTTCTTTCCTGTATTATGAGCAACCTTCGGTTGGTTGCATTATACAGAGACAGCTGATAAAAATTACACGGGGAAAGAGATACTGAGGATGGAATTGAACTGCTTTTAGCATTATACTTTGTGAAGACAGTGGGAAATGTTTATTATTTAAAGTATTTTAATTGTTCCTTCTACAGTTGTTTACTGATTAAAATTAAATGTTTCTGATTGTGAATAGTCTTATTTTTGACCCAAAAAAGCACATTCTTGCACACAATTGATTTCACCCAATGTTTTGACCCAAATTCAGGAAAAAATAAAACCTGAAAATGAGAAAGCCTTTGGAAGCATGGTGTATAAAATATGAACACGTTAATAAATTAAGTTCAGCTTGTCACTGATACTTTGTTTATTTCTGTAGGAACGACTCAGTCATATCGGACCTGAGGAATTTGTCCAAGCCTTTGCACACAAAGACCCCTTAGAGAACAAGGTACAGTTTTTCTTCTTCTTCCCCTTCACTTTCCTCTAACCCCCCTTCTCCCAATCTCACCCCCTGCCGCATTTTCACTATCCCCTCTGATCTTCCCCTCTCTGACCCTGAATGATCAGTCCTCAGCAAAGGCCTGCGCTTCATCCCCTTACGCCCCCACCTCAATGGCCCAGAAATTCGGGTCCCAACGCGTGAGTATGCACTGGGTACTCATGCGTAGGCCCAACGAAAGTGCCGGTTTCGTGCATGCACTGCGCATGCGTGGGAAACCGGCACTTCCGTTTCCCTGAAAGAAGGGGTTCAGTGGTCGAACGCGTGCGCCGGAGAGGCAGCGCGTGCGCATTGAACTTACTTTTTTTTGCAGGTTTCTCCGGGAGGGTAAGTCTCCAGCAGTTACATTTTTTAAAAGCAGTCGCAAGGCCTGCTTTTAACAAGGTAAGTGGTGAATTAATTAAAATTGAAACATTTTTTCCACAGGTTTATTATTTTTAAATACTTTAGAGAAAGGTAAGTTTATTTTTAGCCCCGTTAGAAAATGTAATTAATTTTTTCAAAATTTTAAATTATTGTTTAAAATAGTTATTTCATGTAATTTATAGTTATTTTAAAAATGTGATTTAAAAAAAAAAATTATTTGAAGTTTTAGTGATGTTTTGGGGCTTATAGTATTGATAGGTTTGACAGCTCTTCCTGTCATCAAACTTATGAATGAAGCATTCCCTGCTACCATTGGCTCTCCATGGCCCATGTGATCCCAGGGGATGCATCGAACTAACTGCGCCCCTGGGATATGCAAGCACTGCACGCCGGCAGTTGAAGGAGGCCCAGGATTGGAATCCCACGCAGGCCCACAGCACAACGGCCGGAGCGCTAGGTAAGTGCAGGTCGGGGGCTTGCACCCGCGGGAAGCCCCCGACCCGAATTTCTGGGCCAATGAATTTCGAGCTCGGCACAATGTTGAGCTCTTTTTCCGCTGCCTTCGTCTCCGTGCCCACTTCTATGGCCAGGAGTCTTCCCCCCGCACGGCTGACCCTTTCTCCCGCTTTCAGAATTCTCGTTCTGCCTGGACCCCTCCCTCTGGCCTCTTACCCTCTCTAGATCTTTTCATTGCCAATTGCCGCTGCGACATCGGCCGTCTCCATTTCTCTGCTCCCCTCACTCCCTCCAACCTACCTCCCTCTGAACTTGCAGCAATCCATTCTCTCAGATCCAACCCCGACATTGTCATTAAACCTGCTGACAAGGGTGGTGCTGTTGCTGTTTGGCGATCCGACCTCTAGCAGAAGTTGAACGCCAACTCTCCGACACCTCCTCCTATCTCCACCTGGACCATGACCCCACTACCGAACATCAAACCACCGTTTCCAAGACTGTCACTGACCTCATCTCCTCTGGAGATCTTCCCCCCGCGGCCACCAACCTCATAGTTCCCCAACCCCGCACAGCCCGCTTCTACCTCCTTCCCAAGATCCACAAACAGGACTGCCCTGGTAGACCCATCGTTTCAGCCTGTTCTTGCCCCACGGAACTTATCTCTTCCTATCTCAACTCTATCTTTTCTCCCCTTGTCCAGTCTCTTCCCACCCACATCCGTGACTCTGCGGACGCCCTCCGCCACTTTAACAGTTTCCAGTTTCCTGGCCCCAACCGCCTCCTTTTCACCATGGACGTACAATCCCTCTGCACCTCCATCCCCCACCAGGATGGCCTGAGGGCGCTCCGCTTCTTCCTTGAACAGAGGCCCAACCAGTCCCCATCCACCACCACCCTCCTCCGCCTGGCTGAACTTGTTCTCACATTGAACAACTTCTCCTTTGACTCCACTCATTTCCTCCAAATCAAAGGTGTTGCTATGGGTACCCACATGGGTCCTAGCTATGCCTGCCTTTTCGTGGGATATGTGGAACACTCTTTGTTCCAGTCCTACTCCGGTCCCCTCCCTCACCTCTTTTTCCGTTACTTTGGTGACTGTATCGGTGCCGTTTCCTGCTCTCGCCCTGAACTAGACAATTTCATTCACGTTGCCTCCAATTTCCACCCTTCCCTCACCTTCACATGGTCCATCTCCGACTCTTCCCTTCCCTTCCTCGACTTCTCCGTCTCCATCTCTGGGGATAGGTTATTGACCAACATTCACTACAAGCCCACTGACTCCCACAGCTACCTGGACTACACTTCCTCCCACCCCGCCTCCTGTATGAACTCTATTCCATTCTCCCAGTTTCTCCATCTCCGCCGTATCTGCTCTGACGATGCCATCTTCCACACCAGTGCTTCCGACATGTCTTCCTTTTTCCACAACCGAGGATTCCCCTCTACTGTGATTGACACGGCCCTCGACCGTGTCCGTTCTCTCTCCCGCACTCCTGCCCTCACCCCTGCCCCTCCCTCCCAGAACCACGATAGGGTTCCCCTTGTCCTCACCTTTCACCCCACCAGCCTCCACATTCAGCGGATTATCCTCCGCCATTTCCGCCATCTCCAACGTGATCCCACCACCAAACGCATCTTCACCTCCCCTCCCCTTTCAGCATTCCATAGGGACCGCTCCCTCCGAGACACCCTAGTCCACTCCTCTATCACCCCCAGCACCCCTTCCCCTTCGCCTGGCACCTTCCCGTGCAAGCGCAGGAGATGCAACACCTGCCCTTATACCTCCCCCCTTCCCACTGTCCAGGGCCCCAAACACCCCTTCCAGGTGAAACAGTGATTTACTTGTACTTCTTGCAATCTAGTATACTGTATTCGCTGCTCACGATGTGTTCTCCTCTACTTTGGGGAGACCAAACGCAGATTGGTTGACCGCTTTGCGGAACACCTCCGTTCAGTCTATTAGGGTGACCCTGAGCTTCCGGTCACCTGTCATTTTAATTCACCGCCCCATTCCCACTCAGACCTCACCGTACTCGGGCTCTTGCATTGTTCCACGGAAACCCAGCGTAAGCTCGAGGAACAGCACCTCATCTTCCGATTAGGCACTTTACAGCCTTACGGACTCGATATCGAGTTCAACAATTTCAGATCATAACCTCGGCCCCCATTACATTTTTACATATATTTTTTATCCACACCTTTGTTTTGTGCCCCTCCCCCCTTTTTTCTCTCCCACATGGCAGCTGTCTCTCATTCTGCCAGCGCATTTCACACCTAATCTAGAGCCGTCTTTTGTCTCTCCACTAGTCCTATCACCATCTCGTCTCGTTTTGAACACCTCTTAATGTCTCTTCACTTCTCTTTTGATCCCATTTCCCAGCCCCTAAAACTGGCCTTTTTATCTGTTTCATTTCCTGTGTTTTTTTAGTGCTGACGAAGGGTTTCGAACTGAAATGAAGGGGTCGATTTTAACTCGGGTGCGGGGAATTGGTGGGTTCCCCGAATTCAGTGATTCCCACACGATTCTAAATGGGTCTGTGAGATTGATGCAATTTTAGCTCAATTGGCCAATTGATTTCCAGCATTTGGGAAGCCTTGGCAATTGAGTATTTCCAGTCAGAAAGTCGCAGAATATGATGTCATCATTGCTGCTGCTTTTAAGGTCCACAGCAAGCCTTGCTTCCTTTGCAGGCTCCCAAACTTCACCATTAAGATGGCACAGGAGCCTGCAGGAGCAACGGCCAGCGGGAGGGCCAGATCTGCCCCCAAATTTGATGAGGCTTCACTCCAGGCATTACTGGATGGTGCTAGCGCCCACAGGGAGGTCCTGTTCCCTTCTTCAGGGAGGAAGAGGCCTCCCAGTCAGACCAAGGCTGTGTGACCACAGGTGGCAGATCAAGTCAACTCCTTGGGGCTCACACGAAGAACGTGGTTGCAGTGCAGGAAAAGATTCCATGACCTTCTTCGCACTGGAAAAGTAAGTACTGTATGAAGTTTGCATCACCCTCAATCTGATCCCCATTGCCTTTCCTCACCAGCACTCAGCTTTAGCAATCTCTTCCTGCACATCCCACTAGACACTCACATCCATGCACCCTTACCCATTCCCTCTCTCTCTATGCTCACATTCACAGAACTATTGCACCATGCAGCCCTCACACTCCCTCTCACTCTGATGATTTGAACACAACTGACTACACACAGGGAGGGCCCTTGGTCTTGCAACCTCACTCCATCTTTGTCTCCTTCTAAGTATCTGTGCTATGCAATCTCTGCACTCACTCCTTCATTCTCCCTCAACCTCCACTTGTCTCCCTCATTGCAGGAAAAGAGAGCTCACAACAGGAGAGAGCGAGCCAGGACAGGAGGAGGGCCGCCCTCAGTAGCCCAGCTCACCCCCTGGGAGGAAGACGTCCTGGAGATTGCCGGGGCTGACTGAGATGCGGAAGTTGGGGAAGGACAGACAGGAGCATCCCCGCAAGCTGGTGACAGAATAGTTTTCCCTCTCATTGGCATTGCATGAGTCACTGATAATGATTCTGAAGCTACATCATATGGACTTATGATCATCTGCAAAATGCAATGTGCATGTAACCTTGGCATCACATCTCTAACTTTTTCCTTGACTCCCCCACAGGACCATCGAGAGCCCCCGTCCCCAGTGTGCAGGAGGAAGAGCCTGAGATGCCAGACTCTTCAGAGAAATCTGCAACATCTGAGGGCGCAGCATCAGCAGAAATAAGCGCACCCAGCACCAGTGCAGACACTCACACCTCGGTGGGACCTTCGGGACATAGAGTAGAGTTGTCACCTGGTGTATCACAGCTCACAAGTGAGCATCAGCAGATTGTGGAGACAGGGACAGCAGTGGAGAGTCCTCGTCGGAGGGCGCAGGTCTCTGCCAGTTCGGCTCAGCTGCATGTCGACCCTCTGCCTCTGGGTCCATCCGTAAGATCAGAGGTGATGGAACTCCATGCACAGATGCAGGACTCTCTGGCGGGTTTTGTCTCCAGGGTCGCTGTGAGTGTGGAGTGAATGGAGGAGTCCATAGCGAACATGAGCAGAGCCTTTGTGGAGTCAGTGGCGCATGAACGCATCAACACGGAAAGGATGGCTGCCTACGTGGAAATGATTGCTGCCTCCATGGTAAGGCTGGCTACGGTAGAGGAGAGGAAGGCTACAGCCATGGAGGAGGTTAGTTGCCAGGGTATGGAAAACATGGTGAGTGTTCAGAATAGAATGACATCTCTTGAGGAGCAATGGGCATCTATTGAAGAGAGAAACCAGACCTTTATGGAAGTTCTTCTGAGTAGGACTGCCATTGCAGGTACCGGTCCCCATGGCCCCCCTGATGTGCAGCAAGCTGCTCTCAAGCCACTTGCAGGCACTGAGGGGGACCTGACCCATGAGAGGGAGGTTGGTGGCAGACCTCAAGGAAGTGGGGGCTCCTCTCCAAGCGCTCACACCTCCATGCCACTGCAGAGCCCTCGGTCAGAGCCCCGCCGGACTCCACACCCAACGGCGATAGACGTCTCAACTCCTGCACAGCCGCAGGAGTAGCAGACTGCTGGCGAGCCCTCACATGCTCGCCACCCCAGAGGACGCCCGCCAAAGGTGTCGAGACAGGAGCAGCAGGAAAGTGAGCAAGGGGCCTCCACATCTGCTGAAGTCGCAGGGGAACCACTACATAGGAGCACGCGTAAGAGGAAAATAAAGCACAAATAGTCACAAGGGTAGTCACTTGGGTGAAATGCTGTGTATTTTGTACAAATGCCATCAGTTGTTTGTTTTTCATAAAAATTCTGATGGCAACTGCTGCAGTTCTGGCGTGTCTCATTTCACAAATGTGGCTTTCACATTGAGGGCTTAGGATTACTTGCAGTTGTCAGGATGCTGGTCAAATAGCTCGGAATCCGTAGGGTTTGGCCATTGACGATGCTCAGGTGAGAAGCTGCGAGGCAAAAGAGTTTGATTTACTAGGCTAAGCAAATCTGGCCAGGATGAGTGCGTTCCTTGCATCCCAGGCAGCAATGTTCTCGCGTAATGCTGCCGCTGGTTGATGGGCCTCTGCAGGATGCTCGCTCTCGCCCTCCTCCTCCTCATCATCATCATCATCATCATCATCTGAGGAGGGTATGTGAGGAGCCACTTGGTCCTCAGGAATCTGCAAGCCACAACGCTGTGCCATGTTGTGGAGTGCACAGCAAATCACGATGATTCTGGAGACCCTGGCTGCTGAGTACTGTAGGGCTCAACCTGATCTATCCAGGCATCTGAAGCGCATCTTCAGCAAGCCGATGGTTTGCTTGATTACGGATCTAATGGAAATGTGGCTGGAGTTGTAGCGCTCCTCAGCTTCGTTGGCTGGCCTCCTCAACGGCATCATTAGCCAAGTCCTCAGGGGATAGCCCTTGTCTCCAAGCAGCCATCCGTGAAGTTGGTCTGGCGGACTGAATAGCGGAGGCACACTAGACTGGCGCAGTATGAAGGAGTATGCCAGGGTACTTGGCACAAACATGCAAAATCTCTTTCTTGTGGTCACACACCAGCTGAACGTTAAGGGAGTGGAAGCCCTTGCGGTTGACAAAAATACCTGGATTGCGATGGGGTGCCCTAAGGGCCACATGTGTGCAGTCAATGATGCCCTGCACCCTTGGAAAGTCTGCCAGATGACCTAATCCAACCGCTTGCGCCGTCACATTTGCTCGATCCTTGGTGAAATGGATGTGTCTGTGCGCGAGGGCAAAGAGGGCATCGGTTACCTGCATGATGCAAGTGTGTGTGGCCGCCTGGGAGATGCCGCTGATGTCTGCTGCTGATCCCTGGAATGAGCCTGAGGCAAAAAAGTTGAGTGCGGTGGTGACTTTGATGGCCACTGGTAAGGAGTGTCCATCTGGTCCTCTGGGCAGCAGGTCTTGCTGTATCATTGTGCAGATGTCAGTCACTACCTGTCGTGAAAGTCAGAGCCGCCTTTGGCACTGCTGCTCAGTCATGTTAAGGTAGCTGACCCTGTGTCTGTAGATCCTGTTTGGGGGGTATCTCCTGCACCGACGGGCTTCCATGCGCTGGCCCCTTCTGGCCTGTGCTGCCTCAGGTAGGTGAGCAGCAGCCTGTCGCTCCTGCTCCTGCTGCTGTTGCTGCTACTGTTGCTGGTGCTGCTGTTGTTCCTCGTTCTGCTGCTGCCGCGCCTGGTGTTGGAGGTCCTCTTAATGCCAAGAAGGGAAGGAAAAAAAGGCCTCCCATGCTTCTGGTAGATGCCTCAGTTAAGGAAGCGCTGAGTGAGTGTGACGAGAGGGGTCTCGCAGGAGGTCACATTGGAGAAGTGTGTGAGGCTCCAACCTTCCACAGGTGTGGTTAGTCCTGCTAAATGTTGCCCCAGGCCTGAGACAACAAAGTCCTGCCACCTGCAAATGATGTCTGATCAAATATCCTCTTTAATGGTTGACCTGCAGCTGATAGTCAGCAAGCCAATAGTGTTCACGCCAGGTTTAACAGGCGTAATCCCCACCAGGCGTGTTTTACTTGGGAAAAGGGTTAAATAGGCAAGGGCCTGTTAAAATGGGATTACAAAGGCCAATTAGTGCTGTTTAAGGGCCCTAAAGACCAGTCCCGCCTGTTGCAGGCGGGAGGCGGGACTGATTTGGGTCCATCAGACACACCTAGGTTAAAATGGCGTGGAGGCGGGAACCAGGCCAGTGGGGGGGGTCCCGACCCACAGGTTTGCCGATTTTAACCCCCCACATGCCTCAAAGCCCGCCTGTCGGCTGCGTTATAATCGAGCCCGTAGACTCTATTTCTCTCTCCACGGATGTTGCTTGGCCTGCTGAGTTTTTCCAGCATTTTCTGTTGTTATTTGGGTATAGTTTAATATTGTCCTCACCGCAGTTACAAATTAATACTGTCTTCGTTGTTCTTCAGCTCAAGTGCTTACTTTCCAGCTGTACTTACAGTCGGTTTTTAATGTACCTTTTTAATCCCAACTTTTCTGCAATTTCTTTGATCCACATTCATTAACATTTCAAACAGCCAGTTCTAGCCAATCAACTTTTGATCTTATTAATTTCTGAAGGGAGGTGTTGACAAAACAAAGAAAATCCTCCCAGTACAGACAGCTCCTGTTACTACAGTCTGATTGTCCTTTAGGTCAGGAGTGTTGATCATCACTGCCGCACAAATGTCAGAGATGCAGCTGTCTGAAGCCAACTTTTAAATCACATTTACTCCGTCTATCCTAAGTTATATAAATTATGCTACTGAAATCCTCAATTTTGTCACAATGCCACAAAGAGCCTTCTAGTATATCATTAAGTTTTTTTCTCCCATTGCAAACAAAAAATGGTATTAAAGAGAAAATAAGAGTTTTATTTTATTCCTGAATAAGGTAAGAGGCAGAGAGATTACACCAGCATTTAAAAGGGAATTGATTAAGTATTTGAAAAGAAAGAATAGAAAAGGATTTGGGGAAAGAGCAGGGAAATAGGATTAGGTTAAATAGCTAACGTTAAAGACTTAGCATCAGGACAGGCCCAATGTGCCAAATAATCTCCATTGTTGCTATCTTTTCTATCATTCTGATAGATCACATCTATATGGATAATAAAAACATTGACACAAGCTCCGATAAAGACTTAGGTAAATGCAAAGCCCAGTGTGACATTCACCAAAGAGACCAGAACGGGCTGTTGTTGCTTGATCTCGGCCAGGGCAGTGGTAACAACGGATAGTTTGTCTCAGTATCCTTAAGCTATGGAGCGAAAGAAATTAACTATGATTCCTGCTCCTGCTTGTTACCCAGTGACCGTTGCTGAAGCTGCATGTGGGTAGAATATGGGTGTGGAAAAATCTGGCCTGGCTGTAGGCCTCCTGTGGATAAACAGCTTGAGACACTCACCACTGAGGCTCAAACCACAACAATGGCCACTTTGGTGAGCTGCCCAACTGTGGAGCCACACCTCAACACAAATCAGGGTTTCAGGAAACAGAGGAAGCAAAACTGGAGGGAAAAAAGAACTACACACGAGTCAATTGTGTTCTCTGTTTATTTCCTAACCATTTTATTGAGTGAATTTTACTAGCTGCACCTGAATTAGAAAAAGTAGTCATCACACTGTGCCATATTATAGTAAACAGCTGTGTTTATTTCTAATTGTGGTTAGCAGCAGAAAATTACAGATTATGCAGCCTCGGCCTGTAGATACCTTACATTATATGCAATGCCAATCCCAGGCTGTTCACTATGCTGCTCTTTTTGGCTATGATTAAAGAGAATGAGAATGATTTGGCGAGCAGTAGTACACTTAAAAATAGCATTAGCCTGGCCACTGTATAAAAAAAATTGCAGACTTAAACAGTCATACAGTCATAAGATGTGCAATTTATACAATGAGTTAAATCCAGGGTAGTAAGTGGCTCCAACATTGCCGTATGATATCAGTACTTCTATGCTGTATCTGACCAAATGAAAACACCGAAGCTACTGTCAGCCTCTTTTACAGAGGGAATGTGATATCTAGCGGACCGCACTGTTGAACTTTGCATAGCAACTAATGTTGTTGCCTTTTGCCAAGCCCAGAACTAGACAGAGTGGGATAATGGCTTCAGTTGATAAGACTTGCAGTGCACGATATTCATTCATTTTGCACATTTTTGGAGTCACCATTCAAAATCCAAACCCTGCTGGTTGAATTGACATTACATGAATTTTGGAGGAAACTGGCCTGCTAATGGTACAAGTTATGTTTTATGCCTCGTTTATGATAGCAAGAACGGAATCAGTGGGTGGTTCAGCTTTTGCAGTAAAAACAGGCTGAAACCAAGATCTGTGGAACAGTTTCCTGCTCAACCCATTCTTTTCCAGGATCTTAAAATTATGTAAACTCCTTGTAATGTTATCTTAATAACGTAATTACGAGTCTCCCAAGCAGTTGTAGTGGAGTGCCATTTATTCAGTCCTGACTCTGTGTCTCCTAGTACAGTACCTCAAGCATGGCCAAGATGGCGTCGGATCCCGCCCCCGGATATGACGTCAGCCGTCAACCAGCTGTCAATCAAACCCCGCTGTCTTTACGACAGCTACGGTTATCCGTACATCTTCCCCCTTCAATGAAGACACAACACAGTAACAACATAACATAACATAACACATAGAACACTTGTTAACATCATATAGAAACAGTCAGTGTAACTACACCGTTGAACTAATTGCAGGTAGGTATAAAACTTACCCACAACCAGGAGTCCATTAACTGTTTACAGTCTTATCAATCCCTGTCTACAGGTCAAGTTTAACTACAGGCTTTCTGGTGCGCTGTGATCTGCGTGGCTGAACGGGTGTTTGCTGACCCACCCCAGTTGTATCCCTTAAGTTCATGTCTGTACCACACAGGTCCCTTGTCACATTATCACTACTGTGTCCTTTGTCACTTTGTGGCATTTCCCTCATCTCGTCTCTTTGTGGCATTTCCCTCATCTCGTCATCCTCTCTGTCCTCCTGAGGCTGAAAGGTCTCTGTGGTTTTCAGTAGGTGCCTCCTGTTTCTGCAAAACACATTGCCGTTCTCTGTCATGACACTGTATGACCTGGGGGTGACCTGTTGTAGAACGGTGGCTCTTTTAGGCCATGACTCAGGCCCTTCAATGCAAACTATATCCTTCTCCTGTAGAGGCACTAGTGTAGTGGCTGTGCGGTCATGAAGTGTTTTTTGTTTCTGTTGTAGTTTCCGAGCCTTGTCTGCCCACACCTCATCTCTGTGGTCAGGTGTGACATAACTGGGAAGTCGTGTACGGATTTTCCGACCCAGTAAGAGCTCAGCTGGAGACTATCCACTTGCTAGCGGGCCCGCCCTGTACGACATCAGGGCCAGATATGGGTCAGTGTTGCTGTGTGCTGCTTTCTTTAATAGTCTTTTCACAATCTGTACCCCCTTCTCCGCTTTTCCATTAGCCTGAGGATAGAGCGGACTGGAGGTTACATGATTAAACTCACACTCTGAAGCAAATGACTGAAACTCATGACTGGCATAGGGAGGGCCATTATCAGAGACCAGGGTTAGAGGGATGCCCTGCCTGGCAAAGATTGACTTCAGGCGAGTTATCACAGCTCTTGATGTGGTACTGGACAAGAGAGCCATCTCTGGATAATTGGAATAATAATCAATAACTAACAAATAGTCTTTTCCTTCATAGTGAAATATATCAGTTCCGACCTTTTCCCAAGGTTGTGATGGGAGCTCTGTGGTAATGAGGGGCTCTTTTGTTTGCTTGTAGTGATACTCCTGACATGTAGCACACTCGCTGATCAACTGGTCAATATCGGAGTTCATGTTTGGCCAGTAGAGTGCCTCATGTGCTCTCCTTTTTGACTTTTCTGCACCCAGGTGCCCTTCATGTATCCTGTTGAACATTTCTCGTCACATAGAGGTGGGCACTACTATCCTGTCACACTTAAGCAGTAGTCCATTGACCACAGGGAGCTCAGACTGAATGTGATAATATTGTTTACATAATCCTTTCTTCCAGCCCTCTTGAAGATTTCTCATTACTTTACTCAGGACTGGGTCCTTTGATGTCTCTGTGACTATCACTGATAGTTGTTCCTGTGTGGCGGGCAATGCTGCGTAGACCATATCCACATGAAGAGCCACATCCTCTTCTGATTCACTGTTTTGTTTGGCGTAAGGCACAGCCCTGGATAGTGTGTCTGCAATGAACATTTGTGTCCCTGGCACATATGTTAGCTCAAAATCGTAATGTTGAAGTCTCATCATTAGGCGTTGTATCCGTGGTGACATGTCACACAGATTCTTCTTTGCGATCCCTAGCAGTGGCTTATGGTTCGTTTCTAGGATAACCTTGGGAAGACCATAGATGTAGGTATGACATTTTTCACACCCAAATGCCAAGCCAAGGCACTCCTTCTCGATTTGCGCGTACCGGCACTCTGTAGCCGTCATGGAGCGTGACGCATATGCCACTGGTCGCCATTCTCCTTCATCTTCCTGTAGAAGGACAGCCCCTAATCCATTCTTAGAGGCATCTGTGGACACTTTCGTCCTCTTTTTAGGGCAGAAGAACTTCAGTAGGGGTTCACGTGCTCATGTTCATGTCCCCATTGGAACTCTGTCTCTTGGTGCAGCAGTTTTCTCAGATGAACAGTTTTCACTGCTAGATTTGGAATGAATTTTCCTAGGTAGTTAACCATGCCAAGGGCCCGCTGAACCCCTTTCTTGTCCTTTGGTTTCTCCATGTCATGTATAGCCTTTACCTTTGACTTGTCTGGCTGAATCCCCTCTGTAGAGATCTTGTCTCCGAGGAATGTGATTTCATTGACACTGAACTGACATTTGTCTTTATTTAGTTTGAGTCCATACTGCTGTATTCTCTGAAGTGTTTTCTCCAGTCTGGTGTCGTGCTCCCCCTGAGTGGAGCCCCATACTACCAGATCATCTACGTACACCCGCACTCCCTCCAGGCCCTCGATGATTTGCTCCATTGCTCTGTGAAAGATTTCTGGGGCGGAGCTAATACCAAAGGGCAGACGCTGGTAGGAGTATCAACCAAACGGGGTGTTAAAAGTGCACAGCTTAGCACTTTCTTCATCAAGTTTCAACTGCCAGAAACCATGCGAGGCGTCCATCTTGGAGAAGACTTTCGCTTCTGTCATTTCGCTGACTATTTCCTCTCTCTTTGGAATTTGGTAGTGCTCTCTTTTGATATTGGCGTTAAGGTCCTTGGGATCCATACAGACACGCAATTTATCAGTTTTCTTTGAATTGACGCAGACCATGGAATTTACCCAGTCAGTCGGTTCCTCAATCTTCTTTATGACAGCTAGTCCCTCCATGCGGTCTAGCTCTTTCCTCAGTTTTTCACGGAGAGCCACTGGAACTCTCCTGGGTGTGTGAATCACAGGTTGTGCATCCTCTCTCAGTTTGATGGAGTATGTAAGGGGCAGTGCTCCGAAACCCTGAAATACATCTGCATATTTGTGTGCTATAGTCTCATGAGTCAGATTTGTACTATCTTGGGGGGCACTCTGCACACAGTTCAGTTCATTGATAGTATAGACTTGTTTTACCAAGCCCAAATCCACACAGGCCTTATCCCCTAACAGTGACTCATGTCCTTCAGGCACCATAATAAAGGTCAAAGGGTGAATGTGATTTTTTACCTTAACATTCAGCCTACACGTTCCTTTTGTTCCAATGCTTTGTCCATTGTATGCCTTCAAAGACACTGTCTTGTTCAGTATTTTAGGTCGCACTTTGATATTCCGTGCATCACTCCAACTTATGAGGTTTGCCTTAGCACCTGTATCTAGCTTAAAGGGAACAATGGTGCCATTTACCAGCAAGGGAGCTATCCAAACTTCAGTCTTTGGACCTACAGAGTGCACTTCATCAGCATTTTTGCCCTGTTTTGACTCATTTTGCACCATTCCAACAAACAAAGTCTCTGCGCCTGTCTCTTCAGTCTCAATAGAATGCACTGTCTTTTTACCTTCAGTTTTATCTTCCCAAAAACACATCTTGGCAAAGTGATTCCTGCCTTTACATTTTGCACAGTTCTTCCCATAAGCAGGACACTGTCTGGCTACGTGTTTATTACCGCACCCCCTGCATTCGTAAGGCGTCATCATCTTGAACTCCGTGGGCCCTCTTGTGTCCCTTTTGTGTACCACATCCACCGGCAGGTTTTTCAGCCCCAGGGCGCTCCCGCCCGCCGCTGTGCTGCTCCCTTCGAAAGTTTTCATGTGCATGGCTGAGAGTTCACTAGCATGACATATTTTCACTGCTGCATCCAAATTTAGGTCATTGTCTCTAAGCATTCTCTCCACCTTCTTGTCGAGTATTCCAAAAACGACTTGATCGCGTATCACCTTCAGGTCCCTAAAGTTGCATGTTTGTGCTTTTATTTTCAAGTCCGTCAAAAAAACATCAAAGGATTCTCCTTGCTTTTGCACGCGGGAGCGAAACACGAATCACTCATACGTTTCATTCTTTTTTGGAGTGTAGTATTCGGTGAACCGTTCTATCACCTTGTCCAGATCATTTTTATCATCTTTGGTTGCAAACGTAAATGTATTAAACAGCTCGATTGCCTGCGAGCCAGCCACTGTTAGCAACAAAGCTACTTTACGTGTTCCAGAGCTAGTCGAAGCATCAATCGCTGTGAGGTAGAGAAGAAAGCGTTGCTTGAAGACACGCCAATTTTCATCCACATTTCCTTCTAGTTGCAGGCTAGCCGGAGGTTTTATTCTTTCCATTGTTGTAGTATGTCCTTATCGTGAGTTCTATAAATCCTGGTACCATGTAATGTTATCTTAATAACGTAATTATGAGTCCCCCAAGCAGTTGTAGTGGAGTGCCATTTATTCAATCCTGACTCTATGTCTCCTAGTACAGTACCTCAAGCATGGCCAAGATGGCGTCGGATCCCGCCCCCGGATATGATGCCAGCTGTCAACCAGCTGTCAATCAAACCCCGCTGTCTTTACGACAGCTACGGTTATCCGTACACTCCTTACCTACCTCAACCCTCCATTCCTTCTATAGTCTGCAGGCTTTTAAGACCCAAGTTTGGCACCACCTAATCATTTATTTTTGACTTGTTTCATCTTCGCTCCTACTCTTTTTGACCTTTTTGGTTTACTGCACTGTGGGTCTTATTCCTTCCCCAATATTCTTAATGAGAAAAAGTAAGGGGTGTATCTCTGAACCTGGAGTTAAGAGGCATTGTTGGGGTAGAGCTGGAAGAACTTTGCTTTCCATGTTTCTGAACAATACCATTTTAAAAATCACCTTTCTTAATTTCAAAATGTTACTGTGTTTTAAAGCAGTAAAGGCAATAAAGTAATGCAGCACTTTTGGTGCTAGTATCTCAATATCTTTAAAGAAATATTTCCTTTCTCTGCCAACATGTCTCCTCTCATGAGGGCATTGACTCATTCCTTGCTGGGGTCTAATTTCAGGAGCACTCGTGAGGCTCTGCCAGCGGATTATACGATGACTGTTTGTGTGCGCCTGGACAGGACATCAGTAGGCTATTTAACCGCAGGAACCATAAGAGCCAAACTCAGTCCTGTTCTCATCTGATGTCCATGTGCACACTTCCAGCAAGGATCAGGTCACTGGATAATGATCATGGGCAGGAACCCTGGCCAAATTTGCATCCATAGGGTCTGAGGCCAATTCTAGTACCATTACTGCTGCCCTGCCTATGACCAGCCAACCACACATGGTCTGGGAATCCAACCTGGGACCTCCCTGGTCTGTATTACTTAGTTACTCATTGCCTCAACCAACTTAGCCAGATTTTTATTGTGCCAGTGTAATAACTGTTGGCAGTGCTTGCTTGAGGCTACCTCCAACAGGAGGTCTTGCATTGATATGTTTACACACAGGCTGCAGCATAACTGCAGGTGACACAATGCTCATGTTTTACTTAAAACTTGAGCATTCTGGTTTACCACCATTTTATTTCTTCTGAGTGAAACTGACTGCTCTGTTTCAATAGGCATACACAAGTTCTTTCACCCCAGTCAATAGAGTCCATAGCGTGAAATGCATGTACTTTCCCTGTTGGTGAGGCTACACAAATACTGTAATGTCAGCTATATACCAGTAGGTGTAGTATAAAGGTGGATTTAAATCAGACTTCATTAGTAACTTCTTTTCATTGGACACTTTTGAAGATAGATATCCTGGGAATTGTAGGGAGAGGAGGAAAGGATGGAGGGGAGAGGAGAAGAAGGGAGAGAAGGAGCGCAGAGGGGGAAAGTAGAAAATGGGAGTGGAGAAAAGGAGAGGTGGAAGGAGGAGAGTAGAATAGGAAGAGAAGGAAGGAAGGCAGAGAGAGAGAGGAGGTGAGGGGAGGAGGGGAATGAGGAAGGATAGAGGAGAGGGAGGGATGAGGGTGAGAATTGGAGAGTCAGACTGGAGTCAGGGTGACGGGGTTGGGAGCCATAACTTGCTAAATTGGGAGGGTTACAATGGTCTTTGCTTAGTGTGTGTTTGGGTTCTGTGTCAATCTTTCATTCAGTTTCACTCCTTTTGCATTCCACTTTGACTTCTATTGTGCTTTCGGGGTTTTTGTGCTATCGCGAGAGTTTCTCAAAGGCTGCTTTTGTGAATGGAATTTCAGAGGATGTTCGCTACTGATGCATGTGCTTTTGGGTTGCTTCTACTTCCTGATCTTCTGTTCTCTTCCTGTTAGGTTTGGATGCCACTTTTTTCTTTATTTGCGCTTTTCGTGGATATGCCAAAATCGGCTTTTAAGGTTGTCCATTTAACTGTTTATTGTTCACAGTTACTATTCTCTTTCCAGTAACAGGGTTCCTTGTTCAGGTGTTCCCTAACATTCTTTGGATTTCTGCTTCAGTTTCTGGTCTTCTGATTTTCAATTACCATGTTAATTGATTTCTCCTGAACATTGCAGGCCTGTCATGTAACATTAATGATCTGGACGAGGGAATTGGATATAATATCTCCAAATTTGCAGACGACACAAAGCTGGGTGGGAGGGTAAGCTGTGAGGAGGATGTCGTGAAACTCCAGTACGATTTGGACAGGTTGGGTGATTGGGCAGAAACATGGCAAATGCACTATAATGTGGATAAATGTGAGGTTATCCACTTTGGTGGCAAAAATAGGAAGGCAGATTATTATTTGAATGGCAATAGATTGGGAGAAGGGGAAGTGCAAAGAGACCTGGGTGTTCTTGTGCACCAGTCGCTGAAGGTAAGCATGCAGGTGCAGCAGGCGGATAAGAAGGCAAATGGTATGTTGGCCTTTGTAGCAAGAGGGTTCGAGTACAGGAACAAGGATGTCTTGCTACAGCTGTATAGGGCCTTGGTGAGACCGCACCACGAGTATTGTGTGCAGTTTTGGTCACCTTACGTTCTTGCCATGGAAGGAGTGCAGCGAAGATTCACCAGGCTGATACCTGGGATGGCAGGAATGACGTATGAGGAGAGATTGTGTCGATTGGGCTTATACTCACTGGAGTTTAGAAGATTGAGAGGGGATCTCATCGAAACCTATAAAATTCTGTCAGGCCTGGACAGACTAGATGCAGGAAGGATGTTTCTGATGGCCGGGGAGTCCAGAACCAAGGGTCATAGTCTTAAGGATAAGGAGTAAGCCATTTAGGACTGAAATGAGGAGGAATTTCTTCACCCAGAGAGTGGTGAACCTGTGAAATTCTCTGCCACAGAGGGCGGTGGAGGCCAGTTCATTAAATATATTCAAGAAAGAGTTGGATATATTTCTTAAGGCTAAAGGGATCAAGGGATATGGGGAGAAGGCAGGGACAGGGTACTGAATTTGGATGATCAGCCATGATCTCATTGAATGGCGGAGCAGGCTCGAAGGGCCGAATGGCCTACTCCTGCTCCTATCTTCTATGTTTCTATGAGCTCACATAATGTTATGCTAACACACCACCCGCAGGTGCCCTTCCAACAGAATGTTAAGGCCACTCATTGTTTTTAATATATAAAATATATTGTGTATTCTGAAGATCAAGATTAAAAAAACACAAATCAGCAAATCTTGAGCAAATACATTTTTAATCTGCCCTATTTGCATTTGTGCATTTCAGCAAATTTCAACTGTTTTTTGAAAATGTTTCATCGTAACGGTCTTATGGAGGAATGCCAGAGCAATATGTCATATTTTCACAGGCATAATATCACAATGGCAAAGCGCTATCAGGAAGCACCATCAACTGATTCTTTAGGTGCTATGAAAACAAGGGGGCGAAATTCCCCTCGCTTGTGCCTCCGATGGGCGCTACTGGCTTTCACCCCGATCTGCTGCGCCCTGAAATCATGACATCATCTCCGGCCGCATCGCCCCATTAGTGCTCCCGATGCAAAATTCCCCCTTTTCGCCTGCCTGTGCACCTCTTCTTTTTTGCGACAGGTTCGGCAGACGTTTTCCAGTCAGGAGGCCTGTGGAGGAGCGCTATTTAAAGGGAATTTCGCCCCCTTGTTTTCATAGCACCAAAAGAATCAGTTGATGGTGCTTCCTGATAGCGCTTTGCCATTGTGATATTATGCCTGTGAAAATATAGCATATTGCTCTGGCATTTCTCCATAAGACTGTTACGATGAAACATTTTCAAAAAACAGTTGAAATTTGCTGAAATGCACAAATGCAAATAGGGCAGATTAAAAATGTATTTGCTCAAGTTTTGCTGATTTGTGTTTTTTTAACCTTGATCGTCAGAATACATATTGGCCCAGAAATTCGGGTCGGGGGCTTCCCGCGGGTGCAAGCCCCCGACCTGCACTTACTTTGTGCGCCGGCCGTTGAGCTGTGGGCTCCCGTGGAATTCCGATCCTGGGCCTCCTCCAACTGCCGGCACACAGTGCTTGCGTATCCCAGGGGCGCAGTTAGTTCGATGCGTCCCCTGGGATCATGTGGGCCATGGAGAGCCAATGGTAGCAGGGAATGCTTCATTCATAAGTTTGACAGGAAGGGTTGTCAAACCTATAAATACTACAAGCCCCAAAACATCACTAAATCTTCAAATACATTTTTTTTTAAATCACATTTTTTTAATAAACTATAAATTACATGAAATAACTATTTTAAACAATAATTTAAATTTTTGAAAAAAATAATTTTATTTTCTAATGGGGCGAAAAAAATAAACTTACCTTTCTTTAAAGTATTTACAAATAATAAACCTGCGGAAAAAATGTTTTAATTTTAATTAATTCGCCACTTACCTTGTAAAAAGCAAGCCTTGCGACTGCTTTTTACATGTCTAACCTCTGGAGACTTACCTTCCCGGGAAAACCTGCAAAAAAACGAAGTTTGATGCGCACGCGCAGCCTCTCCTGCGCACACGTTCGACCTCTGAACCCCTTCTTTCAGGATAACGGAAGTGCCGGTTTCCCACGCATGCGCAGTGCATGCAGGAATCCGGCACTTCCATTGGGCTTACGGGTGAGTACCCCATGCGTACTCAGCCGTGCAGACCCGAATTTCTGGATTAATATATTTTATATTCCGGTTATTTTTTGTGTCGGCCATGCCATCGAACTTTTTACTGCTCAAAAACAAAGAGCCCTTTTGATTATTGGAAGCATTTTTGAGATTTCAGAGTTTGCTGCTGAATAAAGAATCTTCATTTGCATTAGTGTGTGATTTGAGATTTATATATTTCAATTGTTTGATGGGGGCTGTACTTCTGGACCTTGCCCTCTGGCGTCACTGTAAGAGGCATCTGAGGCACAGAGAGAGAGTACAAAATGTGGCCAGAGGTAGGAGAGCCAACAGGGCTGTCATCAGGAGGCCTTACCCCCCCCAGAGTGTACCGGCAGCAGTTCTCATACCTGAACTTCAGTGAGAAGCTGTGTCTTAGAAGGCTGCGCTTCAGTAAGGACATGGTCACAGAGATCTGAAACCTCCTGTAGCCAGAACTCCAGCCTCACAACAGTGTCAGCACGGCTCTCTCAGTGGCAGTCAAGATCACCATCGCGCTAAACTTCTACGTCAGCAGATCATTCCAGTCTTCCACAGGCGACATCTCCACCATCTTTGCCGTCCATTGCTCCATCCGCCAGGTAACAGATGCCCTATACAGAAGGAGAAGGGAGTACACCTCGTTCCCCATGAGCAGAAAGAAACAGCTGGAGCGTGCATGTGGGTTTGTCAGGATAGCGGGCTTCCCCGTGGTGCAGAGTGCCATTGATTGCACCCACGTCGCTTTGCAGGCACCTCATGACAACCCTGAGATCTTCCGTAACTGCAATGGATTCCACTCACTTAATGTACAGTTGGTATGCGACCACACACGGCGAATCCTGACCATCATTGCCCGCTATCATTGCAGCAGCCACAATGCCTTCATCCTGCGCCAGACCGGTGTGCCAGATCTGTTCAAGCTGCCACATAATGCTACCAGCTGGCTGCTGGGAGACAAGGGCTATCCGCTCTCCACCTAGCTCATGACTCCCCTCCGCAACCCCAACACTCCTGCCCAGCACTCATATAATGAGAGCCATGCTGCCACCAGGAACATCATCGAGCATCGTTGCCTTGACCGCTCGGGAGGAGCCCTCCAGTACTCGGCTCAGCGAGTGTCACTGTTCGTGGTCGTCTGCTGCATGCTGCACAACCTGGCGATCATGAGGGTGCAGGCCTTGCCACTAGGCATAGCCGCACCACCTCAAGAGGAGGGAGAGGAGGAGGGAGAAAAGGAGGATGAGGACGAGGATGAAGAAGAGGAGCAGGAGGACCAGGAAGATCAGCAGTGTGGTCGGAGGAGGCACGCACTCCATCCTCCATCTGGAAGGGAGGTCCATGACCGGCTTATTAGAGATCGCTCCCAGTGATTTCCAGTCATCTTGCCAGTTGCTGAGTACATCGCCATCATGCCAGCAATTTGTCAATCCATTGCTGATCCCAAAATTGAAATGGGAAACTGCACCAAATGTGCAAAAATATAATAATACATTAATCATAAACCAATCTACACATATATACATCATCACCATTGACTACTCACCCTTGTGCAAACCCTTACCTCCCCTCTTTACAATCCCTTTAACTAGTCTAGTGCTCCTACATAGTGTCTCCCCTGTGGCTGCAGAACAGCTGGTGTAAGGCTGCTGAGTGTCGGTGGCAGATATTACAGATGGCCGTGCTGGATGTCCTACACTAGCTGTGTGCGTGGAAGGCCCACTGTACACTGCACCAACTCAGGCTGGGCGGCAGCAGTCAGGGCTGGCTGGATGATGGGCATCGCCAAATGCAATGGCAGAGTGGCAGTGGTGGGATCAGGAATGCTGACATCCTGAGAGAGGACAGCAGCTTCCTGCTCCACTGGCCCACTGGCATTCCTCCGGGGCAGCAGCTCAGGATCCCCACCAATCTGCTGGAGCACAGGTTGGTGTGTTGCTGCTACACTGTGAGCTCCCCGGTTGCACTGTGGTGGACCCAGCTACGATGGCATGGCATCCAGCTGAGAGTGTATGAGAGCAGTCTGAGATTGGATGCCAGCAACCAATGTCTCCATCGCAACGTTGGTAAAGCTCTCTCTCTATCTGTGGCTTGAGCCATAGATGGTGTTGGTTATTAGGCAGTTCTTCTCCGAGTAATAAAAAGGGTCTACAGTATGTGTTTGTTCTCCTCGAAGCAAGCAGAGCTGAAAATGAGCATCTGGTGAATGATCGAAGCTTCCTTTTAAGAGCTGGAAAGAAGCAGTGCGAGTGATCAAATTTGTTTGGAACTCACCTGAAATTCGGCAGCTCTCTGGTGTTAGTGCGCCTGTAGTGCCCCACTGAGGACTTTAGCGCTCATTTCCCTTCCTGAGGCGATGTCATGGAATTTAGGTGGGGCTCAGAATCATTAGCACTTTTTCCAGTTAACGCCCCAAATGGCCATCTAGGACAATTTCTCCCCCCAAATGTTATATATTATTTTGACATTCGAATGCCTTTATCTTTAGTTGGTTAGAATGAAATATGCCATGGCCAACCATGTGATATTAACTCCTCCATTTATGAAAAGATCATAATCCACTTGTGAATTGTCAGCCATATACGTATATGACATGTCCTTTATCTAGCAATACTATTTGCCGGCATGTTTTTGTAAGGGTTGCTTATGCTTTTATTCTTAAAATGAGATGGAATATGCTGATTCTACGTTTTCCATGCGAAAACTTGTTTGCATTTACTTTTTACTTTTCAGACCTGTTTTAATGATTTGAAAAAAACAAGCAACCTGGAAGCGTACGTAGAGTGGTTTAACCGACTGAGCTATCTAGTAGCAACAGAGATCTGCATGGTGAGTCAGCTCTTACCACGTTTCGACATTGGAGTCCTTTCTTTGTGCCTGTCACAATAATTGTTTCTCATTATTATGCATTTCAACTGTCAGTTCCCTTTAGTGAAAGGTACTGTTTCATCTGAAGTCCAATTTTCTCCTCTGTCATTCACAGCCAGTGAAGAAGAAGCACAGGGCACGAGTAATAGAATATTTCATAGATGTAGCTCGGGAGTGCTTTAACATCGGCAACTTCAATTCCTTGATGGCAATTATTTGTGAGTATTGCTCATAAACTAAGATTTAATGCATACAGGACAGATCAATCAAGTTTGTAGATTCTCATTAGATTCTGACGGTATTATTTGTAAAATGTGTCCATCATACGCTTTCTAAATTATAATTAGTCAGCAGCATTGGTATCTAGACAGATGCCAAACAATGAGAGCACCCAGATAAGCTATTGATTATGAGCTTAATATTCAGAAAATAAAATTAAAAAAAACAACAACCTATTAATTCTGGAAGGATGTATCACGTAAGCTTATTAGATTTAAATTGTCAGTAACTTTGACACTGGGGACTTTTAACAAAATGCTGCTATAAAATTTATGTCTTTTGAGCTAAGTTAATGCAATGTTATCAACAAAGCTAATCATGTACAGGAAACTCTCGTTTAAATGGCATCTAAATATCCGGAATCCTCTATTAACCGGTAAAATTCTCACTCCGAAAACAACACCTCAATAACCGGCAATGTTGCCGAGTCTCCCGCGGTGGCCGAGTTAGTCAGTCGGGGTAGTTCTCCAAACTGCCACTACTCGGCTTCTAATAACCCTATAACAGGAGTCTGACTCTCCCGCGCTGCCGGTAGTCACTTCTGATCTGCCATTTTACAGGGGTACCGTGTGTCTCCCACACTGCTGGTAGTCATTGCATTGCATTACCCTCAACTGGCAGTACTGTACTTAATCAAGCATCTTCCACCATCCATTTAACACAACATTCTGTAGGTGAGTACCCAATTACTGTATACTGCACATTTCTTGATTTTTTTATTTTTCTTTGTTAAAAATAGCCTCGGTAGATAACCCTCTCCGTCGTCCGGAATTTTTGATCAACCGGCAGTGCTGGATACCAAAGAGTTTCCTGTACTGGGTTGTATCTCAAGGGCATTTGAGTATTAGTCAAAACAAATTACACTAACATTTTATAGATCATTGGTTGGGCCACATATAAAACAACATTTGGAAATTGTGAGCACCTTACCTTCAAAATGACATTGATGCATTGGAAATGGTCCAAGAGATGAGTGACACGGATGATTTGAGGCCTTAGAGATCTCTGTTATGAAGGCAGACTCAATGAACTGATTATTTTCATTCAAAAAAAAGATTGAGTGCAGATACAATCCAAGTTTCAACACACTGAAAATAAAAGATGATGTAGGTGCAGGCAGGTTATTCAATTTGGATTGTGGACATTGAGTTGTAGAATATAAATATAAAATTAGCAAGTTTCAAGCAACACTTGAAATTAGAAGACATTTCTTCCCCCAACAGAATAAAATGTGTGTGGATTAGATCACCAGCTAAAGCAAATAACTCTATTTTTTAAACTTTAAAAAGGCTGGATAAAGACATATCTAGTTAGAAATGTGATTGATGGTTATAAGTACAGCGTTATAGAACCTAATAATGGTTCCTGAACTACTGGGAGCAATGGAAGTGCTATGCCAAGAAAGGTCAGGGGTGAATAAGTATTTTGGGGTTTGTACATTTTTCCTGAGCATAGCAGGGAGAAACATTGCAGAACTTGTCTTTAGGACAATAAATGGATTGGGTTGATATGTTAATTATGTATGATCTGTGGAAAGAAAGACTTTAATGAAGCATATGGCTTTTTCTTGTTTTATGATATCTTATTTTAAGTGTTTCTGTAATCCCACCAAATATTAGAGTGGAAGTTTTGTGATATCTGTCCTTGTTACTGTTGTCCTGTTGCTATGCCAGATTAAATATTATAAATAAACCAGGCCTTTCATGATCTTCCAACCTCAAGCCAATACATTTACACGCAGTTGCCCTGTCATTGACCCCACAAGCTTGTTTATACCATTTCCTGACAGGGAGTACTTAAGCAATGGTCTTAAAGGGACAATCAAGATTAGTAGCGAAAAATCACAGACCCTAGGGTTCTTATGGGTAACACCATGGAGGATCCAGTACTAGATGTATAAACATAGCACTTCTGGTTTCACACATCAAAATGTCAAATGTATGAATAAAAAGAGAAAGATAGGCAGTCATGTTACAGATGCCTGCAAACTTCTCTTGCTGATAGAACTTAACCTCTAATTGGCCTCAGGATAATTGTATTTACAGCAATTATAATTTGTGACCATAAAGACACAGGCTAGTATAAACACAGATTCTTTAGCCACATAATAATGCACTGTACATTACATGGTGTAACCGCTGGTTATTATAAAAGGTTATCTCATCCGACTTGCCACGAGCAATGCCACAGGAGATATTCTAATATATAAAAAAAGATAGATTTGGATCATGATCACCTGAACTCAGTGGGAGGCTTGATGCAGGTCAATTGATATACCGGGTAATATTGAATATTGACACAACCCATATACTATGGGGGGAATTTTTACCCCAATAAACAGGTGGATAGGGATCGGGTGGGAGGTTAAAGTGTTAAAAATCTGAATCCTGACCCCAACCCGCCAACCCCCTCCCCCCCCACCACCTTGCCCACTTCCGGTTTTAATGGAGGTGGGACAGGGGACGGGCAGCCAACCCGCTCCCAGGAGGCAGGTCGCCCTTTATAAATATTATAATGAGGCTGGCATGCCTCAGATTTAACCAGCATTTTAAATTTCACTGTGGCTGGTCGGATTTCTCAGGCATCGAGGAACCCACCAGCTAAAGTAAGGCAAGGACTGCTGGATCCAGGAGTTAAGTGCCTTTACACTTACCTGTTGGATCCAGTGTTCTTGACACACCCTACCACCACAATTGGAGACCTCCCCGAGGCCTTCGATCCCGCCCCCGAGGCCTCCGAACCGCCCCCCCCCCCTCCACCACGAGGCCTTCAGTCTGCCCCACAAGGCCTCTGATCCCCCCCACGATGCCTCCAATCCACCCAGGAAGCCTCTGATTCCCCCCTCAGGCCCCCGATTGCCTTCGCAGACTCCCTCCTCCAGCCCCGATGCTCCTTTGGCCCCGATTTCCCCCCCCCTCAATGCTCCTCTGGCCCCCGATCACACCCCACCCAATCCCTCCTTCCCTCCTCTCTGTGGCCTAGTGCCGTAGGCCTACCCGCCCACAGCCAGCTAGCCTTTCCAGCTGGCTGGCTGCGGGTTGGAAACAGACTTTTTAAATGTAAATCAGGCGCTGCCGTTAAATTCAGCAGGGCCTGCAGGAAACCCATTCTCCCAGGTTTCCCGAACACTTTTTAGCCACCCCGCCTCCATATTAAAATTCTGGCCTATGTTTTTATTGTCTATTGAGAATGATAGGTGATTAGTACCAACCTTGTGAAAATCTTAGACTCAGTAGGTAGATGTAGGAGGTCTTTCCTCTGAACTGTGATTGGAGTAAATCATAAAGTAACATTTATTGACTAAATTTTTAGCTGAACTGTAATCATTGTCTATCTTAAAGCCACCAGTATTGAACAACACGTACATAGTACCAATAGTACACAATTCTGTACATATCCCTAACCAACTCTCATAACGATAATGAGAATAATTTCTAACACTGTAGCCACAAGCTGGAGGGGCCGGCATGAGTAGCTCTTGATGCATGCTGTGTGTGAAACCTGCATAATTACTTAATATCCCTTGCCATCAGGTTGCATATTTTATCAAAAGCTACATGGTAAACTGTAATGAACATTTGATTAAAATACAGCGTGAGTATAAAGAACTGCATCCTATCATATTTTTGGTGGACACTACAATATTCTAGTTCATACCACTGAGCTACACATTATCAGAGAAGTATACCTCAATTATTCCTAGAAATCATGTTGTTAATCTCTCTCTTCACAATAAGTTTGGGTGCATGTTATTGACTGAGGGAGCTTGTCCTTCTGTAGTGCATTAACTAAACAGTGTGATCTCAATTTGTCTCTTTTCAGCTGGCATGAACATGAGCCCTGTTTCCAGACTAAAGAAAACCTGGGCAAAAATCAAAACAGCCAAGTTTGACATCCTTGAGGTAAGTACCACTAGTACAATATGTAGCTGCAGTCTACTTTAACCACAACAAAGATAATTATGAAAGTCAGGTAAATAAAAGTACCAGACACCTCTCAGTGAATTACAATTTCTGTTCATCTACTAGCTCAAATTTACTGAGATGCATCGGGTAATATTTATGACCTGTACATAATGGTGTGTTTTTTTGTGTAAAATATGTTTTCAGTGGCTCTAATACTGCTTTTTCAGTCAAAACATAGGGGTAGAGTTTCCACTAGGTTTGCCTGAAATTGGCCAAACCAGCGCAAAAGTTCAGGGAATTTCAAGACCAAGTTACGTCCAGAGCAAATTGAATTTCCGCGATCTTCTGCACTGGTTTAAAAAACATCTCACTGGAGGCAGGCCCCACCCACAAAACTGGCCATGTCCCTAGGGTACATTAATCACCATGGCAAGTTTCCAATAATTGCACTCATTTGCGGCCCGTCGAGGAGGCTCTTAAAATTAAGCTTTTTATTTAGGGGCAAGGGCACTAATAGATACTTTTTAAAAGCTTTTAAATATTAAAAAATATTTAATTTACTAAGAAACTGACTACTGTACACCAATGAAACCAGTAAATGGTTCTGTATAATTTTTAAAAATTATTTCCAGTTATTTAAAATTGGGTTGTAACAAGTGGTGTACCATAAGGGTCAATGCTTGGACCTCAGCTATTTACAATCTGCATCAATGGGCCAGAAATTCGCGGCCAGAAGCGTGAGTACGGTCGGGGTACTCACGCATCTGGCCGTTGGAAATGCCGGCGTTCAGCAGGAACAGCGCATGCGGGGAACGCCGGCATTTCCAGACCCGTGGTGTATTCACAGCGCGTGCGACTGCACAGGCAGCGCTTGCGCAGTGAACTTTGTGGATTTCAATGATGGATTCAGTGAGGGTAAGTCCTTAGAAGTTACACTTGAAAAAAGCAAGTGTAAAGTTGTTCATTGGCTGCGGAGGAAGATATATTTTATCGTGGAGCTTCTGAAATGCAATATTTTTGTTTGGGAAAGGGAGGGAAGTTATTTTAAGAAATTTTAAGTAAGTTTTAAAGTTTAAATTTTTTTTTAGAGGGTTTTCAGAACGGTAGGTAGAAGGAGCAATTGTGGCTGTGTGAATGGAATGTGAGAATGAGTTATGTATGTATGTCCACATATATTCCTTTACGTATATGTATGTATATGTTTTATATTCCTTTACTAATGTGTATGAATGTATGTTTTTAATTATGATTTTCCAATAAGTTACTTTCTCTGAAAGTCATAATTAAATAATACATTCATACACATAAGTAAAGGAATATATACATAACACGCAAAGGAATATATACAGACATACATACTTTCAGAAGTTCCACGATAATAAATATCTTCCTCCGCAGCCTCTGGAGCAACTGTACCCATGCTTTTTTCATGTGTAAGTTGTAATGACTTGACCTCACTGAAAGCATTAATGAAAGCGGCGAATTATACTGCGCATGCGCTGCCTGTGCAGTCGCACGCGTTCTGCCTCTGAACCCCTTCGTTCAGAGGACAGGAAATGCCGGTTTTCCCCACATGCACTGTGCATGCTGAAAACCGGCATTTCATCCGGCCAGATGCGTAAGTACCCCGACCGTACTCGCGCATTTGGAAGGGAATTACTGGGCCAACATTTTACATGTCAATAAAATGAAAAATTTAACAATTGCACGACTTGCCCCCTCGCATCATGCGACTGAGGGTCCAAGGAGGTGCATTGCGCAAGAGGTCATCATCGTACGTATCCTCACACTGTTCCCTTTGGGGAACTGTATGAAGTGGTGGAAGGATTTATGGCCGTGATTAACGCTCATTCCGTGACCGTAACCATCTTTGAACCAGCCATTAGGGTGGTTAGTCCTATGGCGGGAGGGTTTTACGGGCTCCCACAACCCATCTGAGGGGGGGGGGGCCACCAACACCCATGGACGCAAGTATCCCGCTGGATGTCCACCCAGAATTTAAAGTTGGAGCTCCGACTCCACTTGCTGGGACTGTCTGGAGTGGGGTTCAAAACCCTACTCCTTCTGGCCCAGCAGCGGGGATGCTTACTGCTACGCAAAAGGCCCACTCCGCACAAAAGGTGACACCCATACGTTTCCTGCGCCTTTTCCCTCCCCGTGACTGGAGCCCTATGCTGCCATTTCACGTTGCTAATCGGATTGGGCCTTTGTCATAGCGGTAGGATCCCCGCCGCTGGGCCAGATCAGGGTAGGGTTTCGAACCCCGCTCCAGACAATCCCGGCAGGTGGAGTCGGAGCTCCGGCTCTAAATTCTGGGTTGACATCCAGTGGGATATTTGCGTCCGTGGGTGTGGGTGGCCCCCCCTCCTTGTATAGCTTGTCGGAGCCCGTAAAACCCTCCCGCCATAGGACTAACCGCCCTAATGGCTGGTTCAAAGATGGTTACGGTCACGGAATGAGCGTTAATCATGGCCATAAATCCTTCCACCACTTCATACAGTTCCCCAAAGGGAACAGTGTGAAGACACGTATGACGACGACATTGCTAAATAAATAAATGTAATTAAAAAAATTCTTTTAGGGCTTTTAAAAGTCTTTAAATTGCTTTAATTCTCTTTAAAACTACTTCAGATTACTCAAAATAATGTAAACATTTTAAAAAGTTTATAAAAGTTACCAAAATCTTCAAAAAACTTCCAAAAACCTATTTAAACTGCTGCTTTGCATGTAAAAATGCTTAGCAGCTTGACAGAAACATTGGGGGCGTGTCCAGTGAAACTGAGACCTCAAGGGGCGTGTCTCACTTGCACTGCACGCTCCTGGCTTCGCGCTGGCTGCACTCCTGGGCGGCGTGACGTCATACGCTGCCCGGGATTCTTCTTTTTCAAACACCAAGTCCAGGCGTCCCTGGAGCTGATCGGCAGTAGCGCGGGGTAAGTGCATATACGGGGCTTGCACGCGCGGCAAGCCCTGTTCACCAATTTCTGGCCCATCGACTTAGATGAGGGGACCAAGTGTAATGTATCCAAGTTTGCTGACGATACATAGCTAGGTGGGAAAGTAAGCTGTGAGGAGGATGCAAAGAGGCTTCAAAGGGATATAGACTGGTTAAATGAGTGGGCAAGAATGTGGCAGATGGAAAATAATGTGGAGAAATAGAAAACAGAATATTTTTTAAAAGGTGAGAGACTGGGAATTGTTGATATTCAGAGGGACCTGGGTGTCCTTGCACACAAATCGCAGAATGTTAACATGCAGATACAGCCAGCAATTAGGAAAGCAAATGCTTTATCAGAAAGGGATTGGAATATAAGAGTAAAGAAGTCTTACTGCAATTATATAAGGCTTTGATGAGACCACACCTGGAGTATTGTGTACAGTTTTGGTCTCCTTACTTGCCTTAGAGGGAGTGCAATGAAAGTTCACTCGACTGATTCCTGGGATGGGGGGATTGTCCTATGAGGAGAGATTGAGTAGACTAGGTCTAGAGTTTAAAAGAGTGAAAGTTGATCTCATTGAAACATGTAAAATTCTTATAGGGCTTGACAGGGTAGATGCTGAGAGGATGCCCTAGCTGGGGAGTCTAGAACTAGAGGTCACAATCTCAGAATAAGGGGTCAGCCATTTAGGACTGAGATGAGGAGAAATTTCTTCACTCAATGGGTCGCAAATCTTTGGAATTCTCTACTCCAGAGGGCAGTGGATGCTCAGTCGTTGAGTTTATTCAAGACAGAGAGCGATAGATTTTTGGATACTAAGGAAATCAAGGGATACGGGGATAGGGTGGGGAAGTGAAGTTGAGGTAGAAGATCAGCCATGATCTTATTGATTGGTGGAGCAGGCTCGAAGCATCAAATGGCCTACTCCTGCTCCTATTTCTTATGTGCTTATGGGTTATTCACAGGTGGTGGACGAGACAGCCTTATTAAAATGCTTATTTTTTGTGATAAACCCATTTTCAGCTGTATTAATAAAACTGCACCAGATTATCATTAGTAAATATATCAAGGAATATTTTTTAATGCAAGAAAAATAAAGAATTACATTCTAAAATGCTGCCCGATTGATTCATGGAAGATTTTACATTTGTGATTATGTAAATGAGTTTGAGTGGCAACTTGAACCATAACTTCATTTCAGAAAACTAGCGCAATTTTGAGTGCAATTTGGACCCGGATTGCTGGTGATTAAACTTCTGGGACTGCTGTTTTATTAATTTTTGCTTTCATTTTGATATTTCACAACAGTATAAAATTATTCCATATGTAGGAAAATACTTGCTAGTACATGCAACACAAATATTTTTTGTAAACTTTGGATGTTCACTTTCTGCATCCATTGAACAAGCTAAAACATAACATAAGTTATAGTTTAAAAAAAATCAATTATTATTTTCTTATCTCATTAGGTTCCATACATCATCCCCTATTTAAGAATGGGAAAGCCTTTGCCAAAATTGATCTTTAAGTTGGTTGCTAGGTGGTACTCTATCATCTGCCAATTTTTATCCCCTGCTCTGTGATGATGTACTTTATCTTCACCAAATGGTCCTGTCGAGATCATAAAATCATGTCAAATCATGATTAGAAACATCTGTAAAGCAACTCTGATATGTTTATACACTAAAGATTGACCCAACTCAAATAAAAGTTCTCCTGTTGACTGTAAGATTCAATTTATATTAAAATAAATTTTATAAAAGTATATTTTATATTTACTTACATAGGATTACATAGGTCATTCGGCCCAACCAGTCCATATCGACATTTATGCTCCACTCGAGCCTCCTCCTGTATTTCCTCATCTAAATCTATCAGCATAACTCTCTATTTCCTTCTCCCTCATATGCTTGTCCAGCCTCCCCTTAAATCCATCTATACTTTTCACTTTAACCAGTCCCTGTGGTAGCGAGTTCGACATTCTCACCACTCTCTGGGTAAAGAAGTTTCTTCTGAATTCCCTATTGGATTTCTTGGTGACTATCTTATATTGATGGCCTCTAGTTATGCTCTTCCCCACAAGTGGAAACATTCTCTCTGTATCCACTCTATCAAAACTTTTCATAATTTTAAAAACCTCTATTAGGTCACCCCTCAGCCCTCTTTTTTCAAGACTCAAACTCCTCCATCACCATCCCTGGGTATGCCCTGTCCCACTGGCAGGACAGACCCACCAGGGGTGGCGGCACAGTGGTATACATTTGGGAAGGAGTGGCCCTGGGAGTCCTCAACATTAACTCCGGACCCCATGAAGTCTCATGGTTTCAGGTCAAGCATGGGCAAAGAAGCCTCCTACCGCCCTCCCTCAGCTGATAAATCAGTACTCCTCCATGTTGAACATCACTTGGAAGAAGCAAGAGCACAGAATGTACTCTGGGTGGGGGACTTCAATGTCCATCACCAAGAGTGGCTCGGTAGCACCACTACTGGCCGAGCTGGCCGAGTCCTGAAGGGTATAACTGTCAGCCTGGGCCTGTGACGGGTGGTGAGAGAACCAACACGAGGGAAAAACCTACTTGACCTCATCCTCACCAAATTAGCTGACGCAGATGCATCTGTCGATGACCGTATTGGTAGCAGTGACCACCGCACAGTCATTGTGGAGACGAAGTCCCATCTTCACACAGAGGACACCCTTCATCGTGTTGTGTGGCTCTACCACCATGCTAATGGGATAGATTCAGAACAGGTCTAGCAGCTCAAAACTGGACATGCATGAGGCGCTGTGGGCCATCAGCAGCAGCAGAACTGTATGCCATCACAATCTGTAACCTCATGGCCTGGCATATCCCTCACTCTACCATTACCATCAAGCCAGGGGACCAACCCTGGTTCAATAAGGAGTGTAGAAGAGCATGCCAGGAGCAGCACCAGACATACCTAAAAATGAGGTGCCAACCTGGGGAAGCTGCAACACAGGATTACATGCATGCTAAAAAGCAGAAGCAGCATGCTATAGGCAGGGCTAAGTGATCCCACAATCAATGGATCAGATCAAAGCTCTGCAGTCCTGCCACATCCAGTCGTGAATGGTGGTGGACAATTAAACAACTAACGGGAGGAGGAGGCTCGATGAATATCCCCATTCTCAATTATGGTGGAGCCCAGCAGGTGAGTGCAAAAGACAAAGCTGAAGCGTTTGCAACTATCTTCATCCAGAAGTGCTGAGTGGATGATCCATATCGGTCTCCTCCTGAGGTCCCCACCATCACAGAAGCCAGTCTTCAGCCAATTCGATTCACTCCACATGATATCAAGAAATGACTGAGCGCACTGGATACAGCAAAGGCTATGGGCCCCAACAACATCCCAGCTATCGTGCTGAAGACTTGTGCTCCAGAACTAGTCGCACCTCTAGTCAAACTGTTCCAGTACAGCTACAACACTGGCATTTATCCGACAATGTGGAAAACTGCCCAGGTATGTCCTGTCCACCAAAAGCAGGAGAAATCCAATCCGGCCAATTACTGCCCCAGCAGTGTACTCTCAATTATCAGCAAAGTGATGGAAGGTGTCATCGACAGTGCTATTAAGCAGAACTTACTCACCAATAATCTGCTCACTGATGCCCAGTTTGGGTTCCGCCAAGACCACTCAGCTCCCGACCTCATTACAGCCTTGGTCCAAACATGGACAAAAGAGCTGAATACCAGAGGTGAGGTGAGAGTGACTGCCCTTGACATCAAGGCAGCATTTGACTGAGTGTGGCATCAAGGAGGCACAAAGGAAGATGGTTGTGGTGGTTGAAGGTCAATCATCACAGCCCCAGGATATCGCTGCAGGAGTTCCTCAGGGCCAACCATCTTCAGCTGCTTCATCAATGACCTTCCCTCCAACATCAGGTCAGAAATAGGGATGTTCGCTGATGACTGCACAGTGTTCAGCGCCATTCACAACTCCTCAGATAATGAAGCAGTCCATGCCCGCATGCAACAAGACCTGGACAACGTCCAGGCTTGGGCTGATAAGTGGCAGGTAACATTCACGCCACAGAAATGCCACGCAATGACTATATCTCCAACAAGCAAGAGTCTAACCACTGCGACTTGACATTCAACGGCATTAGCATCGCTGAATCCCCCTCCATCAACATCCTGGGGATCACCATTGACAAAAACTTAACTGGAGCAGCCACATAAATACTGTGGCAACAAGAGCAGGTCAGAGGCTAGGTATTCTCCGGCGAGTGTCTCACTCCCTGACTCCCCAAAGCCTTTCCACCATCTACCAGGCACAAGTAAGGAGTGTGATGGGATACTCTCCACTTGCCTGGATGAGTGCAGCTCCAACAACACTCAAGAAGCTCCACACCATCCAGGACAAAGCAGCCCGCTTGATTGGCACCCCATCCATCACCTTAAGCATTCACTCACTCCACTACTGGCGTACCGTGGCTGCAGTGTGTACCATCTACAAGGTGCACTACAGCAACCCGCCAAGGCTTCTTCGGCAGCACCTCCCAAACCCGTGACCTCTTCCACCTAGAAGGACAAGGGCAGCAGTTGTATGGGAACACCACCACCTCCAAGTTCCCCTTCAAGTCACACACCATCCTGACTTAGAAGTATATTGCCGATCCTTCATCGTCGCTGGGTCAAAATCCTGGAACGCCCTACCCAACAGCACTGTGGGAGTACCTTCACCACACGGACTGCAGCGGTTCAAGAAGGCGGCTCACCACCACCTTCTCAAGGGCAATTAGGGATGGGCAATAAATGCTGGCATTGCCAGTGACGCCCACATCCCATAAAAATGAATAATTTAAAAAAAATGCTGACTGGTCTATAATTCCCTGGACATGTTCTATGCCCCTTCTTAAATATAGGTATTATTATGTTAGCTATCCACCAGTCCTCTGGCACTATACCTTTTTCTAATGAATTATTAAATATGTGTAGTAATGCCTCTGCTATCTCTTCCCTAGATTCTTTTAAAATGCGTGGATGCAATCCACCCTAACCAGGGGTTTTATCCTCTTTGAGTTTGCTTAGTTTATTTAATATATCCCCACTTTTTATTTTAAATGTACTTATCTCATTACTAATCTCATCATCCAATGTCATGTCCACCTGCTCTATCTCCCTGGTAAATACTGAACCAAAACAATTATTTAATTATTAGTAACAACAATTATCATTTTATTTTCAGGTTGATAAATTAAAATCCACTTTGTAAACATTAATTCTGATATACAAATTTTTCATTCTTTAAAAATATCAGTGAATGCACTTTTTTAATCCTCAGCATCAAATGGATCCTTCGAGTAATTTCTACAACTACAGGACGGCTTTACGGGGAGCAGCCCAGAGATCAATGACAGCCCAAAGTACCAGGGAAAAGGTAAGAGACAGATATACATAATAAAATGGTTAGAACATGTAATCCTAGTGTTAGGTATTGTGATTTCTGATTAAGACTCAACACTAAAAGAGTTAGTAAATTAACCAGAGGATTCTTTAATTTATTGGCTCGGATTTTTCTCTCAGTGGTGAAAGAACGACGTTTGCCATTCACCTTGCTGACAGCTACCCATAGACTTTTCGCGACCTTGTCCTAATCCAGTGCCTGTTTCAGGGGATCTGCAGCATCTGTGAGCAGAAAGAACAACAACAAGGTTCTTCAACCAATCAGCTTGAAGGATTCTCACTGAGACAGGCAAAGTCCAAACCAGGAAGTATAAAGCAGGAAATAAAAATTTGATTTAAATGATGTACAGAAAGTGAACTAAAGATTGGGAAATATAGCTTGGATTAAGAGAGAGAGATAAAAGAGACAGACAGAAATTTTTTTTTTTAAATCTCCAACATTAATTTTCTTCTGAGGGAATGAGATTCCACGCCTGTAAAAATACATTTTCCGGGCCAGAGAGGTTGTTCAGCAGTAATTATCACTTATTACGCTGTTAAAAACTCACTTACTCCTGAATGGACCAGCATTAACTTTTTCAGCTATTTTTAGTGGGGAACTAGTGAGCAAGTACAGTAAGTTCACAACATTGCAGTCATTTCAATGACGAGTCTATGAGCGAGGACTGCAACAGTGTGCCCTGTGGAGGAGCAGGGTATCTCTGACAGCAACCTCTGGATTTGCCCATTTAACTGCGCATGTGCATACGCCAGAAATTTCTGTCAGCTTTCCTGCATTGTAATGGCAAGCACTGATAGCCTCACCGTTATTCTCATCGCAATTTTGAGGCCATTATTTTTTGTCAATCTCTAAAATTGGACATTCATGCCGGATGAATGAAAAAACTGTCCAGAGTAATCATATTCCGCTCAAAGTGCCTTGTTTCTTAAATTATGTATTTATTAAGAGTATATAGCAGCAGATACCAGGTATTTTTTTATTCTCTCTGACCTCTCCCTTTCCTTTATCTGAATGTCTGATTGTATATTCTTTCTTATAGCAGCTCAACATTCTTGTAATATTTTGTGTAAACTGATGTATTATTAACTCTGCAAAAAAAATGTCTTATTTGTTTCATGTCTTTCAAGGTGTCTGTATTAAATAAAATTATCACTCGATTAACATTGGCGAAAAAGTTTATCACTTTTACCAAGTCTCGAAAATGTTATAGTCAAATTTCGGGAATTTCCTCGGAGCTGTTTCCACTCCACTGCCACAACTTCACCGGAAGTGTGTCGGGAACCCTGTTTTCCACCGTACGTTCGGTGAAGTTACATTGTTTGGCATAAAAATAAAACAAAAAAGATGACTCAACCGTGGCTAACAAGGGAAATTAGGGATAGCATAAGATCCAAGGAGAGGACATATAAATTGGCCAGAAAAAGCAATAATCCTGAGGATTGGGAGCAGTTTAGGATTCAATAAAGGAGGACAAAGGGATTAATTAAGAAAGGGATAATAGAATATGAGAGTAAGCTAGCAAGGAACATAAAAACTGACTGTAAAAGCTTTTATAGATATGTGAAGAGAAAAAGATTGGTGAAGTCAAGTGTAGGTCCCTTGCAGTCAGAATCAGGGGAATTTATAATAGGAAACAAAGAAATGGCAGGCCAACTAAATTCATAGTTTGGTTCTGTCTTCACAAAGGAGGACACAAATAACCTCCCAGAGATGCCGGGGAACATAGGGTCTGATGAAAGGGTGGAACTAAAAGAAATCAGTATTTGTAGGGAAATGGTGTTAGGAAAATTGATGGGACTGAAGGCCGATAAATCCCCAGGGCCTGATAATCTACATCCCAGGGTACTTAAGGAAGTGGCCCTAGAAATAGTAGATGCATTGCTGGTCATCTTCCAGAACTCGATAGACTATGGAATAGTACCCATGGATTGGAGGGTAGCTAATGTTACTCCACTATTCAAAAAGGTGGTAGAGAAAAAGCAGGGAATTATAGACCGGTAAGCCTGACATCGGTAGTGGGGAAAATGCTGGAGTCTATTATAAAAGATGTAATAGCAGAGCACTTGGAAAGCAGTGACAGGATCGGACAAAGTCAACATGGATTTACAAAAGGTAAATCATGCTTGACTAATCTACTGGAATGTTTTGAGGATGTAACTGGTAAAATAGATAAGGGAGAACCAGTGGATGTGGTGTATTTGGACTTTCAGAAGGCTTTCGATAAGGTCCCACATAAGAGATTAGCGTGCAAAATTAAGGCACATGGGGTTGGGGGCAAGGTATTGACTTGGATAGAGAACTGGTTGGCGGACAGAAAGCAAAGAGTTGGAATAAACGGGTCGTTTTCCGAGTGGCAGGCAGTGACTAGTGGGGTACCGCAAGGATCGGTCGTAGGACCCCAGCTGTTCACAATATATATTAATGATCTGGACGAGGGAATTGGATGTAATATCTCCAAATTTACAGACGACACAAAGCTGGGTTGGAGGGTAAGCTGTGAGGAGGATGTCGTGAAACTCCAGTACGATTTGGACAGGTTGGGTGATTGGGCAGAAACATGGCAAATGCACTATAATGTGGATAAATGTGAGGTTATCCACTTTGGTGGCAAAAACAGGAAGGCAGATTATTATTTGAATGGCAATAGATTGGGAGAAGGGGAAGTGCAAAGAGACCTGGGTGTTCTTGTGCACCAATCGCTGAAGGTAAGCATGCAGGTGCAGCAGGCGGTTAAGAAGGCAAATGGTATGCTGGCCTTCATAGCAAGAGGGTTACATAAACATAAGAACATAAGAAATAGGAGCAGGAGTTCGAGTACAGGAACAAGGATGTCTTGCTACAGTTGTACAGGGCCTTGGTGAGACCACACCTTGAGTATTGTGTGCAGTTTTGGTCGCCTTACCTGAGGAAGGACGTTCTTGCCATGGAGGGTGTGCAGCGAAGATTCACCAGGCTGATACCTGGGATGGCAGGGATGACGTATGAGGAGAGATTGTGTCAATTGGGCTTATACTCACTGGAGTTTAGAAGATTGAGAGGGGATCTCATCGAAACCTATAAAATTCTGTCAGGCCTGGACAGACTAGATGCAGGAAGGATGTTTCTGATGGCCGGGGAGCCCAGAACCAGGGGTCATAGTCTAAGGATAAGGGGTAAGCCATTTAGGACTGAAATGAGGAGGAATTTCTTCACCCAGAGAGTGGTGAACCTGTGGAATTCTCTGCCACAGAGGGCGGTGGAGGCCAGTTCATTAAATATATTCAAGAAAGAGTTGGATATATTTCTTAAGGCTAAAGGGATCAAGGGATATGGGGAGAAGGCTGGGACAGGGTACTGAATTTGGATGATCAGCCATGATCTCATTGAATGGCGGAGCAGGCTCGAAGGGCCGAATGGCCTACTCCTGCTCCTATCTTCTATGTTTCTATGTTGAAGTGGGAGCAACTCCGAGGAAATTCCCAGACAAAGTTATCCTTATGCAATTGAGATGCAACCGGTATGAGCACGGTCTTATCCCATTCACACTAATGGTTTTTAGTTTAATTCTGGTTTCTATATCAAATGAAAGATAAATTATGATTATAATCAGTGGACACTGTCTCTGTAGGTGTAGCTTTTCACTTTCAAGCTTTGAAGTATTTACTCACAAGATTGTTGAATTTTACTTTGTTTAGGCTCATTTTGAATGTGCTCATGTGGTATGTTTTCAAGCTTGCAGGCAAGAGAGTTGAGCTGATAAACTTGTCACCCCATCCCGAGTACACACATACATTTGCCTGCATTGTGGGCAGTACTCTTATTCCTGATGCTCTGTGCACACTGAATAAAATGTTGACTGATTAGATTAGTGCTTATATTACTGAACACTGAAGAGCATTTTAGACTAATGCATTCCCCAGTCTTTCAAATGACCTATCAGATCTTAACTTTCTGTATGAGTTGTCTTGTGTATGAACTTGGTTTCCAGGGCAATGTCCTCATAAGTTCTGGACTGGAACAATTGTGTTCCTATGTCAAACAGCAGGGAAGATTGTGACTCGGGCCCTTCAGCAAAATACAGTGGAATGCAATATTTTAGGACTTGAAATTTGACACTGAGCCACAGTAAGGAGATATCAGGACAGATGACAAAGATGTAGGGCTCTGAGGAGGTGGGTTTGGAGGCGGGTCTGTAGCGAAAATTGGAAAAAATGGCTTCAGACACCCAACCCGCCTCCATCCCGCCCACCCGATTTTCGTGTCTGTTCAGCCGCTCCCAAACTGACCCGACTGGAACTGGTGGGACAGGTAGTTAAGGCAGTTAAGAGCCCGTTAACTGCCTTGCTAATCCTATTTTGATAGTAGTTTCCCATTTTCGTGCTTCTGGCTCCTGTTTCCCATCTTGTCAGAAACAGGCCAGCTTCAAGCAGACGAGTTGCTGGAGGACATGATTTGTATTCATTGGTGGAGCACTTTAAAAGTGCCCCGAAACATGGCTGACATTCAACATAAGAACATAAGAAACAAGTGCAGGAGTAGGCTAATCAGCCCCTCGAGCCTGCTCCACCATTCAATAAGATCATGGGTGATCCAATCTTGGCCTCAACACCACTTTCCTGCTCTCTCCCCATACCCCTTGACACCTTTGTAGTTCAAATGTCTGTCAATCTCCAACTTGAATATATTCAATGACTCTGCCTCCATAGCTCAAATGCAACAACTTTGCTGTTGTAGGTATGGGATAACATTTGCACATCAACTGACCTTGTGACTGTTCAAGCTGACACCTATCTGCAGAGTGACCTGAATGGAATAATTTCAGGCCACTTCGACTGTGCACTTGCAAACTTGTTGGCTCAAATGAAATCTAAAGCAAGGGGATGCGAAAAATGTATGTCCTCTCATCCTGGTCCTCATAATCAGAGGAGCAGCAGTCGCATGGCTCAGCGCAGATCTTCCTGGGAAGAGGAGGAAGAGAATGAGGGGCACCTTGCATGCCCTATTGTGACCAATGCAGCATCCCTCCAGTTCACTGCTGCCCGTCAAGCAGGCTATGCACACTGCCATGCCACATTCGCATAAGCTTACTCTTCAGCCATAGGTGGCTTCCATATGGCTCTGTAATTGTAGGCAACATTTGTCCAATGTCATACATCATCTCTGCTATACCTGGTTACTTCCTATCACTTTTACCATCAGCAAGTTGCCCTGAGCCCTCAATGTGCTTTTGTCATTTCCCAGAACACATAGGCCACACAATCAACTGTTTGCCATAATTTTTTTTACCACATGGCAAAAGGATCATAACCCAAGAACAGTCAGAAAAAAACACAAAACACCCATGTGTGTCCTCTTGTGACTACAGATGCTTAATCTTTCTCTTATGCATGCTTCTACGTGGTGCTTCCCCTGTGACATCAGCAGATATAGAGGCACCTTGCTGACTAGGATGCTGCACCTACTTACACACCTTTGGCGGGCATCCTCTGGGTTTGGGGGCCTGGGAGGGCTCTTCAACAGTCTGCTCTTCCTGCGGCTGTGCAGGGCTGAAATGGCCATCTCGGTTGTCTCCGCAAAGTGGGTCTCTGACTGAGGACTCAGCAGTGGCATGGTCGTATGAGCGCTTTGAGAGGAGCCCACACATCCTTGTGTCCTGCCAACAACATCCCTCTCATGGGTCAGCTGCACCTCAGTGCTGGCAAGTGGCTGGAGAGCACCCTGCTGCACATCAGGGGGACCATGAGGACCCATATCTGCACTGGCAGTCCTCATCACAAGGACGTCCATGAAGCTCTGGTCTCTCTGCTCAATAGCTGCCCATCTCTCCTCCAGAGATGACAATCTATTTTGAACAGTCACTGACGTAAGAAAACTACTAGGCACTTGGTCTAAGCATTAAACAAAGCTTTAATCAACTGTTTTACAACATGGAGATCTAGTTGTGTCCTTCACTAGTTCCTGTAAAAGAATGTCCTGAGCAAGCTGGGCCCATGCCCAAGTATTTTATACACTCCATGGACAGCGCCACCAGCAGGCTGCCCAGTATTATTTCGTAAGTAATTTCCACATGAATGACAAGATTCATGTCAGTCACCATATTTTTCTGACTCTGGCAACTTATTTCCTCCATGGCAGTAGCCAGCCTTTCCACGGAGGTAGCCAGCCTTTCCACAGAGGTTGCCATCCTATCCATGGTGGTGTGTTTATGCGCCGTTGCCTCCGCCATGGCTGTGCTGATGTTAGAGGTGGACTCCTCCATTCTCTTCACACTCGCACTAACCCCGGAGGCAAACCATTCCAGAGACTCCTGCACTTGTTCCTGTATTTCCCGAGCCGCTCTTTTGCTGGACGGCCCCAGAGGCACTGCGTCTGCATGCAGCTCAGCAGAGCTAGGAGAGTCCTGCGACCTCCGCCAAGGACTCTCCACTGCTGTCGCTGGTCTCCACCATCTGCTGATGCTCACTTGTGCGCTGTGATAGACCAGGTGGCAACACTACTCTAACTCATAAGAGCCCCACCGAGGTGTGCATTGCTGTGCTGGTGCTGGGTGCGCTGAGTCCTGGTGACGCTGCTCCCTCAGAGGCTTCAGGTTCCTCTGAGGAGTAGTCACACAATCAACTGTTTGCCATAATTCTGGATTGTGTGGAGGGGGGAGTCGATGGTCCTGTGGGAGAGTAAAGGCATGATTTAGACATCTGATATTAATGTAGCAGGCACATCCTTTTGAGCAGATGATACAACACGATTCTCTATGAACATCATATGCCATTGCAGTCAATCACTAAATGTCAATGAGAGGGATGAAACGCTATTATGTCATCAGCTTCTTCTAGTGTGCCCGTCTCTCCATCGCCCACTTCCAGATCCTCGCCCCTCCAACAATTTTGTGTGTAGCCTCCTCAGCACTTATCAATGTTGCTAGGTTTGGTGTACCTCCTCTAGTCAGTGCTTTCTCCCTCTTATTGTGGGCTATCTTTTCCTGCAAGGAGGGACACAAGCGGAGTTTCAACCACAGTGATGGAGTGAGTGTGAAGAATCCCTACCGTAGAAGCTTTGAGGGAGATGAAGAGGGGGTGAGGTGCCAAGAGAAAGCTAGCTCCCTGTGCGTTGTTAGTTGTCACTGCATAGTGTCAGCTGTCAGCACACTCACCTCTGAGTTAAAAGGTTGTGGGTTCAAGTCCCACTTCATGGGACTTGAGCACATAAATCTAGGCTGACACTCCAGTGCAGTGCTGAGGGAGTGCTGCACTGTCGGAGGTGCTGTTTTTCGGATGAGACATTAAACCAAGGCCATGTCTGCTCTCTCAAGTGGATGTAAAAGATCCCTTGGCACTATTTCGAAGAAGAGCAGGGGAGTTATCCCCGGTGTCCTGGCCAATATTTATCCCTCAATCAACTTAACAAAAAACAGTTTATCTGGTCATTAGCACATTGCTGTTTGTGGGAGCTTGCTGTGTACAAATTGGCTGCTGCATTTCCCACATTACAACAGTGACTACACCCCAAAAGTACTTCATTGGTTGTAAAGCGCTTTGAGACGTCTGGCGGTCGTGAAAGGCGCTATATAAATGCAAGTCTTTTTTTCTTTAACAGCGAGAGCGAGTCTAAGGGGTACATAGGCAGGATGCTGAAGTGATTCAGTACAGGGACAGGGATGGATAGGTAAGGGTGCAAGGGAAGTAAGGGTAAGGTGGTATGTGGAGGAGCAGGCTTACTACGCAGAGTGCTGGTGATGAGAAGAGAAGGGAAGCAGATTGAAGGTAAGTGTGATGGGATACTCACTTTTGATGTTCGCACAAGATCATTAAACCGTTTCCTGCACTGGATCCAGGAGCGTGAACAAATGGACCTTGCGCTGACCTCCTCAAGAATGTGCAGCCAGGCTGCCTTGGTCTGCTGAGGAGGCTTCCTCCGGCCATCCGGAGGGAAGAGAATCTCCCTGCGCCCTCTTACAGCATCGACAAGAACATGGAGGGACTCATCATTAAAGCGAGGAGCTGCCTTGCCTCTTGAAGAAGTCATTGTGGTTGGAGCAATATCACTGACTATCAGAATGCAGAAGAGAAAGGCTTAGGCTGAATGGGAGATTTAAAACCAGCTGCTATGATGACGTCATCAGAGGCGCCCAGCCGACCTGATCGCACTCATTGGACCAACCAGCACGCTCCCAATCAACTCAACAAGCTGATTTAATTAAAATCAGACATCAACAGCTGATCCCGCCGGAAGTGGCTCCGGAACCCGCCCACCACGCAACCCGACTCCAACCCGTCTCGGGAATAAAAATCGAGCCTGTAGGCTTTAAGGAGCATCATATAGAAGGAGAGAGAGGTACAGCCGGAGAGGCTTGGGGGGAATTCCAGAGCCTAGGCTCCAAGCAACTGAAGATATGGTCACCAATGGTGGAGCGATTAAAATCGGGAATGCGCAAGAGGCCAGAATTGGAGGAGCGCAGAGATCTCAAAAGGTAATTGCGCTGGAGGAGGTTACAGAGATAGGGAGGAATGAGGTCATGGAGGGATTTAAAAACGAGGATGAGAATTTTTAAATCGAGGTGTTGCTGGACTGGGAGTCAATCTAGTTCAGTGAGCATAAAGGTTGTTAGATCCATGTGTTAATGGAGACACGGAATGCAGGAGTTGATTTAACAAGTGTTTACTGAACAAAGTCTGGAGGTGAACTAACTACACAAGACACTATGCAGGCTTATATACCCGAGTGGTCACTACTGGTACTACAGTACACAGGGGCTTCAAAAACATAGTTCCTCTTAAAGGTACATACACTACAATTCCTCCCCTTTTAGATAAATAGTACATAACATTTTAAGTAATCATTAAATAACATTTTTACAAGAACAATAATCTGCACATTTGCTGAAGTTAATCAATTACAAATTCAGTCTCTCTGGAGGCTTCCTGACTCAGTCCGGATAACGCCTCGGTGGTGTAGTAGGTTTCGGTGGTGTAGTAGGTTCTTTTGGCAAGGTCGATTCGGCTTCAATGCCAGTGTCAGGTTCATCTGGTTCCAGTATCACTGGATCGGAGGTAGATACTATGGGTATCTCTGCTTCATCACTAGGCATATAGAGTTGTGGTGTAGGTTGTCCTTTTTCGGATGACTCTATGATCTGGTCAGCATGGCGCCTTATTATGCTTTCTCCGATGTCCACGGTATACATCAGCGGTCCTAGTCGTGTGCAAATAGTTCCAGGCTGCCATTTCTCGGTACGGTAGTCCCGTGCCAAAACTGGTTGACCTATCTGGAAGGTTCTAATTGGCCTTTCATTCATGCTTTGAAATTGCCGGTTCTCTATGTCCCTTCTGACGTTTGGCTTGATCAAATCCAGCCGGCATCTTAGTCTTCTATTGAAAAATATCATGGCGGGGGTTTGGTTTGTAACCACATGTGTTGCATTCCTGTATGCAAACAAGAAGTTATCTACCTTATGTTGTAGATTTATGTCTTCATTACCCATGGCCTTTATGGGCTTCTTGAAGGTCTGGACAAACCTTTCAGCTAATCCATTGGTGGCGGGATGGCATGGGGTGGACGTGTAGTGCTTAACCCCATTGTTTTTTAAGAACTTCCTGAATTCTTCGGATACAAATTGCGGTCCATTATCAGAACAGATCTGTTCAGGCAGCCAATTCCTGGCGAATATGGTCCTTATTACTGTGATGGTTTTTTCCGTGGTGGTGGAGGACATCTTTATTACCTCCGGCCACGTGGAGTGTGCATCCACCGTGATTAAGAACATTGAGTCCATAAATGGACCAGCAAAGTCGATATGTACCCTTTGCCATGGAGATGAGGGCCACTCCCATGGATGTAGAGGGGCTTGTGGTGGGGCGTTTTGGACCTTCTGGCATCCTAGACAGCTCTTGGTCATTTCTTCGATGTCTCCATCGATACCTGGCCACCACACAAATGCTCTGGCTAAGTTCTTCATTTTCACTCCACCCAGATGCCCCTCGTGAAGCTCCTTTAGCACTTCCTTGAGTTTGGGTGGAATCACCACTCTGGCTCCACACATCAAGGTTCCTCGGCACACTGACAGCTGTTCTCTTCTTTGCGAGAATGCTGGCAACAGTGGTTCGCCATGTGCTGGCCATCCCTTCACCGTTAAATCGTAGACTCGTGAGAGAGTCGGGTCATTTCTCGTTTCCTTTTCAATGGTAGAATTTGTCACCGGTAGACATTCCACTATGGTCGAGTGGAACATCTCCATTGGGTCCACTGTAGGCGCCTCTTCTACCATTGGCAACGGTAGGCGCGATAACCCGTCAGCATTCCCATGCTGTTTTGTTCCTTTGTATCCTATGTCATATTGGTGTGCCCCTAGGAAAAGGGACCACCTCTGTAGCCTTTGCGCTGTCATAATGGGAACGCCCTTTTTAGGGTTGAATATGGAGACGAGGGGTTGATGGTCAGTCAACAAGGTAAATTTTTGTCCGTGTAGGTAATGGTTGAATTTCTTCACCCCCCACACCAGGCTGAGTGCCTCCCTGTCGATCTGGGCATAGTTACGCTCAGCTGAGTTCAATGAGCGTGACGCAAAAGCTATCGGCCGCTCCGAGCCATCAGGGAATCTATGCGATAATACCGCTCCCACGCCGTAAGGCGATGCATCACACGCCAGTCTGATTGGCAGTGATGGGTTGTAATGAGCCAACACTTCCCTGGACGTGATCAAGCCTTTGCATTTATGGAAGGCACGTTTACAGTCTTCGCTTCATTTCCAAATTACTCCCGTTTGTAGCAGTGCGTTAAGAGGGTGCAGAACCGTTGACAAGTGCGGTAAAAATTTATGATAGTAATTTATTAATCCCAGGAACGACCTTAATTGTGAGACATTTTCAGGCGCGGGGGCTTTTATGACCACTTCAATTTTTTCAGGTGACTTATGCAACCCTTCTTCGTTAATGACATGGCCACAATATGATATTTGTTTCTGGAAAAATTCGCACTTGGGGCGATTTGCTCGTAGGCCCCGTTCTCCCAGCCTCGTGAGCACCTGCTCCAAGTTGGCAAGGTGCTCGTTGTCGTTTTCTCCTGTTACAAGGATGTCGTCTAGGTAGCATTGAGTCCCCGGAATCCCTTGCAGGACTTGCTCCATAGCTCTTTGCCAGATAGCCGGAGCTGATGCCACTCCGAAAACCAGTCGATTGTACTGGTACAGGCCTTTGTGTGTGTTTATCGTGAGATACTTTTTAGAGGCCTCCTCAACCTCCATCTGTAGATATGCTTGTGCTAAGTCAATTTGGAGAAACGTTTCCCTCCGGATAGTGAGGCGAAAATATCTTCTATCCTCGGAAGAGGATACTGTACCGTGTGAAGAACCGGGTTTACAGTCACCTTGAAGTCCCCACAGATGCGAATTTTTCTCTGTTCTTCAGATTTATCATTATTCAACGTTTTCTTCATGACCGGGACGATGGGTGTTGCCCACTCGCTCCAATCTACCTTGGATAACACGCCTGCTTTTTCCAAATTCTCCAGCTCTGCCTCGACGGCTGGACGAATTGCGTATGGCACCGGCCTTGCCTTAAAAAACTTGGGAATTGCCGCATCTTCCACTTTTATTGAGGCGGTGGCGCCTTTCAGGGTTCCTAGTTCCTGTTGAAACACTTCTTTGACATTAGCCAAGATTTCTTTTAATCGTCTTGGTATGACGTCGTCATCATTTTTTTTCTTTCTGGTCACCGTCAGTGCCTGAATGGAGTGCCAGTCTAAACGTATCTTTCTGATCCATTCACGTCCCAACAACGGTGGACCACCATCTTGCAGAACGTATAAATACAGCTTCTGTATTTCCTTGCCGTTGTATACAACAGGCACCCTTATTTTCCCTCTGGGGTATACTTTCTGCCCCGGATGTGTCTTTCAAAGGTATATGCGGAAATAGCCGCTCGTAATCCCGTCGACTTATGACGGTCAGAGCTGATCCTGTATCTAGCTCCATTTTGACTGGGGACCCCGCTATCGTGAGGGTAACCCAAATGGTCTGGTAATCTTCTTTGGCACGGTGGCATAGTGGTTAGCACTTTTGCCTCACAGCGCCAGGGACCCGGGTTCGAATCCGGCCTCGGGTGACTGTCTGTGTGGAGTTTGCACATTCTCCCCATGTTTGCGTGGGTTTCCTCTGGGTGCTCCGGTTTCCTCCCACAGTCCAAAGATGTGCGGGTTAGGTTGATTGGCTATGATAAATTGACCCTTAGTGTTAGGGGGATTAAATGCGTGGGGTTACGGGGATAGGGTGGGATATGTGTTGGTGTAGGGGTTACGGGGATCGGGTGGGATATGTGTCGGTGCAGGCTCGATGGGCCGAAATGGCCTCTATCTGCACTGTGGGGTTTCTGTGATTTCTGTGAATTACATTATGTAATTTGAGACAGCTTAGTCTCTTGTTTCCGGAGTCGCTATCACTCTTCTGTTCTTCGGAGCTACTGTCCGTCATCATTTGTACCTTTCTGTACTTTTCCTTATTGACCTTTTTACTGTTAGTGGATTTTTTTCCAGATCTGCATACACGTGCAATGTGTCCCATCTTTCCGCATTGCCTGCATGCTTTGTCCTTGAACCAGTAGTCCTTCTGGTCATGGGTGGATCTGCCGCAGTGATAACATCTCTCGAAACCCCATGTCATTTCATGGGTGCCGAAGTCCTGTGGCTTTTGCTGTATCTCTGCAGCTCCTCTTGCTGCTGCTTCGTATGATACAGCCACACTGAAAGCCTTGTCCAGTGTCAAATCTTTCTCAGAAAGTAGTCTTTTCTGTGTTCCTTCGCTTAGGAGACCGCAGAAGAATTTGTCTCGTAGAGAATCTGCCAGTCCTGCCCCGAATTGGCAGTGCTTTGACAGCTTTCGTAATTCGGTGAGGTAATCAGCGTTACTTTCATTCTTGTGCTGATTCCTCCTGAAGAATTTGAATCGTTCCGCTATCAGCAGCGGTGTTGGGTTTAAGTGCTCCTGTAGGGTATCAACAATCTCCTTAAAATTCTTGTCCATCGGTTTGGCTGGAGTGATCAAGTTTCGTAACAGCCCGCATGTCCTTGCGCCCATCAGATTTAGAAGTACCGATGCCTTTTTATCATCCGCTACTTCATTCGCCTTGCAATATACCTGCACTCTTTCCACATATGTGGTCCAATCCTCTATATCACTATCGAAAGCAGTAATATTGCCAGTCTTCGGCATCCTGAAAATCAAAAATGGCGCCTCCCGCACTTTTCCTTCTTCCCCGCCGAGTCAAGATGGCGCCTCCCGTGCTTTCCCGCCGCTGCCGCTGCTGCCAACGTTGTTCTCCGCGGTTCCCGTTGCGACCTGCAGCTTTTCGCGGTATTTCTATTAAAAAAAATTTTTTTTTTAATATATATCTTTTAAATAGTTTCTCCGTTACTTGGAGAACCGTTCCCGTCGTGGAGCGGACCCTCTGGGACTTTCCCCTCCCTCTGCTCGGTCCGAACGCCGACCTGCTTTGCAGCACCGGCCGCCTCCTGAGTGTTCCTCCCTCTGTCTCTCTTTGCTTCTGCTTTGCGACTCACTGCCCGGCCCCGCTGCAGAGCCACCCGATCGAGCCCCCAGCCCGCCGCAGCCCAGGAAGGATCAGTGCACTACCTGCCACCAGCCCGTTTAGCTGGTGAAACCACAGTTTTTTTTTTTTTCTTGCTTCGACCTTCTTCTGAGGAATCGATCTCCTTGAGGTGCTGCCAAATTGCAGGTAAGTTCGTTTCTAACTCGTCGCCACTGTTAGATCCATGTGTTAATGGAGACACGGAATGCAGGAGTTGATTTAAGAAGTGTTTACTGAACAAAGTCTGGAGGTGAACTAACTACACAAGACGCTATACAGGCTTATATACCCGAGTGGTCACTACTGGTACTACAGTACACAGGGGCTTCAAAAACATCGTTCCTCTTAAAGGTACATACACTACAAAGGTGTTGGATGAACAGGACTTGGTGCGAGTTAGCACACGGGCAGCAAAGTTTTGGATGAGCTCAAGTTTATGGAGGGTGGAATGTGGGAGGCCGGCCAGGAGAGCGTTGGAGTAGTCCAGTCTAGAGGTAACAAAGGCATGGATGAGGGTTTCAGCAGCAGATGAGCTGAGGCAACGGTGGAGACAGGCGATTTTACGAAGGTGGAAATAGACGGTCTTGTTGATGGAGCAGATTTGTGGTCGGAAACGCATCTCCGGGTAAAATAGGATGCCAAGGTTGTGAACAGTCTGGTTCAGCCTCAGACTGTGACCAGGGAGAGGGATGGATTCGGTGGCTCGGGAATGGAGTTTGTGGCAGGGACTGAAGACAATGGCTTCGGTCTTCCCAATATTTAGTTGCAGGAAATTTCTGCTCATCCAGAACTGGATGCCAGACAAACAGTGTGACAAATGAGAGACAGTGGAGGGATCGAGGGAGGTGGTGGTGAGGTAGAGCTGGGTGTCGTCAGCATACATGTGGAAACTGACGCTGTGTTTTCGGATGATGTCGCCGAGGGGCAGCATGTAGATGAGAAATAGGAGGGGGCCAAAGATAGATTGTTGGGGGACTCCAGAGGTATCAGTGCAGGAGAGGGAAGAGAAGCCGTTGCAGGAGATTCTCTGGCTATGACTGGATAGATAAGAATGGAACCAGGCGAGTGCAGTGCCACCCAGCTGGACAATGGAGGAGAGGTGTTGAAGGCGCATAGTGTGGTCAACCGTGCCAAAGGCTGCAGACAGGTCGAAAGGCACTATATAAATACACGCTGTTGTTTTTGTTCTAGTACTGAGGAAGCCAGCTATTCACAAAGCTTTTGTTCATATTTGGAGAAAATTTCATTTGTAGATCACCATATTTTAGCAGATCAGCAAAAGCTCTGTCATTTGAAGTCAATGGAAAAGAAAATCAGAGCGTGTAGAACAGGCGGCTGAGGCACTATCGTCCCTTTTGCACTACTGCTCAATACAAACTTCACCCCTTAAAAGTTCAATAATGTGTAAATTAAGTTTTACCTATTGCCTTTTTTTTCTGCTAATTGTTTCACTCCGTTCTTCTCCTGAATATGTTGACTCCTTACTAGGTTATGGCTTCACTGACGCCGTTCAGTCTCCAGTACTTTGACCAAGTGTCTGTTATTCAAATGTGAGCCATGACAATAAGCTTTGGAAGCCTATTCAAACATAGAAGGCACCACATTGCAGCCCAACCTTGTTCTTACCTGTTGTCCATACACACTTCCAGTAGGGTTGCCAAATAGCAATCAGAAGTGGACATAATGGCTGATTTTCCCCTCCATAACCCAGGGGTGTTGAAGCCAATTATAATACCCATAACAGAGATGAGATAACTCAGCACAGACTGCGGGTGGAACCTGGGCTTTCTGTATCTCCGCATCTCAGCTGTTTGCCAAATAAATTGCTGAGCCATTGGAGAGTCAGTTAACTGTTTATTTTTATATAAAGGCTGTGATGACAGTAGAATCCCACAGTTGCCATCAATTGCAATCATGTAACTAAAAGCAGCTCAGTAATCTGCAGTCAGGCTTCCTCTAAAGTAGCTTAGGTTTTGATAGTTGTAGTTCAATGTAGGCCAGTTGGATACATTACATTTATTTGTAACTTCTGTTAATTTACCTCGGTGTTTTAAAGTCAGAACCCTTGGTCAACAATGATATGCTAAGCTACGTATTTTGCAAGATAATTGCATAACAATCTCAGCTTGAGCTTAATTGCCAGTATTGCTTGTCAGACTTCTAACAAAGTCTTGCAAAGTATAAAGATATTAAAGGAAAGTAATGAAAAAGTATAAAAGCTTTAAAAATCTATGGCCTTGAAATTATGCTACGTGACTATTAAGGTACAAGCACATAACTCATATGAAATTCCTTATCTAATATTTTAGTGAAGGTGTTAACCCATTTTTAATAAGCAGCATAATGCCTCCATTAACATGGCAGGCAAAGAAATTTCATACAAATGTATTAAGTGCTTTCCAGCTAACATTTGCTTAGTGTTCGAGTAACCCATTATTAGCCATTCACCTTGTGACCTGCTGCACCTTCAGCTAAAGAACATTTTCCTGTCAGGTTCATCAATATGTGTAATTAATAGTTTAATTCATGGGGCGTACTCTTTAACTGAAACTTATTACCAGTTTTTATTTAATGGTACTTATTTGTATTTTTTGACAGATTGTAATTCCTTTCTGCAGTCTATTAATCAAGGATATTTACTTTTTAAACGAGGGTTGTGCCAATCGTTTACTGAATGGACATGTCAATTTTGAGGTGAGTAATTCTGATGTTATTTTCTCCATTTTTAAAGAAATATTGCTGAATAGAAAAGGCAAAACATTGTAAAATGCAGATAAGTTCAAACTTTCTGAAGGAAGAAATAGTTTAATATTAAGAAAACATGTCATTTAGCTGCTATATAACAGCTGTACAATGTACCAGTTAACATTATGAAGACTATTTTTCAACCATCTATCTGCCTTGATGTGAAGCCACGCTCTTTCCCCTCTCCAAACTGTCTCTCTTTTTCATTGATCACTTTATATATTTATCACAATTACTCTGTCATGTAACTCTGTTTGAGATGTCTTGTGTCCATTTGTCTCCCACCTGATCTCTTATTTTAATCTTTGGTCCTCTGCTACTGTCTGCTACATTGTTGATATTGGTGCCTGCGTATGTGTGTACGCGTTGTATCTTTTTCAGTCTTCATTCCTGCATTTGTTTGTCTCGAGTTATTTCCGTCTTTGTGAAATCTTCTGCTGATCTAGTTCTTTCTTTAATGTTATTTCTTTAATGTGTCTTTCTCCTGATCTTTTAGCTGCATATGTGGCTTTCTCTCTTTTGCCATCTTTTTATCTATCTTGTCTTCCCTATCCATCCCTCTGTTTGCTCCTACTGAACCACCTCTCCCCTTCTGTCTTTGGTCATCCGTTCCCTATCTGTGTCACTTTGGTCACGTCTCTCTCCTTGTCTCTTTTTTTTGTCAGGCTTACTGATGACGATCCATTTTCTTCATCTGAACTGAAATGTTGGCCCATTGCCTGCTGCTGCTGGCAATGGGAGCACTGGAATCAGTTAAATGCCAGCCTATTGCATTCCATTTCTCCATAGTCTGCTGACCTCACACATCTTGAGCCTCACTTGAAATGTTGGCTCATCATCAGAAATGAGAGTGCCTGAATGAATTTTGTAGGTTGGCACCTCTTGCCGTTAGGACGAGATGGGTAAGTAGCGGGAGTAGCGGTGCACCATGGGAGACATCAGGCCAGAATGCGGGTCAGGTGCAGTAACAGAAGGGGAGGCGTCAGGCTGGGGAGAGCCATCAAAGGCTGAGTAGAACAACCAGAGGGCTTAAAAACAATGAAGATTTTAAAGAAAAAAAATTAAAGTTATAGGAAGTTGAAGAATGCTGATGTTGGGAGCAGGAATCCCAAAGGCAAGAGCAGGAAGAAAAACAACCTCGGAGACAGAGGTGAACACCCCAAGGAATGAAAAATTTAAATTTCCAAAATACAATTTCAAAATATGCAGCAAAAAGGGAAGCCACGGGCAGAGGGAGCAGGACAACCAAGAAATTAAAAATTAAAAATTGAAAGACATTTTAAAACAAAGGAGAAATGAAAATGCAATGTGGGGGTAGGGGAGAAATGGGAGCGCTTGAGACCTAAAGGGGTGAACTGGGGGTGTTGGGGTTGTGGGAAACCTATAAGGGGAAAAAGTCTGGGAAAATTTGAACAAAAGCAAAACAGATAGAATTTAATGTCAGTAAGTGTAAGGTGATGCATTTTGGTAAACAAAAAGCAGCAGTAATTATACACTGAATGGAAGTAGGTTTGGTGTTGTGGAGGATTTGGGGATACAGACTTACAGAACATTAAAGACAGTGGGGGAGAAATTCAGTTGTTAGCACCACTCGTTAGCGCCTTAAGAGGGCGATAAGTGGGGCGCGAAGTGGCTAGCGCCCGGGCGCGGCGAGACCTGCACCTCTCGCGACATTGAGCGGACATTTAGCGGCGGCGCAAAACCGCAACGCCCGCTCAGCTGCGCGCGCAGATCCTGACGTCATTTCATGGTGCAACGCCCTTGGGGCGCCCCGAACCGGAAATTCAGTGGCGCCCCCCTCCTTTCCGCCTGGCGCTCCCAGCGACTGCTTGACTGGAACGGTTCCCAATCGCTGTGGGGCTGGGGGGGGGGGCACTATTTAAAGGGGGCTCTTCCTGGCTTCTTAGTGGTAGCCATTTTTGGACCACTCCTTCTGTGAGAGAGAGAGAGATTTGCAGAGAGACAAAGGGAGAGAGCTTTCTGCATTGAATCAGCGCTCGCACAGGTACTTCTGGCTTCGGCCCAGAGCTTTGCAGTTGGATTGATTTTTCAGTGCCATAGCCTTGAGTGGCCACATACTATGGGGGCTGCAATGGGTGGAAACGTTGGGTTTCTCCATTGCATTGAGAGGGCTCAGAGATGCCGAGAGAGAGTGCCAATCATGGCCAGACGGAGGAGGGCCAACAGGCGTCGGCACAGGAGGCCTTACCCTCCCAGGGTATTCCGCCAACAGTTCTCCTACCTCAATATGTCTGAGGAGCAGTGTTTTCAGAGGCTTTGATTCAGCAGGGAGGTGGTCACTGAGCTCTGCCACCTGCTTCAGCCAGATCTGCAGCCTCAACTGAGGAGCAGGACGTCTCTATCGGTGGCAGTGAAGGTGACAGTAGCTCTCAACTTCTGTGCCACCGGCTCCTTTCAATCCGCTACTGGGGACATTGCCAATGTCTCCCAGTTCGCGGTGCATTGCTGCATCCGCCAAGTCACGAATGCCCTCTTTAAAAGGAGACGTCAGTACATTTCCTTCCCCATGACCCTGGGCAAGCAGCAAGAGCGCGCAATGGGATTTGCAAGAATAGCGGGCTTCCCCATGGTCCAGGGCGCCATTGACTGCATGCATGTGGCTTTGCGGGCGCTGCAAGAGAATGCCGAGGATTACCGCAACCGGAAGGGGTTCTATTCGTTGAACGTGCAGTTGGTGTGTGACCACAGACAGCTGATACTAGCTGTCAATGCCTGCTTTCCAGGCAGCAGCCACGATGCCTTCATCCTGCGCCAGACTTCTGTGGCAGACCTTTTCGAAGCCCCGGCTCACCCAGGAGGCTGGCTTCTCGGGGACAAGGGCTATCCTCTGTGCACCTGGCTGATGACCCCGCTCCGTGCGCCCAGCACCCCTGCTGAAGAACGATACAATGAGAGCCATCAAACGACCAGGAACATCATTGAGCACACAATCGGCGTGCTAAAACAATGGTTCCATTGTCTGGACCATTCTGGGGGAGCCCTTCAGTACTCACCTGAGCCAGTCTCCCATTTCGTTGTAGTGTGCTGCATGCTGCATAACCTGGCAATCCTCAGGACTCAGCCAGTGCCAGCAGACATTGGAGCACCAGCAGAGGAGGAGGAGGAGGAGGAGGCACACCAAGATGGGAGGGCGGCACAAAGTGCAAGGGCCGTCCGTCAGCGGCTTATTGCAAGTCGGTTCTAGGCCCCCTCTGAGGGAATGGCTTGTGCCATTGAAAGAACATGAATGGAGCCGCTCCGCAAATGCTGAGCCGGTCAAGGCAACAAATAGTTCAAAGAGCAAACATGCACAATCTGAATAAAGACACTTCTTTATTTAACAAACTGTGTGCCCTTCCCGCATGACAAAGTAATAGAGAGAAACCCCAAAAAAGCAGTCAGACACATAACTGGCTCTCACAACCTGGAGACAATGAACAAAAGAGTAAACAAAAAAATGACCACGATCCTCGGCCATCACTAAAAAAATTAACAGCATTTTGCCACACCTCCTACTTTTTGCCCTTCGAGGGTGATCTGCTTCGCTTGTGAGATTGGCCCCTTCCCACCCTGCAACTCCTCCGCAATGGGACCCCAGTGGCTGCAGCAAGGCTGGGGGAAAGCTGCTGAGTGTCAGAAACTGAGTTGGCAGATGCCCTTGGGGGACGGCCTGGACCAGCTCTGGGCCTGGAGGGCCCAGCTGCTGACTGCTCCGACTCTGCATGGGCGGCAGCAGTCTGTCCTTCGGGTGGTGGTAGCTGCAGTGGAGAAGTGACAGTGTTGGCAGCAGGAATGCTGCCATCCTGACAGAGGACAGGCACTCCCCGGTCGGTCGACACACTGGCACTCCCACGGGGCAGCACTGCAGCATGCGGAGCAATCTGCTGAAGCACAGGCTGCTGGCCCTCTGCGGCGTGGCGAGGGCCCCAGCGATTCGTGCCCAATGCAGCGAGGGTGGCAGCAGTCAGTGCTTGTGTGGCCTCAATCTGTGTCTGCATCAGACCAGCCACTGACTGCATGGCACCACTAAGCACTTGCGTGGAAGTTGCCTGTGTTGCCTGTGCTGCACCAAAGTCCTGCAGACTCCTTGCCTGTGCTGCACTGAAGTCCTGCAGACTCCTTGCCTGTGCTGCACCGAAGTCCTGCAGACTCCTTGCCAGTGCTGCACCGAAGTCCTGGACACTCCTTGCCAGGGACTCAATGGATTCGGACATCCTTGCCACTGCAGCCATGAGCTTAGTGTGCCTCTGCTCTGCCTGGGCGCCCATTTCAGCGAGGAGCCGCACCTCTTCTGCGCTCACTGTAGCAGGACTGGAGGCCAGACTCTCCCTCTGGGAAGAAGGCCGCCGAGCTTCCCTACCCCCCCCCACGTTGCTGCAGCCCGCTGGGCCCCGGAGCTTCACCCTCCTCAGCCCCTTCCCCCTGCTCCCCTCCAGGGAAGACGTGTCCCCATTATGGCCGTGGGCTGCCTCGGCTGAGGGTGGCACTGATGGTCCGGCTTCCTCTTCCTCCTCGCCTTCAGAATCACACTCAGTGGCAGCTTGAGGGCCCGCCTCCTCACCTGGCGAATCACCATCTGAAAGCAGGGAGGTACAAGAGTTGCTTTAGTGTGAGGACAGGGCGGCAGCGAGGGAGGCATGAGTGCTGCAATGCACTGTATTGGTTCGATAGTGGCAAAGGATGCTGGTGTGAGGCACAAGTGGAAGGAGGGAGGTCAAAAAGGTGATGACCTTACCATTGCTGTCCAGAATGGGGTTGGCATCTCCAGTGGTGACAGGGCCAATCATCCGGCCTGCCATAATGTGCTGGACTCGCTGCTCCAGATCGCTGAGGTCTTTAAGGTGAGGCCGGCCTCCCCCGGTCCATTGCTGCTGCCTCCTGTTATGGGCCAGCTTGCCCTGCAAGAGAAAGGACGGGCTCTGAGTACAGTGTGAAGCCCTGGTCTTGGCTGCACTGCCTCCCATGGTGGAATAGCCCTTACAGTGTGAAGCCCTGATCTTGGCTGCACTGCCTCCCATGGTCGAATAGCCCTTACAGTGTGAAGCCCTGATCTTGGTTGCACTGCCTCCCATGGTCGAATAGCCCTTACAGTGTGAAGCCCTGATCTTGGCTGCACTGCCTCCCATGGTCGAATAGCCCTTACAGTGTGAAGCCCTGATCTTGGCTGCACTGCCTCCCATGGTCGAATAGCCCTTACCGTGTGTAAAGTGCTGAATGTGTGTGTGAGTTTCATGAAAGGCCCATAGGTGTTGGATGAGAGCTGGGCATTGGGGCTTTCAGGACCTTTTGGCCATAAGGTGAGGTGCACAAACAGGGATGAAGAGAATACTGAAAAGGGTACTCACCCTAACGACCCGAGTGAGGTCGTTGAACTTCTTCCTGCATTGCACAGGGGTCCTAGGTACCATGCTGCTGGAGGTCACTCTGTGTGCCACCTCCCTCCAAGCTTTGTGGTAGTCGGTGGGCAGCGGCCTCCTGCCACTGTCCGGAAACAGGATAGATCGCCTGCGCGCCACTGCACCAACCAGAACCTGCAGGGCCCTCTCACTGAACCGCTGCACTCGCTCCCTGGCCCTCTCCATGGTCCTAGGCGTTAGAATGTGGCAGCAGGTCTGTCCAGGCCGAGAATCAGGGCTCCGATGTGCAGGGTGTGGCTGCAATCCAAGATCGACCCTCCCCTTTACGAGCTGACCGGCGCCAGCATGTCTGTGTGCAATCGCTAACTGGCCGCACCTGCACTGCGCCCGCCCTCGGTGGTAGCGCCTCGCATCTCCGGCTTAGCGCCTTAGGACATTCGTGCAGCGCCTGCTTTAGCGCTCCAAGTACCTCTTGGGGCGAAGCATGTCAATTTAACTGAAGGTGGCGATAATTTGCGCCGGGCGCTAAATTTTGCACCCGCTCGAGTATAATGCCCCAAACGTGACGATACTGAATTTCTAGGCCAGCGTCTCAAGTTGTTAAGGCAGTACAAAAAAGCTGAAAGAATTCTAGGCTAAAAAACTAAAAGTTGAATTTATTTCAAGTTTTAAAAGTTTAAAATATTTAAAAAAGATATTAGAGGAAAGAAGGTGCAAAAGTGTTTAAATGAATATTTTAAAAGTAAAAAGCAGGCCATACAATAGCACATAGTGGGCTGAATTTTGCCAGCGTTCAGAGGGTGGATTCGGAGGCGGGTCTGCTGTCAAAATCCAAATGATTGACAGCGGGGCGGTATCCCACTCTAAACCCGCCTCCTTGTGAGTTTCCCTAGTGCTGGTTCTGCCTGCGCTTTGCAGACACGGCACTAAGCGGCGGGTCATTCAATTATGCTAGTTGAGAGGGTGTTTAAACCAATTTACTCACCATTTTAGCAGGCACAAAGTATTTCCCATGAGGTTCCCATCGCTCGGGGATCATGCCAGGTCGGTATGTCGGGCTCTGAACAACTCTCCATTTCTTTCAATAGGTGACAGCTGCAAAAGTGGTTTAAAACCTACCATTTTACAGCTGGGCACTTTCCACTCTCAGAAGCTTCAGGCTTGAGTACTTGGAACAGATTTTTAAGCTTTATGCATTTGGGAAGTGTTTGCAGTAAACTCTCTATTCACTGTCACCTCCTTGCAACATCATATCTAACCCTTGATAGATTGCTTCTGTCTTCTGAACTTCACCTGGATTCTGAAACATCAGAATGGGCACGATTTATGCTCTGTCGCCTTGGTCCTCAGAATCTGATGATGATCAGCCGCAGCAGCAGCAGAACCAGCCGCACCAGCAGCAGCAACAACAACAAGAGCGCCAACCTTCTCCTCAACCACCTGATGCTGCACAGGGCAGGGCATCAGTGCAGGGCTGGACCGCGTCGGAGGCCATACCCGCAAAACAGGGTATACAGGCAGAGGATAAGCTTCCTCAACATGACGGAGCAGCAGTGCCAAAGGAGGCTCAGGCTATCGCGCCAGGTCGTCGCTGACATTTGCGCTTTACTGGAGCAAGACCTGCAGCACAGAGGAAGGGGTGGGCACTCCTTACCAGTGGCTGTCAAACTCACCCTTGCCCTTAAGTTCTTCACCTCAGGCTCCTTCCAGGCATTGGCAGCAGACATTTACGGCATCTCACAGTCGGCCGCACACAGATGCATCGCACAGGTCACCAATGCCATCTTTAACAAGTTGGCAAATTATATCAATTTTGCCACTGATGAAGCCACTGTCAATGAACGTGCGCTTGGCTTTGCCGCTCTAGCTGGCTTCCCACATGTGCAGGGAATCATCGACAGCACACAAGTGGCCATCAGGGCACCCCATCACAACCCAATAGCATTTGTTAACTGCAAGGGCTTCCACTCCCTCAACGTTCAGCTGGTCTGCAACCAAAGGAAGATTATCATCCATGTGTGCGCCAAGTTCCCTGGCAGCTGCCATGACTCGTACATCCTGCGCCATTCCACCATCCCTCAGCTCTTCACACCGCCAAACAGTCTTGGCGGCTGGCTGCTTGGAGACAAGGGCTATCCCCTGAAGACGTGGCTCATGACATCTTTCAAGAGGCCAACAAACGAGCCTGAGGGACGTTATAATCAAAGTCACATCTCCACGAGAAGTGTCATCGAGCAGACAATAGGTTTGCTCAAAATGTGCTTCAGATGCCTCGACAGATCTGGAGGAGCCCGTCTGTACACCAGGATCTCCCGAGTAGTCGTGGTGTGCTGCACCCTGCATAACATAGCGCAGCAGCGAGGATTAGCACTGGATGAGGAAGACACCACAGAGCACAGAGCCTCATCAGACGTCGAGGAGGATGAGGATGAGGAGGCTCACCATGAGGTTAGTTACGAGGATGAGGAACACCTGGATGAGCCGGTGGTCCCATTGCGACCAGTACGTGAGCATGTTGCTGCCTGTCACGCCAGGGATACCCTTATCAATGGCAGATTTCAATAACTTCATGCAGCTCATACATATGGCTGCCACCCACGTACGCAGGTTTGCATCACCCCACACCAACACCATGTAGCAGTCACATAATGATTCGTTCATTGTTTTGACTCTCGCCACCATTGCTGGGTGTGAAGTGAGCCCTGACCCTTCACTCTGCCACTTCCATTTCATCACACAAATTTGCCAACGACCTCCAAGTGTGACAATTAGATGATTTATTAATAGCACTTCATAGAATACTAACATGACATTGATAAAGAGAGACACACCCGAGTGACTACCCTTGTGACTATTTGTGTGGGATCTTTCTTTTCTGGGTGCTTCTACGTCGTGCTACTCCTGCGGCTTCAGCAGAGGTAGAGGCAGCCTCCTCACCTCCGTGCTTCGCCTGCTTGGATGCCTTTGGCGGTTGTCCTCTGGGTTTTGGAGCCACTGATGGAGGCGCAGACTTGGCCATCACTGTCCAGGGAGGCATCTGGGGCTCTGACTGAGGGGTTGTCAAGGGAATCAAAGTCAGAGACCTTGGAGCGGAGTCCACACTTCTATGTCCCCTCCCACCATCATCCCCCTCATGGGCCACCCGCACTTCCCTGCTAGCAAGTAGCTGGAGAACACCTTGATGCACTTCAGTAGGGCCATGAGGGTCCACCTCTATACTGACATCCCTTCTACAAAGGACGTCTATGAGCCTCTGGTTTCTCACCTCCATAGATGCCCATCTCACCTCCATAGATGAGCATCTATTTTGACGAGAAACCATATTCTTATGCGACTGGTGCCGTGTCTCCTCCATGCAGGTGGCCATCCTATCCATGGAGGAAGCTATAGTTGCCAGTGACTGCGCCACAGTGTTGCTCATGTTGGAGACGGACTCCTCCATTCTCTGCACACTCGCTGTCACCGCGGTCACAAAACCAGTCAGAGCCTCCTGCACTTGTTCCTGCAGCTGCAGGATTGCCCTCTTCCTGGATGGCCCCCGAAGCTCAGCGTCTGCATGCAGCTGAGCTGAGCTAGGAGACTCCTGCATCCTCCGATGAGGAGTCTCCACTGCTGTCACTGTCTCCACCATCTACAGCTGCTCAGATGTGATCAGTGAGACACCAGGTGACAACACTACTGTATCTCACGACAGACCCACCGAGGTGTGCGACCCTGCGCTGGTGCTGGGTTGTGTTGTCTGAGGTGACGCTGCGCCCTCAGAGGCAGGAGGCTCCTCTGAGGAGTCTTCTTGCTGTTCCTCTTGGATATTTGGGGGGGGGGCTCTTGATGGACCTGTGGTACAGTGAAGACATCAGTTAGATATACAGGATGTCTACTGCAGACACATGCCATTATCCACATGATGAGCATTCATCTTGTCTTGACATCACACCCCATATGAGGCAATGATGAAAGGCATGCAGTTGTATAGAAATTCATTCTGTCACCAGCTTCTTCTAATGAGCCCCTCTCTCCAACCCCCACTTCCAGAACATCCACCACTCCAGCAATCTCCAGTGCTGCCTCCTCTGCACTCGTCAGATATGACATGGTTTGTGGAGGCCCTCCTCCCGTTCTCTCCCTCTCCCTCTTATTGTGGGCTATCTTTTCCTCCAAGGAGGGAAAGAAGAGAAGGTTCAGTGAGAGTGATGGTAATAGTGTAAGGAATGGAATGACATAGAGCTTTACACTGACAATTTGATGGAGTGGGTTGGCAATACCAAGTTGCCTCCTTTTGTGTTGTTAGTTGCTGTCATTGAATAACAATGAGGCTTAGTGTGAGGGCTGCATAGTAAGATGGTGACCTGATATTGTAGATAGAGTTAGAGGGATGGATGAAGGTACAAGGGATGTTGGACTGTGTAGCGTTGTGCAGGAGCAGGGATGGCAATGCAGAATGGTGCGAATGCGATGAGACGCACAGCAGCATCAAGGTAATTGTGGCTTAATACTCACTTTTCCTGATCTTACTAGATCATTGAACCTCTTGCGACACTGCACCCACGTGCAAACCACCACTGACAGCCCCGTAACCTCCTGCAATATCTGCAGCCACGCTGCCTTTGTCTGCTGTGGAGGCCTCTTCCTACCATCCGCAGGGAAGAAGAAACCCCTACGTGCTCTCACTCCCTCCACAAGATGATGGAGGGACTCATCTGTGAAGTGAGGTGCTGCTCATTGCCGCTGCAAGCTCATATTGCAGAGACTCAAACACTGACAGCACTGAATGCAACTGACAGTAATTGGGGCCATGGCCCTTTTAAATAAACTGGCAATAATCACGTCATCCGGTGACGTCACCAGACCCGCACCCTTTAATAGGGCTGGGAAATGCGCAGGGCGGGCCTAACCAGGCCCATTAGGGCAAGATTCGATTTATCGACGGGGTCCACTCAGGGTCGCCCCCCGCCGCCGACCTCTCCCGCCTTGAAGCCGCCCAGGTAGGCGAAACCGCGGCCGTGTGACACTTGGCATGGGTGAATCTGTGACATATGTGACATGTTTCATATTGAAAACTCCACCTACGAACATAGTAGGTACTACAAATGGGTTTCCCCATAGGAGCAACATTGACGTGAGAGATTTCAATGAAATAGATGCGTCATCCAGCGCATTTATTATATAATGGATGAAGGGGTATGATAAGATAAATAATGATGCATTGTTTCCATTGGTCAGTGAGACAGCAGCAGAAGGATAATTAAGATAATAATTAAAAGAATTAAAGGAGAGGTTTAAGACACACATTGCTAGCTCACAGTTCATCATTTGTTAAAATTTAGAGTTGAGCCTGTTTTTTTTAAACCTCTTTTAATTTGCAAATTTCACGTGGCTCCCAACAGGTACAAGTTAAAAGGAATTACTGTGTGTCAACCTTGTTTTTGTGGTTGAGGCTCATTCCTTCTAAAATATTCTTCTCATCTCTTTGTCTTCCTGCTTAATGCACCATTTGGTGAGAAACATGTTGCCAATGCTGCTCCTGAACTCGCTGCTCAGAAGTATGTAAGAGCCTAAAGAAGATGCTTGCTGTGATTTGTTCCTTTTTTTCTTTCTCTCCACACTCAGTGTATCCTTACAGTATTGGCGCTGTGATTGGCAACTCAGCATGTTCCGCTCCTCTGCAGGGCAGAGTGTTGGTGTTGCAAGGAGCTACAACCACCATGCTACTATGTAATTGCATTTTCTAATGAAAGGGACCAAACAGTATTTCACGTGTAGGAATTGAACTTCTTAAAGAAAGAATGTAATGGTAGAAAGTACTATCAGCGATACTATCATATAAATGATTGTAATTGTACCAAATTCCTGTCTCTGGCTTTTTAGAAAAGATGTTAAACCAGTTAAAAATAAATGTGTTATTGCCTCTATTAAAATTGTGGAAAGAAGCATTTTAGTATGAGTGTGTTAAGAATTTACACAATAACATTGCCAACAGTAATTTCTACCCTGTAATGTTTTGTTGAGTATTTATCCTGAACAAAATTCTGTTCATCCTGAGCTTATTAACAGCTCCCTGCATGCATTATGCAATATCTTGATGTACTACACAATAAGAATGCCAAAAACAAAGTTGAGAGACTGGGTCGCGCAGTGGGTTAACACACTGTCCTTTAAGCTCTGAAAATGCAGTCTGAAGTTCTATTTTTACTAATCCCCCATGTTTGCAAGAAAGTGGGGCAAGTAATCTGCTCCAAGCCATTTACAATGCTGGATTTGTATGTCAGACCTGGGGTGCATGAGGCCAGCCTGGGTAATGACTCTCCAGCTAATCTGACCTCCACTTGGCATCTCGCTGTCGTAGCATTGCTGGGATTAGAAACACAGTATAATAGAGGGTTGAATCTGAATTTCACCATGTTGTGACATCATGCATTGGTTCTCGAATGCCCCAACCCACTACATTACCTACAGGAAACACTTTTTGCCTCACAGATGTATGTGCTTGTAAATTACAATCTTCTTCTGTCAACCTGACATTTTTCAAATACTTAATTTGAATGTCCAGTTGTATGTTACCTTTCCACATTTTCCTTTTAGTTGCTGCTCAGACTACTGGGAACTTCTTGGTCCAAGCACATTAAGTCTGTAAAGTGTTTCATATTTAATGCCACCAAGGAATATTGATCTGTACTTTAATATCTTCTAAGATTATAGTCTGAACCATTATTTAAAACCATTTAATGTATTACTTCTGCTTCTTTTAGAAATTCTGGGAGTTGGCAAAGCAAGTCAGTGAGTTTATGACCTGGAAACAAGTGGAGTGTCCCTTTGAGCGTGATCGTAAAATCCTTCAGTATCTTCTCACAGCTCCTGTCTTCTCTGAAGATAGTAAGTCATTAGATACATTTGAAAATGAATTATGCTATCAGGATGATACAATGTATCCATTTTAATGAACATAGTGAAGATAAAAACACCTCTGGCAAACAGTGATTCTTCAAGACATAATTATAATTAATTTTCTGCAGTGTCAAGTCCAATCAAGATTTTTTTTCTTGTATCAGGGTATATTTATCTGCATACACTAATATTATAACTTGTAGTTTTTGATGTTAAATATAAATTGGATCTGTGTATAAATTCAGATAGCATCTTTTTATAGTAGCAGCCTTTCAATAACTGAAAGATATAATTATGGCATTGCACTCCTATTTACAGTATGCCAGAATGTTAACTTGCCACTTCAATAAATTAAGATAGATTTTGAACAAATTTCGTAAGTGACTTCCTCTTCCATTAAACTTAAAACAGACCGTCTGGGATTGCTCTGTGTCTGTTAACACTGCTGTGTCTCTCAGGAACTTAAAAACTCTATTGGAATGTTACCAGACTTGATAAGTAACTTCCTCTCATTAGATTTTTTTGGCTTTCTTTTGAAAGTAAGTGTGTGGTATCCATCAGTACTTCTGTAAATACAAGTCATCTGTTAACACAAATTTGCTGGACTTGTCAAGGGACTTTTAGTAGAAACTGTCCATTTGTGTATTTCCATAGTACATACAATGACTTAAATGGATTAGGGATTTTTTTAAAATAATGGATATACTGTGAATTGTTCACATGTTGATCTATGAATTCTTAAAACAATAATCAGTCGCGTCAATATAAACAAAATGAAAACTACAGACTCAAAAGCATAGCTGCTCAATGCAGAAAACTTCCTTTAGAATGCTGATTAGTTATATTATTTTTTACTTTTCTTTTAAATCATTGTACGCCACACAAGTTTGGCACTTACCATCAGTTTCAGGCACAGGTCATTAACTGTACTGAGACACTGTTCAAGGCTATGATGTAAGATTGATTGAAATATAATTGTATTTATGTGCACAGGAACAATGATTGAAACAAATCAGTGTTTAGATTTCAGAGGAACATGTGTTCTGTATTTTTCCTTTCAAAAATATTTGATCATGTTTTCACCATACTAGGCAAGTAGTTAGTTTAGTTCAGTGGCACCATTCTCTCTTGGAGTCAGAAGGTCATAGGTTAAAGCTACACTCCTGGGAATTGAGTACATAATCTAGGCAAACACTTCAGGGCAGTACTGAAAGAGTGCTGCATTGTCAGAGATGCCTTCGTTTGGATGGATTGTTAAGGAGGATGTAAAAGATTCCCTAGCACTATTTGAGGACAGCAGGGAAGATCCCCTGGTGCCCTGGCCAACATAGATTCCTCAATCAACACCAAACAAAATAGATTAACTTGCCACTTAACTCTTTGGGGGGAATTTTTCAGGGGGTCAGCAGGCGCGTTCATTGGCGGGTCAAGTAGGAAAATGTTTTTATTTGACAGCGGGTCAGGACCCCGCTATCAACCTGTCGCTACACGCCTTTCCCAAATGTTGGGTCTGTCAACGCTGAGCAGACCCGGCATGCAGCGGCAGCGGAGGCAATTCAGGTCATTAAGACCTTGTTAACAGCCCATTAAAAAGTATTTTGCGCTCACCTTACCATTTTACAAGGTTGCCCACGGGGTCCAAGTTGCTTGGGGATCACATCAGGTAAGGAGGTCGGGAGTTGTCTGACCATGGGATCATCTCATTACTTGACAGCTACAAATGTGCTATAAAAACTACCATCTCACAGCTGTTCACTTTCCAAGCTGAGAAGCTGTTGCTTACTGCATTTGGAAGACAGAGCTTTATGCAGGTTGCAAGTGTTTGGAGCAAACTCTCTATCCGGTGTCACCTCATTGGGACAACCTCTCTCACCATTGACAGAATGCTTCTGTCATCTCTACTTCACCTGCCATCTATTCCATCAACATGGGTGCCCTTTATACTCTCTCAACTTGGTCCTCAGAATTCCACCACGATCAGCCCTAACACCAGCAGCACCAACAACAACACTAACTTTCTCCGCAATCACCTCATGCTGCACAGGACAGGGGGCATCAGCACCTGATGACATTGCTGCCCGGGAGGCTAGGGATGGCCTCACCATGGCCAGATTTACTTCACTTGATGCTGTACACCCTGGCTGCCACATGATGCGCCAGGTTAGCACCACCCCATACCAACACCATAAAGCATCCCTACAATGCCCAAACCATTCCTTTCACACTCATGACCATTGCGGGGGTACCGTTATGTCTCATCATTCACTGCAACTCACTAAACCACTTCCAAGGGTGCACATAAATCTGTCCAAGAATGCAAAGTGTCGAAAATAATGGTATCAATGTTTGACACCACATTAACAGAAACTTTTCATGAACTTTGCATAAAACACCCAAGTGCCTACCCTTGTGTGTTGTTAGTTGGTATGATTGGACTAGGATGAGGATGAGTGTGAGGGGTGGCTAGTGAGATGGGGAAGTGATAATTTAGATAGAGAGGGATGGGTGGAGGTGCAAGGTAAGTTGGTGTGAATAGGGATGTGCAAGAATAGGGTAGGGAAGGCAGAGTGATGGGGATGTGATGAGTGGCACAGCAGGGTGAGTTTGAGTGTGGCTTTGCAGTAACATTTTGTGATCTACTGAGATCATTGAAAGTTTGGCGCCACTGCAGCCTGGTCCTCCTGACAACATCCCTGCTTGTGTCCTCCTGTGCAATGTGCAACCAGGTTGCATTGGTCTCCTGGGGAGGTCTCTTCCGCCCATGGGAAGGGAATAGAACCTTCCTGCGTGCTGTGACTCCCTCCATAAGCATATGGAGTGAGTCATGGGAGAGCCTGGGTGCAGCTGTGCACCTCTGTGCAGTGCTTGTCAGTGTTTGCAGCACCTCAAAGTTGTGCATCGTTCATTTAAGGAAACCGGCTGATGACGCGTCATCAAATGACGCGTCATCAAATGACGTCAACAGATCCGCTTCCTTCAATTGGCCAGCAAATGCGCTGGGTGGGCTTAACAAGCCCAATCAATGTAAAATCATTCTACACAGCGGACTGGAGCCAGCAGCAGGGTCGGGACCTGCCACCAACGTCACCCACCATGGACCCACCGAGGTAAGGGAAATCGCAGCCATTGCTTTTTGAGAGTCCTTGCTCTGTGCAACTTTTGAGCTGTATTTGCCAACAAAATAACATTGGCTGCATTTCATAAGTAATTAATTGACTGTAAAGCACTTCAGGATGTTCTGAGGACATGAAAGCCCCTATATAAATGCAAGTTGTTTCTTTTGTTTCTGTAATCAGGATCTAGAATTGTTTATATATATATACCTGTTCATGTGTAAATCTTAACACAAGGCTTGGTGTTGGGGCAGACATATCCCTCTATATACCCGAAGTAGCTATTTTTATTTTACTTTCTATTGGTTAATTCAATAATTATATGCAGAACTCCATCAGTACCTGACAAAGTCAATCATTTTAGAGGAGCAATCCTTCCGGAGTCATATAAACCAAGGGTACTGCATTGGAGTATATGAATTTGGAATGGGATCAATGGACCTATCATATATTTTTTCAGTTTGCTAAAAATAAAAAAAAAGACATGCATTTATATAGCGCCTTTCACGACCACTGAATGGCCCAAAGCATTTTATAGCCAATGAAGTTTTTTTTGAAGTGTAGTAGTCACTGTTGTAATGTAGGAAACGTGGCAGCCAATTTGCACACAGTAAGCTCCCACAAACAGCAACATGATAATGACCAAACAATCTGTTTTTTAGTGATGTTGATTGAGGGATTAATATTGGCCAGGACACCAGGAATAACTCCCCTTTTCTTCTCGAAATAATGCCATGGGATCTTTTATGTCCACCTGAGAAAGCAAACGGGGCCTCGGTTTAACGTCTCATCCGAAATCCTAAAACCTACAACAAACACACTAATAGCATTGCCATTGATAATTTAGAGTGAACATATTACTCCTTTAAAATGGATGAATTTGTCCCACTGGAGCCATGTATCTACAACTATTAAATAATCTATATGGTGGGGAAGCTAAAACTGATTACCTAGGATTAACGAAAGAATAAGTCAAACAATACCTCATACTTATTAAAGTTTGCTTTTAAAAGTTCAAAATACATTAGAATAGCTGAAACAGAAATATGTATCACTACATACAGTAAATTGGTGAATACATGGACCTTGAAATTACTGCTGGCAATACTAGCAGAAATGTTAACCCTTTTAAATGGTTTAACATGAGTGTTAAAAGAGCAATAAAGAAATGCCATATAAACGGGTTAAGCATTAGTCCACTAATATTTCAAGCAGTAATTTCAGTGTTTTGGGGATAATATTTCATGTGATTGTCTAATAACTGGAGAAAGTCACTTGATTTACAACTGTGACCATACTGATGTTTAATCATTTACAAAATCATATTAGAAGTTAAGCTGACTTTGATTTTTAAGCAATAAAACTTGGTCCCTGAGATACTTCAGAAAATCTCAATTTCAGGAAAAAGGTGAATTTCTGTTTTGATTCTCCATTCTTGGTTGCTGAGGATCAGCAGAAACTTGCTAAGAAACATTCCTAAAATTGACAAAAACAGAACTTGAGGCACATTTTACAATCACATTTACATTTCTCTGTGTACTCATGAATAACATTTAGTTTGATGTTAGTTTACAAATGTATCCCACTCTTGAAATGCTATATTCTGACCTCACTTTCGAACAAAGGACCTAAAAACAGACTTTTAAACTGGCTTACACAGATATCTGTATGTATTGATTGTTACAATTTTCAGGCTCTTACCAGATATCTCTCTCATGCTCAGCTCTAAGAACCACTCCCATAAGGGAGCCCTTGATCCGTGTGAATCTACATGTGACCTTCACACAATATCTGCTATTGTAAGGTAGCCCAGGGTTGAACAGACCACCCTTGTTATTGCAATTTGCACACTGAAAATTACATAAGCCTTCTAATATTCTTCTAGCCTTTGTATAATGGAAAAATAAACACTCTAACAGATAATTGTGTCTTAAATTATTTTGTTAAACATTAAAATTAAACAGTAGCTAAAGATTAACAGAGCAGATTTCACTTGATTACAGAACATTTAATTTACACCTCCTCAGATATAAAAATAATAAGATGCGACACTTTGCTATCTCTCCTAAAAATATAGAATCTAGACCAGCGTTTGTACAATAAACATCAGGCTTAATTGACATCACCTTCACATGCTTCCCTCTATGTGGATTATAAACCAGAGTACTGCTGCAGACTGAGATGAGACTTATCTCTTGCTCTCTTTGAAATTCAAATTAGGACAAAGGAAATTTAAAAAAATCTTCCTCAATTATATAAAACTGTCAATCATCCATAGGATTTAAAGCACAGGTTTCTGCTGATCCTCAGCAACCAGGACCAGTGAATCAAAACAAAAGTTCACCTCTTTGCTGAAATGTCTGTTGCCATGGACACAAATCCTTAGTATCTCACCCGCTTTGCCTCCTATCCATAATTGTTTCATTGGCTCCGATGTTGCTGCAATAGATGGCAGCTGCAGGTGAGCTGACAGAAGGGATCTGTCAATGGTGAGAGAAGTTCTCCCAATGAGGTGGCACTGGACATACAGTTGGATCTAAAAACTTGTAAGCTAAAGAAATCTGTATATGTATTAAAAATGCTGTAACCAACATTTTCTGCACTCTGAAACTGACCATCTGCAGCATGGCATCCTTGACACCACTTCTGCAGCTGTCAGCTTTTCATAAACATCAGAGCAGACACAAAATATGCCAGCTTGAGCTGGTGTGTTCCCCAAACAACGGGTAACCCGTGGGGGAGAATGCAAAATTAGAAGTTGTAATGATATCAGCAAATAGTGATGGTATTTGCCTGTTTGATTATGATGCCTTACCAGCATATTTGCCTGTTTGATTATTTATGCCTGACCAGCAGAGGGCATGTGACAGAGGCAGAGTTTAGTTTTAGTTTCGTTTTAGATGGATCTCTAACATGGTGTCTCCTGTAATGCTGTTAACTTAGATGAACAAGCTTTAGATTAAAAGACATTCTCTTTCATGGATGTGTCATCATTGAACCCACATACAAATCAATAGATGGTGTCAGAAGTGATTGAAAGAGATGAAGAGGAAAAATCTGAAGTTAAATCAGCTCTCCACATATTAGCAAGCCAAAAGAGAACATCGTTACTTACCTTTGAAGAATAGCTAACGAAGTGAAAAATGGTAGGATTACACCCACCGGCGAAGCTTCAGTTGACAGGTAATGTGGCTGAAAATTGGAGGAGGTTCAAACAACGTTTGGAGTTGTATTTAGCGGCAATCGGAGCTGACGAGAAAAATGATAAAATGAAAGCATCAGTGTTCTTACATGTCGTGGGTGATGAAGCGCTGGAGGTGTATAATAACTTCACATTTGCTGCTGATGGAGACAAAATGAAGCTGGATAAAATAATGGAACAGTTTGAGGCCTACTGCATACCTAAACATAACGTGACGTTTGAGAGGCACAGATTTTTCACATGTGTACAGAAAATGGGAGAGACTATTGATCAGTATGTGACTGAACTGAGAAACAGAAGCAAAACATGTGAATTTGGGGGACTGACAGACTCGCTGATAAAAGACGGACTGGTGTGTGGTATTCCAGATAATGGTCTAAGGGAAAGACTGTTAAGAGAGCAAAATCTAGACCTGGGAAAAGCCATAGCACTGTGTAAGGCTACAGAGACTGTGAAGTCGCAGGCAAAAGAGCTGTTCAGTGACAGTAGCTGCAACGTGGATGCAGTGAGAATGAACGGACACAAACCGTTTAACAAAAAGAGCGCCGATGAGAAAAAAGAGGCATGGCCAGCGAACAAAAATGAAAGGGACAATCGAAAGTCATGTAGTCGATGCGGTACACAGCATCCACCAAAAAAGTGTCCAGCATATGGTAAAACATGCAATAGTTGCAACAAAAACAACCATTATGCCCGTTGCTGTAAGAACCAAGCACAACAAAGCAAGGTCCATGCAGTAGATGAAAGCGAGATAGAGGAGTTCTATGTAGATGTTGTGTCTGAAAACAAAAAAGAAAAAAGAGACTGGATGTTGACACTAAAAGTGAATGACATACACATTCCATTTAAATTGGATACTGGAGCACAAGTTAATGTGATATCAGAGACTGATTTTAAGAAAATTAGACCCAGACCAAAGATACATGGAATAAAAGTGAAAGTGACAGGATACTCAGGTACTAATATACCAGTGAAAGGAAGATGCATTGTCAAAGTGACACACAAGGACAGAGAACACACGCTAGCATTAATCGTGGTGCCAAAGGATGTGCAAGCCATACTAGGTTTAAAAGCCTGTGAGAGACTGAACCTGGTAAAGAGAGTCCTCGTTGTGGAAAGCGAAGGAGAGACAGTCTATGATGAACTCATGAAAGAGTACAAAGACCTATTTTAGGGTCTAGGCTGCCTTCCAGGAGAACACACGATCAGAGTAGATAAAAGTATGACACCGGTCATACATCTATGCAGAAAAGTTCCGTTTGCTCTTCAAAAGCAACTGAAGGCAGAGTTGGACAGGATGGAAAGCCTGAACGTGATTCAGAAGATAGATGAGCCAACTGAGTGGGTGAGTTCCCTCGTCGTTGTGGACAAAAAGAATGGAAAGCTCAGAATCTGCCTGGATCCAAGAGATCTAAACAGAGCAATAAAGAGAGAGCACTTCAAGCTTCCTACACGTGAGGAAATCATGTCACAGTTTGCAAATGCAAAGTATTTCAGCAAGTTAGATGCATCATCAGGATTTTGGCAGATGAAACTGAACGAGGCAAGTTCAAGACTGTGCACGTTCAACAGTCCATTTGGCAGATACAGATTCCTAAGGTTACCATTTGGCATTGCCTCAGCTCCTGAAGTGTATCACAAAACTATCCATATGATCTATGAGCACCTGGATGGAGTTGATACATCAATGGATGACATCATAGTATGGGGAACCACGAGAACTGAGCATGACGAGAGACTGAAAAAAGTGCTGGAAGCAACAAGGAAAACAAACCTGAAGCTGAATAGAGAGAAATGCCAGCTCGGGGTGACAGAACTGACATTCGTGGGAGATATCCTTAGCAGTGAGGGCATCAGACCAGATCCCAGAAAGGTGTCCGCCATTGAGAATATGCCAAAGCCACAATGCAAAAAGGACGTGCAGAGGTTTAATGGAATGATCAACTACATGGGTAAATTCATATCCAACCTCTCAGAAAAGATGGCGCCACTGAGACGACTAACTGAAAAGAACATAGAATGGGAATGGAATCATGAGCATGAGAAGTCATGGAGCGATCTAAAGAAACTGCTCACAGAGGAACCAGTTCTGAGGTTTTATGACCCAGCGAGACCCATCAAGATATCATCAGATGCATCACAGAGTGGGCTCGGAGCCGTTCTTCTGCAAAAATATGACTACTGGCAACCTATTGCATATGCATCGCGCTCAATGACAGACGCGGAGACGCGATATGCTCAAATAGAAAAGGAGCTGCTCAGCATCACATACGCCTGTGAAAGATTTCACCAGTTTGTGGCAGGACAAGCAATCAGTGTAGAGACTGACCATAAGCCCTTGATTGCATTGTTCCAAAAGCCACTAAATAGCTGTCCGCTTAGAATACAAAGAATGATGATCAGGCTGCAACGCTATACACTGAATGTCGCGTACACACCGGGTAAGCTGATGTATACAGCAGAAACGTTGTCCAGAGCTGTTGACCCAAGTGAGCCCGCAAACACCAAAATGGATGAAAAAGTGAACGCCTACGTGGACATGATCACAAGTGCACTGCCCATAGCAGATGCAAAAATGGAGCTCATAAAGACTGAGACAAACAAAGATGAAACAATGAGATGACTGAGGAAAAGCATCTTGGATGGATGGCCCAACATGAAGCAAGACTGCTCACCTGACATGGCAGAGTACTGGAACTGCAGGGCGGAACTATCAGTGGTCGAAGACATCATCTACAAAGGAAGTAAAATAGTTATCCCAAAGAGTCTGAGAAAAGAGATGCTAAAAAGGATCCATGGAGGACATCTGGGAATCAAAAAGTGTAAGAAAAGAGCACGAGAGGTGATGTACTGGCCACGAATCAACCAAGATGTGACAAATGAGGTGTCAAACTGCACAATATGCCTGAAATATCGAGCAAGCAATCCGGTAGAACCACTACAGCCACACCCAGCGCCAGACAGACCTTACCAGAAGGTAGGCGCTGACCTATTCGTATGTCAAGGGAAGGACTATCTTGTAGTCACAGACTATTACTCCCTGTATCCAGAGGTTTGTAGACTGTACACCACCACTGCAGATGCTGTGATAAGATGTATGAAAGCCATATTCTCCAGACATGGCATGGCAAGCGAGGTCTTCACAGACAACGAACTCCAGTTTTACAATGCAAGTTTCCGACACTTTGCCAAAGCGTGGGACTTTGTCCACATAACGTCAAGTCCTCACTTTCCACAGTCCAATGGACTAGTGGAAAAATCGGTCCAGACAGTGAAAAGACTGATGTACAAGGCAAAAGACAGTGGAACTGACTTCTACCAGAGCATGCTTGTATACCGCACAACGCCGCTCAAGTGTGGTATGTCACCAGCCCAACTCCTTATGGGACGTCTGCTAAGGTCAAACCTACCCATCCCGGAGAACCTCCTGAAAACAAAAGAGGGGGAGAAAGTGAGGAAGTTCAAAGAACAACAGAAAGAAAAGCAAAAGTACTACTATGACAGAGGAACACAAAACCTACCTGAACTCCACACTGGTGACCAAGTAAGGTTCAAAGACAAAACAAACATATGGACTCAGAAGGGAACTGTCCTGAGTGAAGTTCAACCAAGATCATACACCATTCAAACAGATGAGGGTGCTGTTCTGCGAAGAAATCGTCGGGATCTTCTCATGGGACCAGCCACAGCAGGTCAAAAGACTGATACTGTTGAACAACCTGATCACACAGCAGGTCAAAAGACTGATACTGTTGAACAACCTGATCACACAGCTGAGAAATCATCATCTGAGGCAACAACTCAGATTCAAGGACAATCAATCAGAAAATCCTCAAGACACGTGAAGCCTCCTGAGAGACTCATAGAGCAAGTTTAAGGACTCTTGTTATAGAAGGAAGTAATGTTATCTTATTCTCTCTTCAAGTTCTAGTGTATTTACATATTTCATGTGAACACACAAAACAAGGTTAAAAAATCTTGATAATGATAATGATAATGTAAGTTCATTAAGTGTTACAGTTAAAATGCAGAGTAATACAAAGAAAACATGTTGTTAGATAAAAGTAAAATACTTTTGTTTTAAGAAAGGGAGATGTAATGATATCAGCAAATAGTGATGGCATTTGCCTGTTTGATTATGATGCCTTACCAGCATATTTGCCTGTTTGATTATTTATGCCTGACCAGCAGAGGGCATGTGACAGAGGCAGAGTTTAGTTTTAGTTTCGTTTTAGATGGATCTCTAACATGGTGTCTCCTGTAATGCTGTTAACTTAGATGAACAAGCTTTAGATTAAAAGACATTCTCTTTCATGAATGTGTCGTCATTGAACCCACATACAAATCAATACAGAAGTAAGTCCCAAAATAGTATTAAATTGGCTCTTAACAAGCCTTTTAACTCGCTGAATTGTATCCCCTGCCACTTGATGTCGGGTCAGTTCTCCGCTGACAGACCCAACACCTGGGAGGCTCGCGTGGAGGCGGGTTGACAGCGGGTTTCCTACCCGTTGTCAATCTTTGCTTTTTTGACAGCGGACCCGCCCCCAAACACGCCCCCTCAGCGCTATTAAATTCACAGCCAATTATTATCTTTGGTAATACAGGAGATATTTATATTATGCAGTTTTGCTGCATGTCTTATGTCACTGCAAAGCAGTTTCCATGAGTCAGTATAACAGCAGCTAAGCTGGTGTCAATCCAATAATTTGTGTTGGACCTGGTGGAGGTAGTCTCACAGGCTTTTACCGGTTGCAGTTTAACAAGAACTCAGGTGATCTGACCAAGTTGCACTTACGCATATTCTAATATTGAAAAAAGAGCCTACTGTCACATTGGATTTTTTTCTGACTAGACATGTCACTGGCAGTAAGACAGTGGAGAGCAAAGCTGTGTGCAAGTGTTGAAATTTATGGCATAGAGTGCTGCTTTGCCTGAACAGAGAGTGGGTTGCGAGGGTGTAGTATGGCTCTTGGGACTACTCGTTTAAAAATAAAAATGCTACCAGTATTGAACCAAGAAGTGTAATATAACTGCACCCACAGGCTGTACTCTTTTAATGAAGGTTCAAGTCTGAATCACTTATTTATTACCGAGACCAATTTTAGGCTGTTCTGATGAGGGGTTATTCCACGGTTGTGTACTCCCAGCGTAGAACAGAGCTGATAGGAAGCCCTTGCTGGGAAACAATGAACCCACAGCACCTGACTTTCTCTTCATTTAAATTAATGGCTGGAAAATCATCCCTAAGATTCTGTGGCAAAAGGATACAGGGAACGGGCAGGAAAACAGGATTGAAGGGAGAGCTGTAGTTGAAGAGTTGCACTGGCACAGGCACTAGAGCCAAATGACCTCCTTCTGCACTATATGTGCCTAAGATAGACAGGAGCTTTATAAAACATGTTTTGTTGTATATTGAAATTATACTTACTAGTAATAATATATTATTATTTGTACTGTTTCTCCTCAGCACTTTACTTGGCATCCTACGAGAGTGAAAGCCCTGAGAACCACATTGAAAAGGAGAGGTGGAAGACGCTAAGGTAGACACCAAAGCTCATTAAACAGCAATTTTAGTACGTGGGTAATTATAAAGAAAAGCATATACTTAAACCCTTATATAAATCCAAGATAATTACATTTTTCCCTTTATTTATTTTTGTTTCAGGATCAATGGGATCAGTGTGTTTTTGATCTGTGTACTTAGTGATTGTGTGCTTTTATTTTGAACCTCTACTGAATGTTTGCCAAACCATAGCAAATACTTGAGATTGAAAAGTCGAAAACAAAACGAAAACCAGCAATTGGTTTGTAAATGGATGTCTGCGCACTAATCTCTTTATCAGCAGTGGTATGGAGCAGACATTCTACAAAGGGCTGTGCCCGCCCAATATAATTCCAATGCAGGCCTTCCTGCACAATGGGAGAATGCAGAGCTTCATCAGGAACCCTGCAACTCTGATTATTGTGATGATTACTGAAAAGAAATGAGTGGAGGAAAAATCCATGATTTAAACAGGAGTATGTAAACATCATACCTTATACTTATCCCTACTCCAAAGTTTACCCGTAGCAGTGGTTTTTATATTAAAGCAGTGTGACAACACATAGGTTTAAGACATATCTTCCAGAAATTTCAAGATTACAATATTTATCTACTCTCTGAAAATACACAAATTAGACTGGCTTGTTTAGAGCTCATCAGAAATATTTTGTTTTAAATCTGATGGATATTCAGTAATTATAGGTTAGTAAGTACCTGAAACAATAATCCACCTGAGAAAAGAGTTTGATTAACCTTCTGGTGACATGGTTACTATGCAATTATTTTTTGTCACAAAACTTAAAACTGGCATTGCTCCTCCATGCTCCTATTTCACGAGTTGCCTATTTGATCGTGCACTTAAAACAATGTATTTTTTTTTCTTTCAGATCAACACTTCTAACTAGGGTTTAGCATGGGCATAAACCGCTCTGTAATTGGCCCCAAATGTAAGATGTTTTGCAATAACTGGCCTTTGAGAACAAGGGACTTGGACATACAGTGGTCTAGAACTCTCGCGTCAGCACTAAGGAGGATGGATCTCAATGATAGCAAAACAGACATTGGATGCCCATATTTCATCAGTCACATATCAGATCCAAATGTGTGATTTTCTTTTTTTGTTCAGCATGATGTTAGCTAATTTATTATGAATTGAACTTTGAGAGTGTGCTCATGGTTGCGCACCTCAGTATTAGCTCTCAAGTTGTGGACTGAACCCCAGAGTTTGCAGCTGGCTATTCTCTGCTGCTTCAGACAGAACCTTAGAACTGGGTGCCGGTCGCCAGCTGGTCTACTAATTATTGGAATTAAAGCTGAACCCTGAGTTTGCTGCTGGTTAGCCAACTCTGTATTATGGAAAAAAGATTGCTAATATAATGATGTTCATGGCAATGGTCACACAAATATAGTGCTGGAACGCAATAGATTTGTGTGGTATGACAAGCTAGTTATATCCATGACCAAATTGTTTACATAGAACACTTTGTAAATATTCCACATGCAGTGTGAGTCACATCTGTATAGGTTTTGACACACTCTGAGATTTAAAGTAATGCTAAAGAATGGAAATGGTAGAATGCAATATTATGGCATATGTAAGAATTAAAAAGCATTTTCGATGTTTGGTAGTTTTTCTACACTTACACTAACACAAAAACAATATACCTTATCAGCAGCAGTAATGCAGGGACTTGCTCTGCAGGAACACTTGCAGATTCATTGATGAAATTGTAAGTGGTCAATTACCCTATAAAATCCACACTTCTGTGAGTCACATCAGCATTAGGATTGTTTTGTTAGATGTCTTTGACTTGCTTTCAGTAGCTGTAAGCACTTAAAATTATTCATTACAGATGTGTCATGAAAGACGTCACAGGACTGTAAAAAAGTATCGAGCGTGGTTCAGAAAAAGTTTAAATGCCAGTGATTTACTAATGGAACTGACAAGATAATGTACATGTTTTTGTAAGGCATTTGAATGAAGGCTGACATTTTGCAGGTGTTTTGTCCTGCCATTATCTTTTTTTCTTAATGAGAGCAGTCACAATATTGTGGTTAACTTATCTCTGTATATAATTTATACTTTTATGTGTACATCGTAATGTATTTTAAGTGTCAAGATTGCTTAGAAGTGGATTTTTTTAAATTTATGTGGTTCAATGGAGACTTGTAAATAATGAAGGTTTTCTTTTTCTCTCACCAAGTGTAAAAATTAGGTTGTTTTATAATGAATCATTGGCATAGTATAATCGACAGGTTATTGAAGCTATAGTGAAAGATAATTCTAGTCATGCGTTACCAGTTTTGACAATTTTATGCAGCAGCACATAGCAGAATTTTGTGCCAGCAAATGACTATTAGTGAGTCTATTTGTATGTATATCCAACATGCCTTTCCATCTTAATTGTGGGATGGAAGGACAAAGGGCAGCATTAGTCCTGTATGGCAGGAATGTTTTCTGGGCACCCACATGATGCAAGTTACCCACTGGATGTCAACCCAGTCTCCACTCTCCAAGATTGTCTGGAATGGGGTTCAAACCTGCACCTTCTGACTCAGAGGTGGGACTGCTACTACTGTACTAAGCCAAAGGCTCACTCCGCCAATTGATGTTATTGAAATGTCATCATTCTTTTGTGGACAAAGCACAGAGTAAGATTTTGCCACCAGAGTTACATTAGATTAATGTAGTAATTATCTATACACACATGGAAAATTGCTATCTGGGCTTATGTTGAATTGACCTAACACATTACTTATACTAGAGGAGGGGACAGATGAGTACTGACCCAAAATGCAAAACTGAAGTAACTTGAATTGGGTCATTTTGGATTTATCTGTGAATCCTCAATTGAATTATCCCATTGATTAGTGCTTTGAATTGGCTCAATTTGAACCACTAGTGCTCAGATGAAGTTGCCCTTTTTTATAAGCATGAATTCTTAGAGTGACAAGATCATATATTACACAACAGTTTCAGCATCTATCTGCAATGGTCCTTTTAGTCATGGCAGTTCAAAAGTTCCTAGCAGACCTATAACAACAAAGAAATGGGATTTCTTATTTATTTTTACAACTGGTGGTTTATTAGGGCATTGACCCTAGCTTATGTATCAGAGTGTGGAGGAGTAGGTTGTTTTATACTGAATCATTGGCATAGTATAATCTACAGGTTACTGAAGCAATAGTGAAAGATAATTCTAGTCATGCGTTAGTAGGTATGCATCCAATTCGTAGTTGTTTGGTGGAGTGGGAAATATGGCTTTGTTCCTGAGTAATCCAAGGAATAGACAATCTTCACTCATATAAAAATGTTAACTGAAAAAAATGTTTGAATTATGTTTTTATTCTTACGTAGTATCTCGCCAAAGCTTAGTTACAGCAACCACTTCCTGTTACTAAACTGACTTTTGGATGCCCAGATTTCGAATTTACAGAAGGTGAAATATCAGGTTTATGCTCTATTTCAGAATATGACTTACACACAAGACAGCTTATGTCGCAACCTGAATGGCTGAAAATTCCTTTGGATTTCAAGGAAGCTTTTGGACATGCCAAACTTTCAGCAACCAACACTAGTGAAAGAAACTGACTGGTTTGTTTCTATGAAATACAGTGTTGTTGGCACTTTGGCCTTGGCTGTTAACCAAGTATCAGCTCACCTCAAGATTTTTTTCTATTTCTTCATTATCTGTTGCACTTTTGCTTTTAATGAATGCAGGGCATTTATGTCAAAGCGAATCAGATGAACCCATAAGTTGTTAACTGTTCTGACTATGCAGAGGTTTCAAATATTAAAAATACCCATGTTCTGCTCACAGAAAATGTTGAATACGGAGGGATCAGTAATTATGTCTGAAGGACATATAGTAAAAACAAATGAATTAAATTGTTCATGGAATTTAATTAATGCTTCAGCTCCTGCATGACTTTCTTTAAAAAAAAAACTGGACACAATGGTTTAGATTTTGCGGTGAAATAACAGTGAGACTCACAGCGCTCACCATTATTAACTTGTAAATCGAACAGCAACTTCCAGTGATGCCCTACTCCTCCAAAAGCTGCACGATAATGTCATTCTCTCCGAGAGACTCACCATTGAAACACATGGAATGGCATGAAGTTCCTGTACTTACCTGATATATACCTGATATTATACCTGATATATACTAAACTTGCCAGAAAAAGTTAGGGCTTGTCCATTCCAATGTAGGTAAATTTTTAATGGTGTAATGAGTCTTAATTACTGCCAAACAACCTCTAGCACTGAAAATTAACTTTAATAAGTGTGGAATCTCATTCCTGCAGATTTTAATGTTGGAGATTTTTTTTAAATTAAATAAAAAATGTTCTTTTTACTTTTTCTTTCTGTCTCATTTATCTCTCTCTTAATCCAACCTTTCTTTCCCTCTCTTTATTTCACTTTCTGTACCTGATTTGACATTGAATTAACTATTCTAACTGACACTTCATAGTTCAGACTCTGCGCTGCTCATTAACGATTCTTCAATTTGATTGGTTGAGACACACAGTTGCTTGTCCGGTTCACCCAGGTACCAGATGCTCTGCAGAGGGTGTGCACGTGTTGGCTGACAGGAACTTCCAGTGCAAAAGCCTATAGAATGTCTATGGGTAAGTGCAAGTGTAATGGATGGCTTCCGCCAATCGTTGGCTGCTGAGAGCAAAATCCGGCCCAGTGATTGATATTTTCGGGAAACATGAGCAAGATTCAATTTTCAATCAAAAGCTGAAACTAGTATTTAAAAAGTACAGCAATGCTACATGAGTGGCTGATGAATTTTTTTTTAAACTGAGAAACCAAAGGGAAAGGCTAATGCCCATTCTGCAGGGCGCCACAAAGATTGAAAAGAGGTAAAACAGGAATTATTGTTTAGGTGACATTAAGCTAGGGGTTTAAAAGCCAGAAGATTGTAGGCAGAAAGAAAGACTAAGGCCGGAATTTTCCAGGGGATTAGTGGGTGGGATCGGTGGCAGGTTGGATGGGAAAGTGTTTTTATTCCCACAGCAGCTCGGGACCCCTCTGCGAATGCGCCGCCACATGCCTTTCCCAATGTCAGGTTTGACAACGCTGAGCAGACCTAACAAACAGCGATGGGGAACCTAATTAAAATGATTAGTATCTAGTTGCCAGATGCTTAACAGCCTTTTTTCACTTACCTTTTGTCTTTAACATCATGACCATGGGATTCCCGCTGTGCACAGGCCAAGACTGTCAAGCTGAGGCGTGAGTTCAGTGGCCATTGCTCCAGCTGATTACTTGACAGCTTCAAATGTAAAATAAAAGCTCCCACCTGACTGAAATTCACTTTCGTCAGGCAGTAGCTTTTTCTCACTCCATTTCCAGCACACATTCTGCAGACTTTCCACTCTCCAACCACTCTCACCTCATTGGAAGAGCTCTCTCACCATTGACAGAATGCTTCTGTCATCTCTACTTCACCTGCAATCTATTGCATCAACATGGGTGCCCTTTATACTCTCTCACCTTGGTCCTCAGAATCCCACCTTGATCAGCCCTAACTCCAGCAGCACCAGGCATACCAGCAGCACCAATAACAACACCAACGCTGTACACCCTGGCTGCCACATGATGCATCAGGTTGGCACCGCCCCACACCAACACCATAAAGCAACCCTACGATGCCCAAGCCATTCCTTTCACACTTATGACCATTGCGGGTGGTACTGTTATTTCTCACCATTCACTGCAACTCACTAAGCCACTTCCAACGGTGCACATAAATCTGTCCAAGAATGCAAAGTGTTCAAAATAAAGGTTTCAATGTTTGACACCACATTAACAGAAACTTTACATGAACATTGCATAAAACACCCAAGCACCTACCCTTGTGTGTTGTTAGTTAGTATGATTGCACTAGGATGAGGGTGAGTGTGAGGGGCGGCTAGTGAGATGGGGATGTGATAATGTAGATAGAGAGGGATGGGTGGAGGTGCAAGGTAAGTTGGTGTGAGTAATGATGTGCAGGAGTAGGGTAGGGAAGGCAGAGTGATTGGGATGTGATGACAGGCACAGCAGGATGAGGTTGAGTGTAGCTTTGTACTAACGTTTTGTGATCTACTGAAATCATTGAAATGTTTGCGGCACTGCACCCAGGTCCAACTGACCACATCCCTGCTTGTGCCCTCCTGTGCAATGTGCAACCAGGCTGTGTTGATCTCCTGGGGAGGTCTCTTCCGCCCAGGGGAAGGGATGAAGACCTCCCTGCGTGCTGTAACTCCCTCCATAAGCATGTGGAGGGAGTCATGGGAGAGCCTGGGTGCAGCCCTCTGCCTTTGTGCAGTCATTATGAGTGTTTGCAGCACCTCAATACTGTAGAACACTGACAGCACAAATGTCAAGACAAATGTGGCCGTGCCCCCTTTAAGGAAACCAGCTGATGACGCATCATCAAATGACATCACCAGACCTGCTTCCTCTAATTGGGTCGGGTAACACGCTGGGTGGGCTTAACAGGCTCTATCAATGTAAATTCATTTTACACAGCGGGATGGAGCCAGCAGCAGGGTCGGGACCCGCCACCAACATCGCCCGCCACGGACCTGCCGAGGTAAGTAAAATCGCGGCCTAAGGGACTGGATGGAGTGAGGCTTTATATTGTATTGAACATTTTGAGAGTTATTAAAGGGAAAAGATGTGGTATGAAAGAGGAAACCAAGCTTTGTAGAAGCAGTTGTTGTGATGGAGTTAGCAATTCTTGGAGCGTTGTGGGCATTCCATTTGAGATCAGAGGAAGAAGTGGGCTAAGAATGTTAACAAATGGAAAAGGATTAAGAGTGGAGTTGTTAAAAATAAAAGGTGGAAGCTTGTTGGTTAGATTTGTGAGACATGAACAATAGATTTTTATATTCACTACCAGTGTCCTGGTGAAATGAATAACTAGGGCAGTAGACAGGGCTTTAAACTAATGAAACGGGGGGGGGGGGTGGTGGGGAGGGCGGTGGGCGTGGGGTGGGAAGATTCAGGAAAGAGTAAATTTAAAACCAGCGAGAGAAATGTCAAAGCTCTAGAGCACAGTAGAGTTTGGGGTAAAAATAAGAAGTGTGTCAGGAAGGGGCAGAGAGAGTAACAAAGGTAATAAGGCATCAGGGACTAAGGTGACATCAGGGAAAAATAGAAATAAGTCAAAGCTAAAGGCACTATATCTGAATGCGCGAAGCATTCACAACAAAATAGATCAATTAATAGTGCAGATAGAAATTAATAGGTTTGATCTAATAGCCATAACGGAGACATGGTTGCAAAGTGACCAAGGTTGGGAACTAAATATTCCAGGATACTTAACTTTTAGAAGAGATAGGCAAAATGGAAAAGGAGGAGGGGTAGCCCTGATAATAAAGGATGGGATAAAGACAGGAGAGAAAAAGGATGTTAGCTCCGAAAATCAAGAAGTAGAATCAGTTTGGGTGGCGCTAAGAAACAGCAAGGGGGCAGAAAACATTGGTGGGAGTTGTTTATAGGCCCCCAAACAGTAGTTGTAATGTAAGACAGAGTATAAATCAGGAAATTAGAGGTGCATGTAACAAGGATAATACAGTAATCATGGGGGACTTTAATCTACAGATAGACTGGGCAAACCAAATTTGCAGTAATAGAGTGGAGGACGAATTCATGGAGTATGCAAGATAGTTCTCTAGATCAGTATGTTGAGGAACCAACTAGGGAACAGGTTATTTTAGATCTAGTATTGTACAATGAAAAAGGGTTAATTAATAACTTTGTAGTAAAGGGGCCTTTAGGGAAGAGTGACCATAAGATGATAGAATTTTATATTGAGTTTGAAAGTGATTTAGTTAAATCCAAATCTAGGGTCTTAAATCTAAACAAAGCAAACTACATAGGTATGAGGGGCGAGTTGGCTAAGGTAGATTGGGAAACTACATTAAAAGGCATGATGGTAGATAAGCAATAGCTAGCATTTAAAGAATTAATACATAATTGAAAACAAATATACATTCCTTTAAGGCACAAAAATCCCACAGGAAAAGTGATCCAAATGTGGCTAGCAAAAGAAGTTAAAGATAGTATTAGATCAAAGGAAGAGGCTTATAATGCTGCCACAAAGAGTAATAAGCCTGAGGATTGGGAGGATTTTAGAATTCAGCAAAGGAGGACCTAAAAATTGATAAAGAAAGGGAAAATAGAATATGAGAGTAAACTAGCGAGAGACATAAAAACAGACTGTAAAAGCTTCTATAGGTATGTAAAAAGGAAAAGATTAGTGAAAATAAATATGCCTCCCTTACAGGCTGAGACAGGAGAAATTATAATGGGGAATAAGGAAATGGCAGTGAAATTAAACAAATACTTTGGGCTGGATTTTGATTGAGGAGGCGGGACTACAACTTTCAGGGTTGTAGTCCCGCCTCCATCGAGTTGTGGCCAACCCACGCGATTTTCACTTGATTGACCTTGTTGAGCCCACCCAGCGGGTTCAGCAGGCCAATTAAGGGCCACCCAGCAACAGGTGACATCACAGATTGACATTTCATCTGTCAAAAGCTTTTGACAGATGAAATATCAGCGTTTGACAGCTCTTTGAAGCTGTCAAACACTGACAATCTGTACTCCAAGTTAATTCCTTCCTCTCAGGCTGATTTAGAGATCTCTCCAGAACAGAAAGCTGAATGCTGCAACTTTTGACAGCTCACGGCCATTCTGCTTTCTGTGCCGGTGAGATGAGGGACTCCCGAGATCTGAAGGAAGGAAGGCTGTAAAGGTAAGTAAATGTAAGTAAAACTTCTTTAAACACTTTACACACACCAAACACACTTACCTCTGAACTCATGCACCCATCACTCACCTGAACACTGGACATCTTGAACCCTCCAAGCCCTTCAGCCCGACGGTCCACCTCGCTAAATTGTCGTGGTTTGGAGCCATCGGGAATTCCATACTTCAGCAATAAAAATTCTGTCAGGCCTGGACAGACTAGATGCAGGAAGGATGTTTCTGATGGCCAGGGGAGTCCAGAACCAGGGGTCATAGTCTAAGGATAAGGGGTAAGCCATTTAGGACTGAAATGAGGAGGAATTTCTTCACCCAGAGAGTGGTGAACCTGTGGAATTCTCTGCCACAGAGGGCAGTAGAGGCCAATTCATTAAATATATTCAAGAAAGAGTTGGATATATTTCTTAAGGCTAAAGGGATCAAGGGATATGTGGAGAAGGCAGGGACAGGCTACTGAATTTGGATGATCAGCCATGATCTCATTGAATGGCGGAGCAGGCTCGATGGGCCGAATGGCCTACTCCTGCTCCTATCTTCTATGTTTCTATGGATCAGGCTAAAAACTGCCTGTTAACTACCTGTTAACCGGCAGTTAATTGGCACTAATCCCCTTCCCGCCTCGGGGAGGCGGGTCCCAGCACAGGTCGGGTATCCACCTCCTTTGAAACTGGCATGGAGGCGGGTTGGGGGTGGGATGGGTTTGTGCCCCCCGATTTTGAGATTTTAACCCCCCCACACACCTCCAATCCCGCCTCCACGGCTCAATGAAAATCCTGCCCTTTGAGTCTGTCTTCACGGAGGAAGACATAAAAAACTTCCCAGAGATATGAGAAAACCAAGGGTGTGGCGAGAATGAGGAACTGAAAGAAATTAGTATTAATAAAAAAATAGTACTGGGGAAATTAATGGGACTGAAAGCCAATAAATCCCCTGGACCTGATGGCCTATATCCTAGGGTTTTGAAAGAGGTGGCTATAGAGATAGTGGAAGCATTGGTTGTCATTTTCCAAAGTTCCATAGATTCTACAATGGTTCCCGCGGATTGGAAGGTAGCAAATGTAACCCCGCTATTTAAGAAAGGAGGGAGGGTGAAAATGCGGAACTACAGACCAGTTAGCCTGACATCAGTAGTCGGGGAAATGCTAGAATATTATTAAGGATGTGGTAACAGGGCACTTAGAGAATAATAATAGGATTGGGCCAAGTCAACACGGATTTATGAAAGGGAAATCGTATTTGACGAGTCTGTTAGAGTTTTTTGAGGTTTTAACTAGCAGAATAGATAAGGGGGAAACAGTGGATGTGGTGTATTTGGATTTTCAGAAGGCATTCGATAAGGTGCCACACAAGAGGTTATTAAACAAAATTAGTGCTCATGGGATTGGAGGTATTATACTAGCATGGATTGAGGATTGGTTGATGGACAGAAAACAAAGAGTAGGAATAAATGGGTCATTTTCGGGTTGGCAGGCTGTAACTAGTGGGGTACTGCAAGGATCAGTGCTTGGGCCTCAACTATTCACAATCTACATCAATGATTTGGATGAGGGGACCAAATGTAATTTATCCATGTTTGCTGATGATACAAAGCTGTGTGGGAATGTAAGTTGTGAGGAGGATGCAAGGAGGCTTCAAGGGGATATAGACAGGCTAATTGAGTGGGGAAATAACATGGCAAATGGAATATAATGTGGAGAAATGTGACGTTATCCACTTTGGTAGGAAAAATAGAAAAGCAGAGTATTTTTTAAATGGTGAGAGATTGGGAAATGTTAGTGTTCAGAGTGACCTGGGTGTCCTTGTACACGAATTACTGAAAGTTAACATGCAGGTACAGCAAGCAATTAGGAAAGCACATGGTACGTTGGTCTTTATTACAAGAGAATTTGAGTATAAGAGTAAAGACGTCTTACTGCAATTATATAGGGCCCTGGTGAGACCACATCTGGAGTATTGTGTACGGTTTAGGTCTCCTTACCTAAGGCAGGATATACTTGCGATAGAGGGAGTGCAACGAAGGTTCACCAGACTGGTTCCTGGGATGGGGGGATTGTTCTATGAGGAGAGATTGAGTAGACTAGGTCTATATTCTCTAGAGTTTAGAAGAATGGGAGGTGATCTCATTGAAACATATAAAATTCTTACAGGGCTTGACAGGGCAGATGCAGGGTGGGTGTTTCCCCTGGCTAGGGAGTCTAGAACCAGGGGTCACAGTCTCAGAATAAGGGATTGGCCATTTAGGACTGAGATGAGGAGAAATTTCTTCACTCAGAGGGTGGTGAATCTTTGGAATTCTCTGCCCCAGAGGGCTGTGGAGGCTCAGTCGTTGAGTATAATCAAAACAGAGATCGATTCCCTCGTGCTCTGTGAATCACCTAGTGCCACATCCTCATTAACACTATCTAATGCCCCTTGAGTTAAAGTCTCTGAGCTCGGGCATGGGAATGAAGAAGCAAGTGATGCAGGGGTGAGGATTACACAGAAGGAGGTCTCTGCTAAAACTCATGGGTGAGTTTGAGTCCAAATTTATCTCCATCGTCTCCCTCTTCATCATCTTCCTCTTCATCTTCCTTGTCATCATAGTTCGCTAGGAAGTAATGTTGTCTCTGATCCTACTTCTCATCATCATCATCTTTTTCATGCTTCTTCCTTGATCTTGTGAAAATGCAGGAAAGGAGAGTACAACGTAAAACTGGGCGAGTGTTACCTCCTTGGGAATAAGGAGACAGTGAATTGAGGTGGACATTTTTGGCTTTGTGGTGCTTCACAAGGAGGCCATAGTGACAGTGTTCCGCCACTAACCTGGCCAGGGCAATATGCCCCAATTTTGCCATCTCCCATGGTAAGAGCAGAATGCACACCATGGCATTCCTCCTCCGAGGGCATGAGGTGTTTCAGGTTGGGAATGCCCTCTCCAAGTGGCCTACCTCTTGTGGGCATTGTGATCATTTTGTCCTGCAACAAGATTGAATAAATTAGGTGAAGGCTGGCAGTTGAAGCATGTGTGCCAAATGCTATGGGACAGCTGGAGTAAGAGATGTGGTGGTAGCAATCTGTTAAAGTAGTGGAAGGGGTTTTAGGGAGTGCATTCAAGTAATTGCTGTTAGATGAGATGGGTAGCCATACTTTAAGAACCTGAGTTTGTGCCCCCTTAACCAGAGTTAAAGGGTTAGTTGCACAGTTATTACTTTTAGACGGTAAAGAGTGTGCTGGTGTCCAGAGTGTCCAGGGAAGAAAAGTGATTAGTGACCAGTGTGTTATCTTGCCTGCCCTGGTTACGTCATTGAGCTTATTGTGGCACTGGTCTGCAGTCCTGGAAGTCAGAAGGTTGGCACTCAATGCCAACACCACCTCCCTCCATTGTGACATTTTTGGCAGACATCCTGCCATGGACATCCCTCCTCTGCTTTGTTTCATCACGGAGGGTTTGTAGGTCAGACTCTGTGAAATTGTGGCATCTTTTCTGCCTCTGTGTCATGCCCCTGTCCCTCCTTTGGCTGCCTCAGCCAAGTTTTCCTGTGTTACATAGTCTTCATGAGATATCCAGTAAAGCTAGCTAACACGTCAAGTGAGTGGGGGTAATTTTAACATTCAGTGGTGGAATGGACAATACTGGACCAGCCAGCCATTATACAGCCTGCCTGATTTTCCTTTACATCGACATCAATGTACAGGTAAATCGGGTGGGGTGTATAATGGGCAGCCAATTCAATATTTTCTGTTTTATGCTAGCTCCATAGACAAGCACAGTTCCTTACTTAGCTTCTGCTCCCTCAGCCTTCAACTGCAAACTTCAGCTAGAACTGGCTTTTTAAATGCTGCACTCTAATTTCCAAAAACCCCAGCCGATTACTCCCGTTTTACATTGCTTTTACACCAGTCACCACCCCAATGGGTATTCAAATGAGCTGACCCATCGGCAATTGCGATTATTTTTCCATTGGCGTAAAAGCAGTGCAAATCACTGGGGTCCAGTTTGAGTTTTAGGTGACTGATCGACAGAGTGCTCCAGCCGGTTGCCCATTTTTGCGGGGAAAGGCCCGCACGATTTTGTGGCCCCAGCCTAATTTAAATTTAACAAGTGAGCTGCAAGATGGCAAACAAGTGTTCCAATGCAGTTCACCAGCTTGCAGCCTCAAGATCGGGCAGGGACAGCCGCCAGCAAGGTAAGTTGAGTAGGGGTGTGGGGGGGTGGGGGTGGTTCACGATCGCGAAGGGCAAGATCCCAGGCAGCAGCGACCTAGATTATTTTTTAGGTCCTGGAGGAGCAAGAGTGCTCTTCTGTGGCCCACAAAAATAATTCAAAACTTACATTAGGCAGCCTGTTTGGTTCCATCTCCAGTGCAACCGGTTGGAGGCTGCATAGTGACCAAAAATTGCAATCGCCGTCCTTTATATTTTTATTCGTTCCTGGAATGTGGGCATCGCTGGCAAGGCCAGCATTTATTGCCTATCCTTAATTGTAATTGAGAAGGTGGTGGTGAGCCGCCTTCTTGAACCGCTGCTGTCTTTGTGGTAAAGTTTCTCCCACAGTGTTGTTAGGGAGGGAGTTCCAGGATTTTGACTCAGCGACTATGAAGGAACGGTGATATATTTCCAAGTCGGGATGGTGTGTGACTTGAAGGGGAACTTGCAGGTGATGGTGTTCCCATGTGCCTGCTGCCCTTGTCTTTCTAGGTGGTAGAGGTCGCAGGATTGGGAGGTGCTGCCGAAGAAGCCTTGGCGAGTTGCTACAGTGCGTCTTGTAGATGGTACATACTGCGCGCCGGTGGTGGAGGGAATGAATGTTTAAGGTGGTGGATGGGGTGCCAATCAATTGGGCTGCATTGTCCTGGATGGTGTTGAGCTTCTTGAGTGTTGTTGGAGCTGCACCTATCCAGGCAAGTGGAGAGTATTCCAATACACTCCTGACTTGTGCCTTGTTGGAAAGGCTTTGGGGAGTCAGGAGGTGAGACACTCGTCGCAGAATACCCAGCCTCTAACCTGCTCTTGTTGCCACGTTATTTATGTGGCAGGTCCAGTTAGGTTTCTGGTCAATGGTGACCCCTAGGATGTTGATGGTAGGGATTTGGCTATGCTAATGCCGTTGATTGTCAAGGGGCAGTGGTTAGACTCTCATTTGTTGGAGATAGTCATTGCCTGGCACTTGTGTGGCACGAATGTTACTTGCCACTTATCAGCCCAAGACTCAGTGCCATCCAGCTCTTGCTGCTTTCAGGCATGAACTGCTTCATTATCTGAAGAGTTGCGAATGGAACTGAGCCCTGTGCAATCATCAGCAAACATCCCCACTTCTGACCTTATGATGGAGGGAAGATCAGTGATGAAGCAGCTGAAGATGGTTGGGCCTAGGACACTGCCCTGAGGAACTCCTGCAGCGATGTCCTGGGGCTGAAATGATTGGTCCCCAACAACCACAACCATCCTCCTTTGTGCTAGGTATGATTCCAGCCAGTGGAGAGTTTTCCCCTTGATTCCCATTGACTTCAGTTTTACTCGTATTCCTTGATGCCACACTCAGTCAAATGCTGCCTTGATGTCAAGAGCAGTCACTCTCACCTCACCTCTAGAATTCAACTCTTTTGTCCATGTTTGGAGCAAGCCTGTAATGAGTTCTGGAGCCAAGCGGACTTATATCATAGGACCACGATTATCATATTAAGAGGGGTTTATAACTTGGAAACAGGTGGGCACTTTGGATACATGGCGGCTGGCCACTTTGAAAATGGAGCCGGCTACAGCATTGGTGTTAACAGGGCGGTAAGACTAGAGACCCCATGTTGAGGCCATTACCGCACTGTTAACAACAAGGCAAAAACAGTGAAAATTGACCCCAGTGTGTAATTTCTAGGCCAACATAGAGTCCATAACGGCATAGAAGGAGGACATTCAGCCCATCGAGTCCATGCCGGCTCTCTGTAGAGCAATCCAGTCAGTCCCATTCCCCTGCTCTATCCCCGTAGCCCTGCAAGTTTATTTTCCTCAAGTACCTACCCAGTCTCCCCTTGAAAACATTGAGTGTCTCCGCTTCCACCACTTCCGTTGGCAACGAATTCCAGGTCATCACCATTCACGGCGTAAAAATATTTTTCCTCACGTCCCCCCTGTATCTCTTGCCCAAAACCTTAAATCTGTGTCCCCTAATCCTTGTACCATCAGCTAGTGGGAACAGCCTTTCCCCATCTAGCCTATCCAAACCCGTCATAATCTTGAATACCTCTATCAAATGACCCCGCAACCTCCTTTGTTCTAATGAAAACAAATCCAGCTTCTCCAACCTGTCCTTGTAGCTAAGATCCCCCATCCCCTTAATCCTCTCCAAGTGCCCGTTCATTTTTTCCTTGATTATTGTTTCTAAAACTTTACCCACCACTGAAGTTAAACTGACCAGCCTGTAGTTATTAGGATTGTCCTTACACACTTTCTTGAACAATGGTGTCACATTTGCCACTTTCCTGTCCTTAGGCACCTCTCCCGCATCTAGGGAAGATTGGAAAATTATGACCGGCCTTCCGCTATCTCCTCCCCCAATTCCCTTAGCAACCTGGGATGCAAGCCATCTGGACCAGGTGACTTATCCACTCTAAGCATGCCCAGCCTTTCTAGTACATCCTGTCTATCAATTTTCACCCCTTCCATTGCTTCTACCTTTTTCACTTCTACCGATATTTTGTCAGCATCCACCTCCTTAGTAAACACCGATACAAAGTACTCATTCAGTATTCTAGTCTTGCCCTGCGCCTCTAAGCATATATCACCTTCTTTGTCCCTAATAGGCCCCACCCTGCCTCTTACTACCCGCTTACTGTTTACATGCTGGTAGAAGATTTTTGGGTTCCTTGTATATTAACTGCCATTCTACTCTCATATTCTCTCTTTGCCAATCTTATTTTCATCTTCACTTCCCCTCTCAACTTATTGTATTTGGTCTGGTTCTCCCTTGAAGAATTTACCTGACATGCATCATACACCCTTTTTTTTGTTTCATCATCTTCTCTATCTCCCTCATCATCCAAGGAGCCCTTGCTTTGGTTCCCTGACCCTTCCCTGTTGTTGGAATGTACCTAGCCTGTATTTGGAACATCTCTTCCTTAAAGATCACCCGTTGTTCGATTACAGTTTTTCCTGTCAGCCTTTGGTTCCATTTTACCCTGGCTAGATCCTTTCGCATCCCATTGAAGTTAGCCCTATTCCAGTTTAGAAGTTCCACTCTAGATTGTTCCTTGCTCCTCTCCATTGTTAATCTAAATTTTATGATACGATGATCACTTGTACCCAAGTGTTCTCCCACAGACACTTGGTCGACCTAACCCATCTCATTCCCCAGCACCAGCTCCAGCAATGCCTCCTCCCTAGTTGGGCCAAGAACATACCGGTCAAGGAAATTCTGAACACATTTCAGAAATTCCTCCCCCTCCTTTCCCTTTTCCCTAGCATTATCCCAATCGATATTTGGGTAATTAAAGTCCCCCAAAATCACAACTCTATGGCCTAGAAATTCAGTTGTTTGCGCCAGCAGCTAGCGCCTTAGGAGGAGGAGATGTGGGGCGCTAGGTGGCTAGCGGCCGGGCGCAGCGCGATCTGCGCCTCTCCCCAACTTCAGTAAAGATTTAGCGGCAGCGCAAAGCCTTTGCGCGCGCTCAGCTGCGCGCGTAGATCCTGACGTCATTTCATCGTGCAATGCCCTTTGTGCGCCCCGAACCGGAAATTCAGTGGCGCCGCCCTTCTTTGCGCCTGGCGCCCCCAGCGACTGGTAGAGGGGAACGGTTCCCAGTCGCTGCGGGGCGCGGGGGGCGCTATTTAAAGGGGACTCCTCCTGCAGTATAAGTGGCAGCCATTTTGTGCCAATCCCTCTGTGTGTGAGAGACGGATATTTGGAGAGAGACAAAGGCAGAGAGCTTTCTGCTTTGACTCAGCGCTTGCACAGGTACTTGTGGCTTCAGGCCAGAGCTTTGCACTTGGATTTCACTTTCAGTGCCATAGCCTTGAGTCGCCACATATAATGGGGGCTGCAATGGGTGGAAACATTGGCTTTCTGCATTGCATTCAAAGGGATCAGAGATGCCGTGAGAGAGTGTCAGTCATGGCCAGACGGAGATTGGCCAACAGGCGTCGGCACAGGAGGCCTTACCCACCCAGGGTATACCGCCAGCAGTTCTCATATCTGAACATGTCTGAGGAGCAGTGTGTTCGGAGGATGCGATTCAGAAGGGAGGTGGTCACTGAGATCTGCCACCTGCTTCGCAGAGATCTGCAGCCACAGCTGAGGAGCAGGACGTCTCTGTCAGTGGCAGTGAAGGTGACGGTGGCTCTCAACTTCGATGCCACTGGCTCCTTCCAATCTGCTACTGGGGACATTGCCAACATCTCCCAGTTCGCGGTACATTGCTGCATCCGCCAGGTGAACAATGCCCTTTTCAGAAGGAGACGTCAGTACATCTCCTTCCCCATGACCCTGGACAAGCAGCAAGAGCGTGCAATCGGATTTGGAAGAATAGCGGGCTTCCCCATGGTTGAGGGCGTAGAACTGATGAACCAGCAATGGTCAGGCCTTGCTTCAGGGTTGCAGTGTGCAGGGCATGGCAGCCAAACAAGTCGACCCTTCCCCTTTAAGAGCTGACCGGCGCCAGCGTGTCTGCCTTCATTGGGCAACTCGCCACACCTGCGCTGCGCCCATCCTCGGTGTTAACGCCCCGGATCGCCGGCTTAGCGCCTAATGATAGTAGTGCATCGCCTGCTTTAGCGCAGCAGCAACCTCTTGGGGCGATGCCACTGAATATCGGCGAAGGTGGCGCGAAGTTGCGCCGGGCGCAAACTTTAGCGGCCGCCCGGCTGTAGCGCCCCAAACGTGGCTATACTGAATTTCTAGGCCTATATCTCTTGCATATCTCTGCAATTTTCCTGCAGATTTGCCTATTACTATTTGGAGGCTGCGAGAATACCCCAATAGCGTAATCATACCCTTTTTGCTCCTCAACTCTAACCAAATGGATTCTTGTTCCCTCAAAAACATCCTCCCTTTCGAATACTACAATGTCTGCATAGAAAGAATTACTGCATCATGCTATGTGGATACATGGGGGCAAAAATTGGGTGACGTTCATTTTGGGGCGTGAAATAAAGAATAGATTTGCCTTTCTAATCTAGGCTTTATTAACTTAAAAATCCTGTAGCACATCTTCAACACCCAGTCCCAACTAAAGGCTGGAAAGAACTGAATTTAAGATGGCCACCACAAATCACATGACATCAACTACCAATGAGATTACAGCATATATCCCAAGGCAGGAAACAAACAACCAATCACAATACTTCTTACTAAACATAAAGAATAATCACCACATTCACCCCTCCTTTTAAAATATACTCCAACCTAAATAACCTTTACAATTTATAATTAATTATTTACAACTAAAACTATGCACAGACAAAATAAAACTATTCAACATGACACAATACTAAGTGAGCAACAACAATTAGTAACATTGCACATAAGTATTAAGTATCTCTCAACTAAAACAATATAATATAATATTTCAACAATTTTAAAACATTACTATCAATTTAAAAGTCCATTTTCAATCGGTCGACCGGATATCTTGTTCGTGTCGACCTTCTCAACCTTGGTGAAATTCCTTGCCCTCCCACACCAGGAGACACAGAAGTATCTTCTGCAGGAAGGCTATCCATATCCCGGTTTTCAACGGTTTCCGGATTAGAAATCCCATCAGGAGGTAAACTGGGACGGTCATGAACATCCATCGAGGGCTGACTAATAGAAGTATAATTATCTGCAGTCGGATTGGAAATATTCGTAGTATCTGTAACAGCATCCACATTATCTGAATCATGACTATTGTTAATATCCTCAGAAGAGGGCTGGCCACCACAAGGAGCCAAGTCTTTAATTGAAACGGTACTTTCTTTCCCATCCTGGAATCGAATATGAGCATATTGGGAATTTGCCTCCAACAGCTCCACCTCCTCCACTAAAGGATCATATTTTGACAATCTAACATGGCGTCGAAGCAGCACAGGTCCCTGCATAGTAAGCCATGAAGGTACCGAATATCCCGTAGTAGATCTCCGCGGATAGTTAAAGAGCCTTTCGTGGGGGGTCACATTAGTAGCCGTTGAAAGCAATGATCTAATGGAATGCAGGGCATCAGGCAGTACCATTTCCCACTGTGTATTCTTAAGGTTCCGGGATGTCAAAGCCAACATAACTGCCTTCCAGGTCACCCCATTGTATCGTTCGCGCTGTCCATTACGCTGGGGATTATACGGGGTAGTTCTGCTAGTAGAAATTCCCTGACTCTGAAGGTATTCCTTCAACTGGGAAGACATAAAAGAACTTCCCTGATCCGAATGGATATACGCAGGCATCCCAAAGATGACAAAAAGTTGAGTCAGACATTTGATAACTGTAGCAGCTGATACATCTGCGCAAGGAAAAGCAAAAGGGAACCTTGAAAACTCATCCACAACAGTAAATATATATCGGTTTTGAGTAGTTGAAGGAAGAGGCCCCTTGAAATCGACGCTCAAATGTTCAAAAGGAGAAGTAGCCTTTATAAGATGAGCTCGTCGAGGCTTAAAGAAATTCAGTTTACACCGAGCACAGATAGAACATGATGAAGTCATCCGCTTGACATCTTCAACTGAAAAGGGCAAATTCTTACTGCGTACGAAGTGTATCATCCTCGTAACCCCAGGATGGCATAAGGCATTGTGAAGATTAATAAGCGTATCTCCGTGAATCACAGAACAATAAGCCCTCAACAGCGCATCAGCAGCAACATTATCCTTCCCCGGACGATAAACTATATCAAAATGGTAACATGCCAACTCAATCCTCCACCTCATTATTTTATCATTCTTAATCTTTCCAAAATGTTTGACATCAAACATAAAGGACACAGACTTTTGATCAGTTACCAACGTAAAATGTCGCCCCGATAAATAATGTCTCCATTTACGCAGTGCTTCTACTATTGCATACGCCTCTTTCTCTATTGAAGAATGCCTTTTTTCACTATTGTTCAAGGTACGTGGGAAAAAGGCCACAGGTCTTCCATTTTGGTTCAGAGTAGCCCCAATTGCAAAATCAGAAGCATCCGTCTCAATCACAAAAGGAACCTGCTCATCAATAGAATGCACAACTGCTCCAAGGATATCCTTTTTAAAATGATCAAAACACGTCCTGGCCTCCCATGATAGAGGATATGTCGTAACCCGAATAAGAGGCCAGACCTTCTGTGAAAAATTTGCAATCCAATTAGAATAGTAAGAAAACAGTCCAACAACTCGTTGCAAAGCCTTAGAATTAGTAGGACAAGGTAAATCAATCAATGGTCGCAGACGTTCTGGGTCTGGTTTAATCTTGTTTCCCGAGATAATGTACCCCAGTAGATTTACCTCAGTGGTCGAAAAGGTACACTTCTCTTTATTGAAAGTTAAACCAACTTTTTCCGCAGCTTGAAGGAATCTTTCTAAATTAGAATCATGCTCCACCCTTGATTTGCCACACACCGTGATGTCATCTAAGTATGTAAAGGTGTCAGAGAGAGAGTTATCACTTATAAAAGCATCCATTGCCCGTTGAAAACAAGCAACACCATTAGTAACACCAAATGGTATTCGGCAAAACTGATACAGCTTTCCACCAGCCTCAAAGGCCGTATATGGTTGATCCTTCTTAACAATAGGAATCTGATGATAAGCACTCTTTAGGTCAATAGTGCTAAAAACCTTATACTGAGATACTTTATTGATAAGCTCATCAATCTTAGGCAAAGGGTATGCATCTAATTGAGTATACCTATTAATAGTTTGGGAATACTCTATCACCATTTGTTTCTTATGTCTCTCGTTAGTCGTGACAACTACCTGTGCCCGCCAAGGCGAACAACTAGGTTCAATGATTCCTTCCAATAAGAGACGTTGAACTTCAGAATTAATAAATTCTCTATCCTGACTGCTATACCTTCTTGACTTGGTAGCAATTGGCTTACAATCCGGCATCAAATTGGAAAAAAGTGATAATGGAGAAATGGATAAAGAGGTTAATCCACAAATAGATAAAGGTGGCTTAGTCCCACCAAATGAAAGACTGAGAGACTCGTGTAACTGAAGCACATCATGACCAATCAAAATATCCGCACAGAGATTAGGCAAAACAGATAGGCGTATATCAGTATACGTATTACCTAGAAGAATCAATTTCACAAGGCAACAACCAGCTACTTGTGAAGTGAGAGTCGTCTGAGCCATACACACCTGATAGGAAACAGGCGAAATTTTCAAATGCTTCTCCTTTACAAACTGAAGACTTATAAAACTCTCAGTACTGCCCGTATCTATAAGGGCCTTCACTTCCAACCCATTAACTTGGGCCGTAACTATAGCTTTGTTTAGGCCATGAGCAAATGCAGCAGAAATTGATGCAATAAACGCCCTATCTAAAGGCTGAATAGTCACAGAGGAGGTAATTGAACCTAATGATTTACACACACGTGCGTAATGACCTCTCTTGCCGCATTTACTACACACAGCCTCCCGAGCAGGACACTTCAGACGAGGGTGCCGGACGTTCCCACAAAAATAACACTTCTGAATCCTAGAGGCAACAGCCGCTGAAGTAGAAACTGTTTCAGAATCTAGTAAACCACTCCTATTAAGTCCACATAATTCCTTTTCATCCGGAACTGCCGAAACCACAGTCACAGGCCAATTAAAAGAGCATAAGAATCCAAACTTCTCTGAGCCACATCCAATGTAGAAGCTTGCTCAAAAGCACTCTTAAGATCCAAAGTCTTATTTTCTAACAACCGCTGATGAATTGATCTAGACAGTAATGCATTAATAAAAGCATCCCGTACCGATTCTTCCTTATATTCTTCAGCCGTCACGGCCTTATAATTACAGTTAACACTAAGGCACCGAAGTGCTTGTAAATAAGTATCCAAAGATTCTCCCACCTGCTGCCTACGGGCAGATAGAAGGTGACGTGCAAATACCTCATTCTTTGGTTTAACAAAAATCTTTTCCAATGTAGAAATAGCCACTTCGTAAGTTTTACAGTCCAAAATGTACTTATACACATCCGGAGCAATGTAGTTGATCAGCATATTCAGCTTATTTAGAGACTCTTGATCCAACACGCCCAAAAAGTTTTTAAATGTACAATACCAATGTTTCCATTTATCATCCACTCCTGCAGAATTAGGGTCAGCATTGAATCGTTCTGGTTGAAGGTATCGCTCCATTCTGACATAAAGTTATTGGGCCAGAAATTCGTGAACGGGGCTTGCCGCGCGTGCAAGGTCCCGATTTGCACTTACCCGACGCGCCTGCCGATCACCTCCAGGGATGCCTGGAATTCCATTTTGAATCTGAAGAATCCCGGGCAGCGTTTGACGTCACGCCGCCCAGGAGTGCAGCCAGCGCGAAGCCTGGAGCGCACTGTGCAACTGAGACACGCCCCTTGAGGTCTCAGTTTAACAGGACATGCCCCCAATGTTTCTGCCAAGCTGCTAAGCATTTTTACATGTTTAAATAGGTTTTTGGAAGTTTTTTGAAGCTTTTGGTAACTTTTATAAACTTTTAAAAATGTTTACATTATTTTGAAGAATCTAAAGTAGTTTTAAACAGAATTAAAGCAATTTAAAGACTTTTAAAGGCCCTAAAAGATTTTTTTAAATTCCATTTATTTATTTAGCAATGTCGTCGTCATACGTGTCTTCACACTGTTCCCTTTGGGGAACTGTATGAAGTGGTGGAAGGATTTATGGCCATGATTAACGCTCATTCCGTGACCGTAACCATCTTTGAACCAGCCATTAGTGCGGTTAGTCCTATGGCGGGAGGGTTTTACGGGCTCCCACAAGCTATACAAGGAGGGGGGGCCATCCACACCCACGGACGCAAATATCCCACTGGATGTCAACCCAGAATTTAGAGCCGGAGCTCCGACTCCACTTGCCGGGACTGTCTGGAGCGGGGTTCGAAACCCTACCCTGATCTGGCCCAGCGGCGGGGATCCTACCGCTATGCCAAAGGCCCAATCCGATTAGCAACGTGAAATGGCTGGAATGAGCACAATTCACGGCATTAAAAGAACTCACAATTGAACTGATGATGACCTCAGCAATCTCCTCAAGGAGGTGGAGGCGCAGCGCCTGCTCATCATTGGTAATGAGAAGTCAAAGGCGCCGCAAAAAGGGCAGATGATAGCTTGGTCTTTCAAGTGGCAGCATAGGGCTCCAGTCACGGGGAGGGAAAAGGCGCAGGAAACGTATGGGTGTCACCTTTTGTGCGGAGTGGGCCTTATGCGTAGCAGTAAGCATCCCCGCCGCTGGGCCAGAAGGAGTAGGGTTTCGAACCCCACTCCAGACAGTCCCGGCAAGTGGAGTCGGAGCTCCAACTATAAATTCTGGGTGGACATCCAGCGGGATACTTGCGTCCGTGGGTGTGGGTGGCCCCCCCCCTCAGATGGGTTGTGGGAGCCCGTAAAACCCTCACGCCATAGGACTAACCACCCTAATGGCTGGTTCAAAGATGGTTACGGTCACGGAATGAGCGTTAATCACGGCCATAAATCCTTCCACCACTTCATACAGTTCCCGAAAGGGAACAGTCATAGAGTCATAGAGTCATAGAGTTTTACAGCACAGAAAGAGGCCCTTCGGCCCATCGTGTCTGCGCCGCCCATCCATCCCTGTCCAGTCTAATCCCATTTTCCAGCATTTGGTCCATAGCCTTGTATGCAATGGCATTTCAAGTGCTCATCCAAATGCTTCTTGAATGTTGTGAGGGTTCCTGCCTCTACCACCCTTTCAGGCATTGAGTTCCACATTCCAACCACCCTCTGGGTGAAAAAGTTCCTCCTCAAATCCCCTCTTAATCTCCTGCCCCTTACCCTGAATCTATGCCCCCTTGTTATTGACCCCCCTACTAAGGGGAAAAGTTCCTCTTTATCTACCCTATCTATGCCCCTCATCATTTTGTACACCTCAATCAGGTCCCCCCTCAGCCTTCTTTGCTCCAAGGAAAACAACCCCAGCCTGTCCAGCCTCTCTTCATAGCTGAGGCGCTCCATCCCAGGTAACATCCTGGTGAATCTTCTCTGCACCCTCTCCAAAGCAATCACATCCTTCCTATAGTGAGGCGACCAGAACTGCACACAGTACTCCAGCTGTGGCCTCACCAGCGTTTTGTACAGCTCCATCATAACCCCCCTGCTCTTATATTCTATGCCTCGGCTAATGAAGGCAAGTATCCCATATGCCTTTTTAACCACCTTATCTACCTGTTCCGCTGTCTTCAGGGATCTATGTACATGTACACCAAGGTCCCTCTGACCCTCTGTACTTCCTAGGGTCCTACCACTCATTGTGTATTCCCTTGCCTTATTTGTCCGTCCAAAATGCATCACCTCGCATTTTCAGGGTTAAATTCCATTTGCCACTTTTCCGCCCATCTGACCAACCCGTTTATATCGTCCTGTAGCCTGAGGCTTTCCTCCTCACAATTTACCACCCCACCAATTTTCATGTCATCTGCGAACTTACTGATCATACCTTTTACATTCTCATCCAAATCATTTATGTAGATCACAAACAACAAGGGACCCAGCACCGATCCCTGAGGTACCCCACTGGACACAGGCGTCAGTCACAAAAGCAACCTTCGACCATCACCCTCTGCCTCCTGCCACTCAGCCAGTTTAGGATCCAACGTGCCAAGGCACCCTGGATCCCATGGGCTCTTACCTTCTTGACCAGTCTCCTATGCGGGACTTTGTCAAAAGCTTTACTGAAGTCCATGTAAACCACATCCACAGCATTTCCCTCATCCACCCCCCTAGTCACCCCCTCGAAAAATTCAATCAGATTTGTCAGACATGATTTACCCTTGACAAAGCCATGCTGACTATCCCCGATTAATCCTTGCCTCTCCAAGTGGAGACTAATTTTGTCCCTCAGAATTTTTTCCAATAATTTCCCTACCACAGATGTTAGGCTCACTGGCCTGTAATTCCCTGGTTTATCCCTGCTACCCTTCTTGAATAATGGTACTACGTTAGCTGTTCTCCAGTCCTCTGGTACATCCCCTGTGGCCAGAGAGGTTCTGAAAATTTGTGTCAGAGCCCCTGCAATCTCCTCCTTTGCCTCCCACAGCAGCCTGGGATACATCTCGTCCGGGCCTGGGGATTTATCCACTTTTTGGCCTGCTAAAACCGCTAGCACCTCCTCCCTCTCGATGCTAATATGTTCAAGTATGTCACAGCCCCCTTGCCCGATTTCTATGTCTGCATCGTCTTTCTCCATAGTGAACACAGATGCAAAAACTTCATTTAAAACCCCGCCTACATCATCTGGTTCTACACACAGATTGCCACTTTGGTCCCTAATGGGCCCTACCCTTTCCCTGGTTATCCTCTTGCCCTTAATATACTTATAAAACATCTTAGGATTTTCCTTTATTTTGCTCGTCAGTGTTATTTCATGGCCCCTCCTCGCCCTCCTAGTTTCTTTTTTAAGTATGCCCCTGCATTTTTTATACTCCTCTAGGGCTTCTTCCGTCTTTAGTCTTTTGTAACTGCCAAAAGCCCCCCTTTTATTTCTAATGCATTTTTGTATATCCCTTGTCATCCAAGGTTCCCTTTGCTTGTTGGTCCCACCCTTGACCTTTACAGGAACATGTTGGCGTTGTACTCTCTCTATTTCCCTTCTGAAAGTCTCCCACTGTTTTGATGCGGATTTTCCTATAAGTAGCTGCTCCCAGTCCAATTTGGCCAGATCCTGCCTTATCATATTAAAATCGGCCTTCCCCCAATTTAGAACCCTTATTTCCGGGCCGTCTTTGTCTTTTTCCATGACCACCTTAAATCTCACCGAATTGTGGTCACTGTCGCCAAAATGCTCTCCTACTGACACTTCCACCACTTGCCCGGCTACATTCCCCAGAATTAGGTCCAGTACCGCCCCCTCTCTTGTAGGACTTTCTACATGTTGGCTCCAGAAGCTCTCCTGGATGCACTTTAAGAATTCTGCACCCTCTAAGCCTTTCACACTCTGACTATCCCAATTTATATTGGGGAAGTTGAAATCCCCCACTATTATTACCCTATTATTTTCGCACTTTTCTGAGATTTGCCTACATATCTGTTCCTCTATCTCCCCCTGACTATTTGGGGGCCTATAGTACACTCCCAGCAAAGTGCTTGCCCCCTTTTTGTTTTTAAGTTCTACCCATATGGCCTCATTAGAGGAACCCGCTAATATATCATCCCTCCTTACAGCAGTAATTGACTCCTTAATTAATATTGCAACACCCCCTCCCCTTTTACACCCCCCTCTGTCTCGCCTGAAGATTCTATACCCCGGAATATTGAGCTGCCAGTCCTGACCCTCCCTCAACCATGTCTCCGTGATAGCAACAATATCGTACTCCCATGTGTTCAACAACAACTTCAGTTCATCCACCTTATTTGCAAGACTCCTTGCATTAAAATAAATGCCTTCCAGCCCTGCCATATTCTCTTTTGCCTTCACATATTTGCTTTGCCTTCCCAGCTGACTTGTTTTTCCCTCTGTATTTGGCTGTAAATCACCCCCTACTATAGCTCCACTCTACCCCATCCCCCTGCCAAGTTAGTTTAAACCCCCCCCAGCAGTGCTAGCAAACCTCCCCGCAAGGATATTGGTTCCCCTCTGGTTCAGGTGTAAACCGTCCGACTTGTACAAGTCCCACCTTTCCCAGAAGCAGACCCAGTGATCCAGGAAACTAAAGCCCTCCCCCCTGCACCATCCCTTTAGCCATGCATTCATCTGTTCTATCTTCCTATTCCTATACTTACTAGCACATGGCACCGGGAGTAATCCAGAGATTACAACCCTTGAGGTCCTGCTCTTTAATCCTTCACCTAGCTCCCTAAATTCTTGCTGCAGGACCTCATCCCTCTTTTTACCTATGTCGTTGGTACCAATGTGGACCACGACCACTGGCTGTTCACCCTCCCCCTCCAGAATGCCCTGCAGCCGCTCAGTGACATCCTTGACCCTGGCACCAGGGAGGCAACAAACCATCCTGGATTCACGTCTACGGCCACAGAAACGCCTATCTGTTCCCCTTACTATAGAATCCCCTACCACTATTGCTCTCCCACTCTTTTTCCCCCCTTCCTGGGCAGCAGGAGCACCGCCAGTGCCAGGAAGTTGGCTGCTGCTGCCTTCCCCTGGTGAGTCATCCCCCTCAACAGTATCCAAAGCGGTATACTTGTTTGAAAGGGGGATGTCCGCAGGGGTTCCCTGCACTACCTGCCTGCCTTTGTTGCTCCGCCTGATGGTCACCCCCTGTGCTGCCCTACCCTGAGGCATGAACAACTCACTAAATGTGCTATCCACGAGCCTCTCAGCATCGCGTATGCTCCAAAATTCATCCACCCGCAGCTCGAGCGCCAGTGTGAGGATACGTACGTGTGAGGATACGTACGACGATGACCTCTTGCGCAATGCACCTCCTTGGACCCTCAGTCGCAGATGCGAGGGGGCAAATCGTGCAATTGTTAAATTTTTCATTTTATTGACATGTAAAATGTTGGCCCAGTAATTCCCTTCCAAATGCGCGAGTACGGTCGGGGGTACTTATGCGTCTGGCCGGAGGAAATGCCGGTTTTCAGCATGCACAGCGCATGCGGGGAAAACCGGCATTTCCTGTCCTCTGAACGAAGGGGTTCAGAGGCAGAACGCGTGCGCAGTAAAATTCGCCGCTTTCATTCATGCTTTCAGTGAGGTCAAGTCCTTACAACTTACACATGAAAAAAGCATGGGTACAGTTGCTCCAGAGGCTGCGGAGGAAGATATTTCTTACCGTGGAGCTTCTGAAAGTATGTATGTCTGTATATATTCCTTTGCGTGTTATGTATATATTCCTTTACTTATGTGTATGAATGTATTATTTAATTATGACTTTCAGAGAAAGTAACTTATTGGAAAATCATAATTAAAAACATACATTCATACACATAAGTAAAGGAATATAAAACATACATACATATACGTAAAGGAATATATGCGGACATACATACATAATTACTTATTACTGATGAAAAGTTTCTTTCTTAAAAGTGCTGGAAATGTTACATTACTCATTTTAGAACACTCATTTTCACATTCAATTCACACAGCCACAATTGCTCCTTCTACCTACCGTTCTGAAAACCCGTTTAAAAAAAAAAATTTAAACTTTAAAACTTACTTAAAATTTCTTAAAATAACTTCCCTCCCTTTCCCAAACAAAAATATTGCCTTTCAGAAGCTCCACGATAAAATATATCTTCCTCCGCAGCCTCGGAACAACTTTACACATGCTTTTTTCAAGTGTAACTTGTAAGGACTTACCCTCACTGAATCCATGAATGAAATCGACGAAGTTCACTGCGCAAGCGCTGCCCGTGCAGTCGCACGCGCTGTGCCTATGAACCCCTTCGTTCCGAGGTCTGGAAATGCCGACGTTCCCCGCATGCACTGTGCATGCTGAACGCCGGCATTTCCAACGGCCAGATGCGTGAGTACCCAGACCGTACTCACGCATTTGGTCACGAATTTCTGGCCCAATAAATTGAAATAAAGAATAGATTTGCCTTTCTAATCTAGGCTTTATTAACTTAAAAATCCTGTAGCACATCTTCAACACCCAGTCCCAACTAAAGGCTGGAAAGAACTGAATTTAAGATGGCCACCACAAATCACATGACATCAACTACCAATGAGATTACAGCATATATCCCAAGGCAGGAAACAAACAACCAATCACAATACTTCTTACTAAACATAAAGAATAATCACCACAGGGCGCTAATGTCATGGCCCCGAAAAAGTTAGCACTTCCTCGCCGTAAATTCAGTAGTAGTGCCCCAAGCAGGAAAGCACTCCACCTCCTGCTTAGGGTGCTATTACTGAATTTCATGGCGCTACGTGCAGCCGCGCCACCTGCGTTGGCTCGTAGCACCGCGTCATTGCAGGGCTTCTCCCCTGATTAAAGGGGAGGGGCCTAGCGCTGTGCCGGGCTGAGCGATTGCGGCTGGCACCCTGCATAAAAAAGTGAAAGGGGGCAGGTGCTGGCAGTCGGCCAAAATTAAAATGGCTGCCCGGCACCTGCCCTTTAAGTAGCGCCACTGCTGCAGCAAAACCGCCCCCTGATCCTGTTGCACATATTGTCCGGCAACAGTTCAGGGGGCGCAAAGGAAGTTTGCGGCTGGGGCGCAAGCAGGGCGCTACGCATGGTAATGATGTCATTGCCGACGGCGCAGTGGCACAGGGCGATACCGGCTACCGCTGCTGCTAATCTCCTGCTGCATTTTGCGGGAGGTTTTAGCGGCACCATGTCTGGGCGCTAGGGGATTTGCCCCGTGGGCGCTAACGAGGAGCGCAAACCAACCCAATTTTTCCCCCATGGTCTAATACTGAAAAAAATAGCAGATTGTTGAAATGATAGTTTCATGTTAATTTTGATAACATTTCCAATAGACATTTCAGATCCTGTTCCTACTTGCATTCTCTTGTCATATATGTGCCTCTCTTTCCTCTTTTAAGACGCTCCTTAAAACCTACCTCTTTGACCAAGCTTTTGGTCACCAGCCCTAATTTATCCTTATGTGGATCGGTGTCAATTTTCTTGTCTTAAAATACTCTTGTGCAGCGCCGTGGGACATTTTATTACGTTAAAGGCGCCATATAAATACAAGTTGTTGTTGTTGTTGTAGATGGCTAGTGAGATTGATGCTTTTTATGGAAAACGTGGATGCATTTGTAGCATTGGTAGTCATCACTGGCAGGTTATGCTTCCAGATAAGTCTTCCTTTCTATTTTCTGTTGCACAGCTACCACCCACTGATTTTTGGAGTTTGCGATGGCAGCATGTCAGCCTGTTAAGTTCATGACAGCACATTCCCTGTCATTCACTTGCACTGCATAATTAATCAGGTTTTGCTTGTGCATGTTGCTGAACCATTTATGCTGACTGACTCTCCTTGAGTCCACCATAAAAGATTCATTTTGGGAGCTGTTGCTTTTCCATTCTCACTGCAAGGTCGATCCAGCACAGACGTGCTTTCACAAGCACTGTCTCAATGCTGATGGTGTTTTCCCATGCTAGAATCTCAGCAATGGGTACTTTGTCCTGCCATTTGACGTTCAGGAAGGTCTTTGTCAAATTGCTGGACTGCAGAGTTATGGTAAAAGCAAAGTTGCCACAGACTCTATTCTAATGAATTACTTTAGATGATAATGTGGGGGTTGCATATTCATAAGACAGGTCTGTGTCCTGAAAAAATTTAAATATCGACAGTTAGTCTTAAAGCAATATGCCATCATTTGGTGACAGGCAATTCTCAAAGGCTGCCATCTGCTAAAACTCCTTTTTGACCTGATCAACCCTCCTTCTTTCTGTGTCTGCCCCTGGAAAAAACTCTCTCCCAACTCTCTTACAACTGCACTTATGAAATCCCAACTGTCCAGCATCTGGCCCTCTATTCACCATGATATTTCTGCAGCTACCGATCTGCTCAACCGCACCCTCACCACCAGCTTTGAAGCCCTAGTCCCTACTAAAACAATTACCCTCTCTCACCCTGGCCATTCCCCTGGTATGGCTCTCATCTTTGCTCTCTTAAGTCCAGGGGACGCAGACTTGAACAGATATGGCGGCCAACTGGCTTAGCCATTCACTGCCAGATCTGGCTGGACCGCATAAAGGATTATCGGGTCCTACTCTCGTCTGCCAAAAATTGCTCACTATTCCAGAATCATTCTGGAATGCAAAGACAAACCCCGGCTCCTATTCTCTACTGCTAACCATCTTCTTAAACCCCTCTCCCCTGTCTCCTCCACCCTCCCCTCTGATAACAAGTGTGAGGAGCTCATGACTTCTTTGTCTCTAAGATTGAGACTATCCATTCAGTTGCCTCTGCCACTTCCCTTCCATCCCCAAGCCCACTGGGCCAAACTTCCACTGAGCTTCCCCCCTGCCCTAGTCCTGAAATCACATCTTTCTCCAGTTTCTCTCTGATCTCCCCTCATGACCTCTCCATGCTCATCTTGTCCATGAGACCACCTCCTGCTCCCTCGACCCGATTCCCACCAAACTGCTGACCACCCAACTTCCTTTTCTGGCTCTCATGTTAGCTGATATTGTTAGTGGTTCTCTCTCCTCAGGTACTGTCCCCTTCTCCCTCAAATCTGCCGTCATCACCCCTCTCCTCAAAAAACCAACCCTTGATCGCTCCGTCCTTGCAAACTACCGCCCCATCTCCAACCTCCATTTCCTCTTCAAAGTCCTTGAACGTGTTGTTGCCTCCCAAATCCGTGCACATCTATCCCGCAATTCCATGTTTGAATCACAGAATCACAGAATCTACAGTGCAGATAGAGGCCATTTCGGCCCATCGAGCCTGCACCGACACATATCCCACCCTATCCCCGTAACCCCACGTATTTAATCCCCTAACACTAAGGGTCAATTTATCATAGCCAAATCAACCTAACCTGCACATCTTTGGACTGTGGGAGGAAACCGGAGCACCCAGAGGAAACCCACGCAGACACAGGGAGAATGTGCAAACTCCACACAGACAGTCGCCCGAGGCCAGATTTGAACCCGGGTCCCTGGCGCTGTGAGGCAACAGTGCTAACCACTATGCCACCGTGCCCCTCTAATCCACCGAATCCCTCCAATCAGGTTTCCGCCCTTGCCACAGTACCGAAACGGCTCTCATCAAAGTCACAAATGACATCCTTAGTGACTGTGACAAATGTAAACTATCCCTCCTTGTCCTTCTTGACTTGTCTGCAGCCTTTGACATGGTTGACCACTCCATCCTTCTCCAACGCCTCTCCACCGTCGTCCAGCTGGGTGGGACTGCACTCACCTGTTTCCATTCTTATCTATCTAATCGTAGCCAGAGAATCACCTGCAACGGCTTCTCTTCCCGCTCCCGCATTTTACCTCTGGTGTCCCCCAAAGATCTATCCTTCGCTCTCTCCTATTTCTCATCTACATGTTGCCCCTTGACGACATCATCCGAAAACACAGCATCAGTTTCCACATTTACGCTGATGACACCCAGCTCTACCTCACTACCTCTTCTCTCGACCCCTCCACGGTCTCTAAATTGTCAGACTGCTTGTCCGATATACAGTTCTAGATGAGCAAAGATTTTCTCCAATTAATATTGGGAAGACCGAAGCCATTGTTTTCGTTCCCCGCCACAAACTCCGTTCCCAAGCCATTGACTCCACCTCTCTCCCTAACATCTGTCTGAGGCTGAACCACACTGTTCGCAACCTTGGTGTCATATTTGATCCTGAAATGAGCTTCTGAACACATATCCGCAGCGTAATAAAGACCGCCTATTTCCACCTCCGTAACATCCCCCGTCTCTGCCCTTGCCTCAGCTCATCCGCTGCTGAAACCCTCATCCATGCCTTTGTTACCTCGAGACTTGACTATTCCAACGCACTCCTGGCTGGCCTCCCACATTCCACCCTGTGTAAACTTGAGGTCATCCAAAACTCTGCTGCCCATGTCCTAACTCACACCAAGTCCCGTTTGCCCATCTCCCCTGTGCTCGCTGACCTACAATGGCTCCCGGTTAAGCAGTGCCTCGATTTCAAAATTCTCATCCTTGTTTTCAAATCCCTCCATGGTCTCGCCCCTTCCTATCTCTGTAATCTCCTTCAGCCCCACAACCCCCCCCCGAGATATCTACGCTCTTCTAATTCAGCCCTCTTGAGCATCCCTGATTATAGTCACTCAACCTTTGGTGGCCGTGCCTTCTGTTGCCTAGGCCCTAAGCTCTGGAATTCCCTGCCTAAACCTCTTTGCCTCGCTACCTCTCTTTCCTCTTTTAAGACGCTCCTTAAAACCTACCTTTTTGACCAAGCTTTTGGTCATCTGCCCTAATTTCTCCTTCTGTGGCTCGGTGTCAATTTTTTTGTCTTACAATGCTCCCGTGAAGCGCCTTGGGACATTTTACTACGTTAAAGGTGCTATATAAATACAAGTTGTTGTTGTTATTGTTGTAGCTGTCTCTGCTGGGCTGGCCACTGGAAACCAGTATAATTACTTGTTCACTTAACAATAGCTGTCGTCGCCTGAGACATGCGATGCAATGTGGATGCTTAACTGATACCAGATATGCCTTCCAGTTATCTGAAAGGGGCCTGGGACAATAAAGAATAATACTGCTGTAACCTTTACATATGCAGACATCGCATGACTTCAGGCAGCACTGAAGTCAAGATTTCTCTTTGTGGTTATTACAGCAAGAACTCCATTAAATCATCTGGATGTCTGTCAGAGCCAGGAAAACCACTTGTGAAAATATTGGGCTGAATTTTTAGCTTTGAGTCGGGTCGGGTGCATGGGGGCCGCGTAGTGGGTCGCTATCCTGAACTTTCCATTAGCACGCTCTGCAGTGTGTGTTTAACCTAAATATATAAATTGAATAGTCATGCGGGTTTCCACAGTGTCAGCTGTGGCTCAGTGGGTAGCACTTTTGCCTCTGAGTCAGAAGGTTATGGGTTCAAGTCCCACGACAGAGACTTGAGCACACAAATCTAGGCTGACACTCCAGTGCAGTACTGAGGGAGTGCTGCACTGTCGGAGGTGTTGTCTTTCGGAGGAGATATTAAACCGAGGCCCCGTCTGCCCTCTCAGGTGGACGTGAAAGATCGCTGGCACTATATCGAAGAAGAGCAGGGTGTCCTGGCCAATATTTACCCTTCAATCAACATCACTAAAACAGATTATCCAGTCATTATCACATTGCTGTTTGTGGGAGCTTGCTGTGCAGAAATTGGCTGCTGCGTTTCCTACATTACAATAGTGACTACACTTCAAAAGTATTTCATTAGCTGTAAAGCGCTTTGAGACGTCTGGTGGCCATGAAGGGTGCTATATAAATGCAAGTCTTTCTTTCTTTCCCGGCCAATTAACTGGAGTGGGTCCGATGACGTCACAGATGACCCGCCTTCAGCGCACCTATTTAAAGGAGCCTTGCACACATCAGAGTTGAAGGTTGTTGGAGGTGGTTCTGAGGTTGTTGTGAGAGGTGGTTGTTGCTGTTATATAGTTACAATAGTTTCACTGTGAAGTTTCAAGCATTTATAATCAAGGATGCAGGCTCAGCACCAGAAGGCTGTGCCTAGGTTTTCTGATTCCTCCCTGGAAATCCTGCTCCAGGGAGTGAGAGCACGGAAGGAGGTCCTCTTCCCTGGTGATGGTAGGAAGAGGCCAGCCACTGAAACAAAGAGAGCATGGCTGGAGATTGTCCACGAAGTTTCCCTTGCACAGTTGCAGGAGGAGCAGACTTTGGCGGGGCTCTCACATCCAAAACCCAGAGGAGGGAAGTGAGCAGCCTGCCTCTACTTCTGCTGAAGCCACAGGGGGTGCATGTCATAGAAGCACTAGAAAAAAAAATGACACAATTGTAGATGCACAAGGATATGTACATGTGTGTTTTCCAAGATGTCACATTGTTAGGTTTCAGTTCTATTTATAACCCAAATAAATTTATTTATTTGCACCACATTCCTTGGTGTCCATAAATACAAGTCTTGTCCATTTTTGCCTGCTACCTGGGAAGTGGCCTTGTCACTTAGAGTGAATGGTGAGGCATTACTTAACCTCGAGCAATGGGTGTGTGTGTGTCCAGAATGGTTTAGTCATTTGAGGACAGCTTAGTGATCTTGGTCGGGGTTGGGGGGGGGGTGCGGAATTTGTTTCAGCATCTGGGTGCCATATGGGTGCACTGGTGCAAACTAATTAAATACTGCCATTATGAGTCCAGCCCAGGCCTCCCGCGCAGCAAATTGCGCCGCTATTGGTGCCATCTGCACCTCAGGTTCCTCCTCCTCCTCCTCGTGTTCCACCTGCTTCTCCTCCTCGAAGGAGGCTTTGCGCTCCGTGCCTTGCTCCTCCTGCAGCTCCAATCCTCGCTGCTGCGCTATGTTGTGCAGCGCGCAGAATACGATGATCATTCTGGAGACCGTGGCTGGTGCATACTGAAGGGCTCCTCCAGATCTGTCCAGGCACCTGAAGCACATCTTCAGCCTTCTGATTACTTGCTCTATTACACATCTGGTCGTGATGTGGGCTTGATTATTACACTCCTCGGCCTCTTTGCTTGGTCTCCTCAAGGGTGTCATCAGCCATGTCTTCAGTGGATAGCCCTTGTTTCCAAGCAGCCAGGTGGTAAGTCTGGTCGCAGGTGCGAAGAGCTGAGGGAGGGTGGGCTGGTGCAGGATGAAAGAGTCATGACAGCTCCCTGGGAATCAGGCACACACATGAATGATGATCTTTTTGTGGTTGCAGAGAAGCTGCACATTGAGGGAGTGGAAGCCCTTGCGGTTCACAAACACTCCTGGGTGATGTTGGGGTGTCTTGATGAGCACATGTGTGCAGTCGATAACACCCTGCAACTGTGGGAAGCCAGCCAGATCAGCAAAGCCAAGTGCCTGCTCAATAACACTGGCTTCATCAGTGGCAAAGTTTACATAAGTGGCTGCCTTGTGAAACAAGGCATTGATCACCTGGGTGATGCATCTGTGGGCGGCCGACTGCAAAATCCTGCAAATGTTTGCTGCAGATCCCTGGAAGGATCCTGAGGCGAAGAAGTTGAGGTGGCGACTTTGACAAACACTGGTAAGGTGTGTCCACCAGGTCCACTTGGAAGCAGGTCTTGTTCCAGCATGCTACAATTGTCTGCCACAACCTGGCATGATAGCCTGAGCCTCCTGAAGCATTGCTGTTCAGTCATGTCCAGGAAGCTCATCCTCTGCCTGTATACCCTGTGTTGGGTGTATTGCATCCGGCGAGGTGCCCCCCTGTGCTCATCCCCTCTCTCCTGTGGAGCAGTAGGCTGCTGAGGAGAAGGCTACTGCAGCTGCTGGTGTTGCTGATGCTGTTGGTGCTGAGGCTCATCTTGGTCCAAATCCGAGGTCCTAGGTGAAGCAGCATAAGTGGCACCCGTGCTGATCTGATAGAGGCCAGGTAAAGTGAAGATCAGAGGCGCAATCCCCCAATGTAGTGAGAGTGGCTTCCAAGGTTGCAGAAATCACCTGCAAACTCCTGAAAGCAAATTCTCTGCAACTAGGCTGCCAGCGAGAGCCTTTCCCTTAGACAAGGAAGCAGCTGTGAGGTGTGAGTGTTTATGTGATTATTTCAATTATCAATTGTTCAACTCACATAATGGCCGCTCACTTCTCGCCTTGCTTTGACAGGCGAGTTTCAGGAAGCCCGTGAATTCCGTGCACAAACAGTAAAAGCTGAAAAACCATCTTAATGGCCTGTTAACAACTTAAATACGTCAATGAGGCCACCCGCCTTTCCCAAGCGGGTCTCTGGCACATCGAGAAAGGCGCTGGAGTAAAAGGTGGAAGTCGGCGGGTTCCCGACACGCTGTCAATTTTAGCGCTTTTAACAGCCCACCCACTCGCAAACCCGCAGTCACTTCAAAGGGAAAATTCCGCCCATTGTCTCTCTTTGAATTTCTATGGCACTTTACATATTTTGCTCTAATCAGGTATATTTTCTAAATATTAAGACCTAAACAAAAACTCTAAACCATTCAAGCAAATGTCGACAGAACCAGCTTGCCTTGCTCTTGAAAATACTAATTACAGATGGCACTCTTCATGAAAGGTCTAACTCAGTTAATTATACTTCGCTAATGAATATTTTGTCTGAGGAGAAAGTTCTTTGAACAAACTGAAGTCACAATTGTATGCTTCCCTTTATCTTGGCCAATATTTTTGAAATTATTTTGAGAAATTACTTGAACATGCCCTTTGAAATGGAAATGCAGCCTTGCTGAGACTTGCAATTTGTTCAGAGCCAACATTTTCCTGTCTGCCATTCTACGCAGGCTGTGGTTTGACATCGCAGTATCTAGCCAAGCACCAACACCACATCCCTTGTTACTCTGCCTGTGGGGTTAACATCCTTTAGACAACATTTAAGAAACTAGAACTCCGAACAGGGCCACAACATTTATGAAATCCTGTTTTACAGCTTCAATCTGTAGCTATGCACTAAAAAAGTGACTTTTATCTTTTACAAAATTGCTTTTAATTACTGGTGTAAGAAGTCACACAACACCAGGTTATAGTCCAACAGTTTTATTTGAAATCACAAGCTTTCGGAGCGCTGCTCCTTCATCAGGTGAAGTGGAGAGATGCATAAAGACACAGCTTATATAGTCAGAGAATAATGCCAGATGATTACAGGTAATCTTTCTAACTGCCATTTATCACACCTCGGCAGAGAGATAATCACAGCAATCAAAGGTGTGAATGGTGTCCAAACAGGTCAGTCAGGAAAACATTACATCAAAGAACAATGAGGTGGGGTCACAAGGGGTCAAATGTTGCAGATGCTGGGGTCTGTATGAAAAACAAAAAACAGACAAAAAAACATTTTTTTTGCTGGAAATCACAGCAGGTCCGGCCGCATCTGTGTAGAGAGAACAAGCCAACGACGACTCGAGTCTGGATGACCCTACGTCAGGTGGGGTTACATGTAGCTTGTTATTTCAAATAAAACTGTTGGACTATAACCTGGTATTGTGTGACTTCTTACATTTGTCCACCCAAGTCCAACACCGGCATCTCCACACCTTAATTACTGGTGTATGTTCTGATAAGTCAGAAATGCCACACAAAGCCAGCTCTAAGATAAGACAATTATACAGACTTATCCTGAAGTAAATCTTTAAAGTGACATCCGACATACAGCAGTTGAAAAATAAAAGACTAAAGAATAGTATTGGTGGAAAAATGTAACCCTCAATTTTTTAGTACATCAAAGACTGTCCTTGACCCAAGATGTTAATAGATGGGTACTCATCTATAAATAACTTTAATTCAGCTAATAACTATGCTTTTTTAAAGTTGTATGGATTTTTTTTCTTTTTGGTAAGCTTTTATCCTGATTAAGTTAAATAACATTAGCACTGTAAATGGAACACTTTAGGATTTTGGACATCCAGTGTCAAAATGAAGCACTCCCAGATGATGTCCAGCATAGGCAGGGCCACATGTTCTCTGCAGTTGTACAATTATGGAAACCGCAAAGGAATTTCTTCCCTGCCATTTATTTTTGGATGCGACTGCTGCCAACGAACCCAAAGTCGTTGCGCTTGTGCAGTTCCAGTGTTTTTTTGTTTGTTCTCGCCAGACTTCCCACAGATTAGAGAGAGAAAGGTGAGGAGTGGAAATTTCAGGTATTGTGAGGCCTGTAGTGTGACGTGATATTAGGATGTTGTCAGCTTGTGAGAGTTTTATTGTAGTCTCACAGAGTGTGTTTATCACTATCAGGTCATCTGTTGTAGTTTGAACACGTGGCTGGTGAACAGAATGCAGGTGCAGGATGTTAGGATTTAATCGGCTGGGAAAAGGATCATTAAGAAAGAGAGTCGAGACAGTGCGGAGAGATAGAGAGAGCAGTGCTAGACAAAGACACTGGGGAGGAAAATGAGAGGGAGGGTGGAGAAGGAATGCAAGAAGAGAGAACGTGGCAGCAGTGTGATTAATTCATCAGAATGAACTGCTAAAACTTCCAGTACAATTTAACGAGGAAATGTGACTTGAAGGTGATATTAGGATGTTGTCAGATTGTGAGAGTTTTATTGTACTCTCGCTGAGTGTGCTTATCGCTATCAGCTCCTCCGTTTGTTGTGGTGAGCGTTACTTTTTCAAATTTGGGACCTGACATTTATGCACAGAATGCTTCTGCGCAGCTTATGGTAGCTTTCGGTTCGTTGGCAGCACTCACTCCATTTATTTTTTGTTGTGGCGGTGACTAACACTATACTTAGTTGACATTCGCTGTGCTTGTTGACTGTAAGCACGTTTGCTAACCTCACCTACTGTCTTCTTCTTAGGCAGTCCCTCGGAACTGAGGATGACTTGCTTCCACATTAAAAATGAGCTTGCAGGTGGCTGATTTGTTCAATGCGGGACCTACAGTCTCTGTCACAGGTGGGGCAGACGGTGGTTGAAGGGGCAGGTGGGTGCTTGGGTTGACGTGCGCTCCTTGCGCTGCTTGCGCTTGGCTTCCGCTTGCTCCCGGCGAAGAGACTCGAGGTGTTCGGCGCCTTCCCGGATGCTTCTCCTCCACTTTGTGCGGTCTTGGGCCAGGGATTCCCAGGTGTCAGTGGGGATGTCGCACTTTTTCAAGGAGGCTTTGAGGGTGTCCTTGAAGTGTTTCCTCTGCCCACCTGGGGCTCTCTTACCGTGCCGGAGCTCTGAGTAGAGCGCTTGTTTTGGGAGTCTCGTATCGGGCATGCGGACAATGTGACCCGTCCATCGGAGCTGATTGAGCGTGGTCAGAGCTTCGATGCCTGTGTGACCAGTCAATGCATTGCAAGTACTGTCAACAAATACTGCTGACAAGTGCAATCAGCAATTATTGTTGGTAAGCACAGGTACCGTGGGCCAGTGTAATTATCGTGAACCAGGTACAGCATCGCAGTGAAAGAGGGGTACAGTAGCATAGTGGTTATGTTACTGGGCTAGTAATCCAGAGTCCTGGACTAATGATCTCAGAGATGTGAGTTCAAATCCCACCACGGCAGCTGGGGAATTTAAATTCAGTTAATTACATAAATCTGGAATAATTACTAGTATTGTGACGGATCGCCACCTAAACGGGCGCAATCCACTTTTCCGTCCGTGGACAATAAATTGGGCACCTTGCCTTTAAGAAGCATGCTGCCTTTAAGGCATGACAAAGGAGCGGGCGTCGCCCTCAGTGTGTACTCAAAAGCGCGGGTGTCGCCCTCAGTCTGTTTTCGGGTTTAGCAGAGAGAGGAGCTGGGGCAGCCATCTCTCAAGAGAATGTAATAAAAGCCATGTGTTCCTCAGATCGGTTCGGCCTCCATTCGTGTTCCGCGGCAGCTGCAACATTGGTGACCCCGACGCTCAGAACGTATTCCGAGCACTGCAATGGCGGACACGAACGCAGTTTCCGTGAAACTGCCGGAGTTTTGGGAAAACCAGCCCGAAGCCTGGTTCCTCCAAGCTGAGTCCCGATTCCGGCTGCGACACATCACCACAGATGGGACGAAGTATGATTACCTCGTCGCATCACTCGGTAGCTCCACAGTCACGAAGGTCTGGATAGCGCTGCAGAACTTACCAGAGGAGGGCAAGTATGCACATCTTAAGGCCGCGCTCCTTAAAAAATTTACGACCTCGACATACCAGCGAAACTGCCGCCGCCTCAACCTTCCAGGCCTCGGTGACGCCTCACCGTCAGACCTCCTCTCCCACATGCTCTCACTCACCGACGAGAGCCGACCCGGGTCCCTCTTCCGCACGCTGTTCATCCGCCAGCTACCTCCCAGCATCCGCCCAGCGATCGTGGCGTCCGGCCTCACGGACCTAGAAGCCCTGGCCGACGAGGCCGACAAGCTGCTGTCCGCTCACTCCAGCCACGACGTCGCTCCGGACCTGGCAGCCACAGCCTGGGCGCGCCCCTCACCGGCCACCACGCGGCCACAAGGCCCAGCCATGGGGCCCACGGGGCCTTCGCGCCCCACAAACCCGGGCTACTGTTACTACCACGCACGGTTTGGCGCCAGGGCACAACGGTGCACACCTCCCTGCTCCTTCAAGTCCGCCCCCGTACCAGCCCCCGCGATGGCCGTGGGCAACGCGGGCTCCCTGCTGTACGTCACGGATGACAAAACTGGCCGCCGGTTCCTGTGCGACACTGGAGCTCAGCACAGCATCATCCCGGCCTCCGCCCTCGACATCCAAAAGGGCGAACGAGGACAGGCGCTGGCTGCCACTAACGGCTCGGACATCCGGATGTATGGCACCCGCACAGTCACCCTTGACCTCGCTGGTCGCCGCTACCGATGGGAGTTCATCACTGCCAAGGTACTCTCCCCTCTCATCGGCGCAGACTTCCTGTGCGCCCACGGCCTACTGGTAGACATCCCTCGACACCGCCTCGTGGACATGAACACCATGTCCCCCATCCTGGGCGCCATGGCCCCCTGTCAACCCGCCGACATGGCGTCACAGTGCCACGCCCGGGCCACGGATGACTACTCGGCACTCCTGGCCGAATTCCCGGCCCTCACCAACCCGACCTTCTCCGCGGAGGTCGCCAAACACGGGGTGGAACACTTCATCCCCACCACAGGCCCCCCAGTGTACGCCCACGCCCGCAGGCTGGACCCGGCCAAACTGGAGATCGCGCGGACCGAGTTTGCCACTATGGAACAGCTCGGCATCATCCGCCGCTCCAACAGTCCCTGGGCCTCCCCACTCCACATCGCCCCCAAACCAGGCGGGGGCTGGCGCCCCTGCGGGGATTACCGCCGCCTCAATGATGCCACCACCCCTGATCAGTACCCCGTGCCGCACATTCAGGACTTCTCGGCTAGACTGGCTGGCCGCTCAGTCTTTTCCAAAGTTGACCTGGTGCGCGGCTACCACCAAGTCCCCGTACACCCCGCGGACGTCCCCAAGACGGCCGTAATCACCCCCTTCGGGCTTTTCGAGTTCCTGCGGATGCCCTTCGGCCTCAAAAATGCGGCCCAGGCATTCCAACGGCTCATGGACTCGGTCCTTCGGGACCTGAAGTTCCTGTTCGTCTACCTGGACGACATCCTGGTAGCCAGTTCCTCCAAGCAGGAACACCTCGAACACCTTCGTATCCTGTTCGGGTGCCTCAGCGACCACGGGCTCATCCTCAGCCCAGCCAAGTGCCAGTTCGGTCTGGACAAGATCGACTTCCTCGGCCACCACATCACCCATGCTGGGGCCATTCCCCTGCCCACCAAGGTGCAGGCCGTCCAGCAATTTCCCCGCCCCACCACCATCAAAGGACTCCAGGAGTTCCTCGGGATGGTGAATTTCTACAACCGCTTCATCCCCAAAGCGGCGTCCCTCATGAGGCCCCTGTATGAAGCCCTCCGGGGCAGGAGCGGCAAGATGGCGGTCGAATGGACGGCAGACGTATCAGCCGCCTTCAACTCCACCAAGACCGCGCTCGCCGACGCCACCCTGCTCGCGCACCCACGGCCCAATGCCAGAATAGCGCTCACCACGGACGCCTCCGACCACGCGGTCGGCGCCGTGTACGAGCAGTGGGTCGACGGCACCTGGCAACCACTTGCCTTCTTCAGCCGCCAACTACACCCCCTGGAGGTCAAGTACAGCACCTTCGACTGCGAGCTCCTCGCGCTGTACCTGGCGGTCCGCCATTTTCGGTTTTTGCTGGAGGGCCACCCCTTCACTGCATTTGTCGACCACAAACCCCTGACATTCGCAATGGCAAAGACAACTGATCTCTGGTCTGCCAGGCAGCAGCGCCAGCTCGTGGCAGTGTCCGAGTTCACCACGGACATCCAACACGTCTCCGGCCGAGACAACGTGGTAGCCGACTGCCTCTCCCACCCCGCCATCCACGCCGCACACCTGGCAGTCGACTACGCTCAACTCGCAGCAGACCAGCTCATGGACCCTGATCTGCTCTCCGCACCTACCAACCTACCAGGGCTACGCCTGGCCGACGTCACCTGCGGCCCGACCGCAGTCACGGTCAAGTGCGACATATCCCTATCTCAACCTCGGCCCGTCGTCCCAGCGTCCTGGCACCGCCGGGTATTCGAGATTCTCCACAACCTCTCCCACCCCGGCGCCCGCGCATCCATCAAATTGGTAGCCAACTGCTTTGTCTGGCGCGGCCTTCGCAAGGATGTGCGTACTTGGGCCAACTCCTGCCTAGCCTGCCAACGGGCCAAGGTGCAGCAACACACGAAAGCACCCCTCGAGGAGTTCACCGTCCCTTCACGTAGATTCGACCACATCCACGTGGATGAAACTCTTCTCCAGTTAGCCAACAACAACAATTTGGATTTCCTTAGCACTCTTTACATGCAGAAAGATGTCTCAATGTGCTTCATATTAAGGAGGTGGACACTGAACAGGAGAAGTGGAGGTGGTTAGGGCAGGAGAGCAAAGGCAAAGGGCAAAGAAAACGGTTTTGAGGAAGCTCTTGAATGCAACGAGGGAGATGGCAAGGCAGAGGAAATCAGGCAGGAAGTTCTATGTAAAGATGATCTGGGTAAAATAGGCATTAGACCTTCAAATTTCACACCCGCGATCTGTTGCGCCTGATCTGGACCGGAAGTGCGCCGGACACCATATTGGCTCAGACCACTTTTAGTCGTCCGGGGTGTCACCCTTGTTGTGTATTTTAAATGTTGTATTTGAATTGTCCCACATAGCTTACCATAGCTGTGATGTGCAATGCATTATGGGAAATAGAGTGCATGAAGTTGAGAAGATTCTGGAAAGTGATGGCTGTGAACTGAACTCTGTCTCCTGCGTACTCTTTTAATTGTTATACAAGCAAGGTTATTAAACTCTTGAGATTTAACAAAAGTGGCGGCGAGGACATCTGAACTTATGTGGCTCTACTGTGCGGAAGATATTCGTGTTTTACATGTTTAAAACTGTTATTTTTGCCGTGGACAGTTAAAAAAGAGGCTGGCTCGAGGATACAGGAGCTTGAAATGGCGGGAAGACGAGACGGCATATAAGGTACTAACGACTTGAAAAAGGGGAGGAAAAGCAGTGAGTAAATGGGGAAGGACATTTATTCAACTGTGAAACGATCTGTGAATTGAAGCACTAAATAACTGATAGTGATTTTAGTTGAGTTCAACATTGGAAGGATCCTTAGTGAATGATAATTAGAAGCCTGAGAGAAGGAAAATGGCTGGAATTATCAGTAACATTGGACCGTTTGATGAGAATGTCGAACAATGGAGCTCATACACAGAATGATTTGAATACTTCACACAAGCAAATGACATTGGAGGGAACAAAGTAGTACCTACATTGTTAAGTGTGATGGGACCAAAGACTTTCAATCTTTTGCGTACTTTAGTGCATCCAGATAAACCAGGGATTAAACAATGTAGCAAAATTGTGGAGATACTAAAAGGGCATTTTTCACCCAAACCCCTAGTCATAGCTGAGAGGTTTAGGTTCCACAGGCGTAACCAGGAAGAAGGAGAAACAGTGACCATGTTTGTAGCTGCAAGACTATCAGAGCACTGTGAGTTTAATGACGTGCCAAATGATACTATAAGAGACAGGCTAGTGTGTGGTATGAGAACTGAAGCCATACAGAAGAGACTATTAACGGAGAGTAATCTGACTCTACAAAAGGCCATTGAAATCAGTATTTCCATGGAATTGGCAGCTAAGGAAGCTCAACAGTTGGGTGCAACAGAAAAAATGCACAAAGTAAGAACAGAGAGCCAAGGGCCATGCTTCCATTGTGGCAAAACGGGGCATCTTGCGTCTGTATGCTGGTGTGTGGACATGGATTGCCACAGCTGTGGTAAAAAGGGACATATTCAGCGCGCATGCAGAAATAAAAAGGACACAGAGAAAACGTCAAAGACGGAAGGAAGAAAAAAAACATTCAGACAAAAGATAAAGAAACATATCCGCTCTGTAGAACAGGACAAAACAGAGGCAAGTGACACTTCAGAGGAGGAACTATCACTGAACGTGCTGACTGTAGCTGGGGATTCGCATGGCTACTGGGTCTCACCCTTGCTAGAGGGGCAGCCTGTGCGAATGCAGATCGATACCGGGGCAGCAGTCTCTCTTATGTCAGAGACAGTCTACAAAAAGACATTAAAGCACCTTCCACTTCAGCCAGCTAACATAGCGTTAACGACATATACCGGTGAAAGAGTAACTGTGAGAGGTATCACTGAGGTCACAGTTCAGTTGAATGGACAAACTGGGAAGTTACCACTCTACGTAGTTAAAGGAGACTACCCCGCCCTGCTGGGACGTTTGTGGATGGAGAGAATAAAATTAGACTGGTCATCAGTCTACATGATGTCACACAATGATTCAGGCTTACCAGCCATCTTAAAGAAACATGCAGAAGTCTTTAATGGAGAACTGAGTAACATGAAAGATATTACTGTGAAGCTTCGTATTAAGCAGGATAGCAAACCCAAGTTCATGAAGGCATGACCCGTACCTTCTGCCATCAGACCAAACGTCGAGGCTGACTTAGAAGCCCAAGTTGAAAGCGGAGTACTAGTACCAGTCAGCGTGAGTGAATGGGCAACGCCCATCGTACCAGTGCTCAAGAAAGGGGGTGGAGATAGGATATGTGGAGATTTTAAAGTAACTGTTAACCCTGTATTGTCAGTGGAGCAATATCCGCTCCCCCATATTGATGATTTGTTTGCGGGACTTGCTGGGGGCCAGAGGTTTAGCACAATCGACCTCTGTCAAGTCTACCTGCAAATGCATGTGGATGAACAGTCACGAGAAATGCTGACTATTGTGACGCACAAGGGTCTATTTAGGTATCGTCGACTTCCTTTCGGAATTACATCAGCTCCAGCGCTTTTCCAACGTGCTATGGACCAGATCCTTAGTGGATTGCCTGGAGTCCAGTGCTACTTAGATAATATCTTAGTTACTGGGTGTGATGACCAAGACCATCTGCGTAACTTGGACGCAACGCTACAGAGACTGAGGGATTATGGACTCAGAGTTCACAGGGATAAATGCGATTTTTTTCAGGCATCAGTTGAGTACCTCGGTCATGTGATCGATGCCACAGGCCTTCACAAGGCACCGTCCAAGGCCAAGGCAATCGTGGATGCCCCAGCACCTGAAAATATCAGCCAGCTGCATTCTTTTCTAGGGTTACTGAACTACTATGGACGGTTCATACCGAACCTGGCCTCGATGCTGAGGCCGCTGCATTGGTTGCTATGTAAAGACAAAAAGTGGGAATGGACTAACAAGTGCCAGGAGGCGTTAATGACAGCAAAGGACATGCTCCTGAAGTCAGAGGCTTAGACGCATTTTAACCCTTCATTACCAATACAGTTAGCTTGCGATGCATCGTCATATGGTGTGGGAGCGGTCATTTCTCATATCATGCCAAACGGAGAAGAGAAGCCGATAGCATTCGCATCTAGGACTTTGAACAGAGCTGAAACTACGCCCAAATAGAACAAGAAGCACTGAGCATCGTTTTTGGCGTTCGCAAGTTTCACCAATATTTGTACGGGAGACAGTTCACTCTACTAACAGATCACCGCCCTCTCACGACCATCTTCGGGCCACATACAGGGATTCCGTCACTTGCTGCGAGCAGAATGCAAAGTTGGGCACTGCTGTTGTCTGCACACACATTTGACATTAGATATCGTAAGCCTGACCTGCACGGCAACGCCGACGGTCTTTCCAGGGTGCCGCTGCCTCTCACCAAGCCTATGACGCGTAGCATGGACATCTGCTATTTTAGGCAGGTGGAGAATGTGCCTGTTACTTCGACACAGGTCCGACGAAACACCAGAAACGACCCAGTGTTGTCTGCAGTGCTGGACATTATCATCAGGGGCAAGCTTGACAGCGATGACCCAAACCTGAAACCATATCTCTTAAGGAGAAACGAACTGTCGGTGCAGTCTGGATGCTTGCTGTGGGGGAGGAGAGTGGTTATTCTACCATCGCTACGGAAACCAGTGTTACAGCAACTGCACTCCGGACACTGCGGAATGGTTCGTATGAAAGAAATAGCGAGGAGCTACTTCTGGTGGCTGGGTATGGATGGATAGATTGAGGACAAAGCTAAAACCTGTTCCTCATGTCAGAGAGTTCGTAATGTGCCACAGCTTGCACCTCTTCACCCCTGGGACTTTCCGGAGGAAGCATGGCACCGCATTCATGTAGACTTTGCAGGTCCATTCGAGGAGAGAATGTTCCTGGTGGCTGTTGACGCGCACAGTAAGTGGCCAGAGGTTGTTATAATGAGGTCCACCACCGCTGAGAAGACCATCGAGAAGTTAGGTGAGGTGTTCAGCCGATTTGGATCTCCGATGCAACTTGTCTCAGACAGCGGTCCACAGTGGGTGTCACAAGAAATGGCTACATTCCTGCAGGTGAATGGTGTACAACATATCAGGGCTGCACCATACCGCCCTGTGGCCAATGGTCTAGCTGAGAGGTTTGTTTAGACCATGAAACACTCTCTAAAGGCATCGCAAGGCCAGGGAATGCTTCATCAGCGCCTGAATAGTTTCCTGTTGAGTTACAGGAACACACCACATGCGACCACCAAAGCATCACCTGCCTCTCCACTGCTCAAAAGAGAGCTACGAACCAACTTCAACCTGCTGAAACCGCCAAAGGTGAAAGACGTGGTACAGTATCAGCAGGACAAGCAGATCAAGCGACGTGAACAACGCTCCAAAGACAGAGTCTTCAGTCCAGGTGAACATGTGTTGGCACGGAACTACAGTGGTGGACCTAAGTGGGTTCCTGCTACTGTCATTGCACAGACTGGTCCAGTATCCTACACTGTACAGACACCCGAGGACATTGTCTGGAAGAGACACACCGATCAGCTTCTACGAAGTGCAGCAACACCCACTGAACCACCAACAGCAGTTTATCTGCCATTGGGTGACGCTGTGGGTCATCCGCTTTCTACATCGAGAGGCTCACCTTCTGAGGAAGCAGCCGCTTCAGCCCCTATCTCATCAGCAAGTGAGACCTGTATACAGGCACCTCAGCCGCCTACACCTGTGAGAGACAATGAACTGGAGAGCCAGGTTGACCGCCGGTATCCTACCAGAGAGCGGCGGGCCCCTATACGTTTGAACTTATAACTCAGAGGCTTACCCTTTATCTGGGGCAGAATAATCCCCATGGGTATAGCCATGGTTGGAGGAAGTCTACCCTCACTCCCAGGTTATTGTGTTTAAAAATGTTGTGGTTCTATTGGGACATCTAATGTAAAAGGGGAGGAGATGTGTATTTTGAATGTTGTATTTGAATTGTCCCACATAGCTTACCGTAGCTGTGATGTGCAATGCACTATGGGAAATAGAGTGCATGAAGTTGAGAAGATTCTGGAAAGTCGTCGTCGTACGTGTCTTCACATTGTTCCCTTTGGGGAACTGTATGAAGTGGTGGAAGGATTTCTGGCCGCGTTAACGCTCCTTCTGTGACCGTAACCACCTACATACCAGCCATTAGGGTGGTTAGTCCTATGGCGGGAGGGTTTTACGGGCTCCCACAACCCATACGAGGTGGGGGGGCCACCCACACCCACGGACGCAAGTATCCTGCTGGATGTCAACCCAGAATTTAAAGCTGGAGCTCCGACTCCACTTGCCAGGACTGTCTGGAGCGGGTTTCGAAACCCGACACCTTCTGGCCCAGCGGCGGGGATGCTACCGCTATGCCAAAGGCCCACTCCATTCTGGAAAGTGATGGCTGTGAACTGAACTCTGTCTCCTGCGTACTCTTTTAATTGTTATACAAGCAAGGTTATTAAACTCTTGAGATTTAACACCCCTGACTTAAACACTCGGCTCCTTAAATATGCAAATCAGGGTCCTTAACAAGTTTTAAGACCCTGAATATGAAATTCAATTACAACTGGGCGGAGCCAGAGCCACACATGCTTTGCCTGGGTATACTAGGCCTTGAGCATCCTAATCAGCAGCCCTTAAAGCGACTGTTGGAGGGTGCTCAGCTAAAGGCAGACAAAATGTTCAGTTTTTATTTTTATGGACCCAGGAGAGGGAGGAGTGCTCCTCCTGGGTGCACAAAAAAACTCCGGCCTGCTGCCAGCATTTTTGAGGCCCACCCCAGGATTGTCTCCTCCTCCCCTCTCAGACCTGCTCAGGCCTCAGGCTGGCACAGATTGGCATATGGAGCAATGGGTCCACCGACTTTATGCCATTTTAGGCACTAGTGACTCTCTAGCCTAGTAACACCACTAATGTTTAGTTGGCTGCACTGCAACTCTACCTTTCAAATCTTAACGTGATAACTGTGGTACTGCAGTATAACACACCACAATGCTATGGGCTTATAGTTGAGTATGCACTTAAGCCAAATACACTGCTATACTATATGGCATTATATATATTTAATTCAATATAATAAACACTATAACAAACACATTTGATGTCCCCAGCCCAGATAGACCTGCCACACAATCTACATTCTCTTGCTGCAGAATTTGGTTGGGCTTGGTGCAGAAATTTGCTTTGAGGTGCCACAGATTGCTAGGGATCCTGAGCATGCTTTTCATGCAGGACACTGCTTCCTTGACTCTACCCAACAAGCCTACGGCATTCTTAAATTATCGATAACTTTAAACCAAATTAGCATCAGATTGTCAATGTATTACCCTACATGCTGTTAGATGATGAAATAGTTAGAAAAATTATAATGGGACACACACTGTACAACATTGGACAGTCCAAATTTATATTCATCACAATGTAATTTCTCAAGCACAAAACATCATTGCTCGCTGCACCACCAGAGGTGGTCATTTCTTGGAAGTACTGGAGCTTGAGACATTTTACAGAATTATCTTTGGACCTTTCTGATAATGATCTGCATAGAATCTTACAGCACAGAAATAGGCCATTCAGCCCATCGTGCCTGTGTCGGCGCTTTGAAAGAGCTATCCAATTAGTCCTACTCTCCTGCTCTTTCCCCATAGCCCTGCAATTTTTTTCTTATCAAGTATTTATTCAATTGCCTTTTGAATGTTATTATTGAATCTGATTCCACCACCCTTTCAGGCAGTGCGTTCCAGATTATAATTCGCCCTTCCTTCGCCCTTCGCCCTTCGCCCTTCCTTCGCCCTTCGCCCTTCGCTCTTCCATCGCCCTTTGCCCTTTGCACTTCCTCCACCCTTCACCCTTCCTCCACCCTTCCTTTGCCCTTCCTTCGCCCTTCGTCCTTCCTTCACCCTTCGCCCTTCGCCCTTCGTTCGCCCTCCCTTCACCCTTCGCCCTTCCTTCGCCCTTCACCCTTCGCCCTTTGCCCTTTGCCCTTTGCCCTTCACCCTTCCTTCACCCTTCACCCTTTTCCCTTCGCCTTTCCTTTGCACTTCCTTCATCCTTCACCCTTCCTTTGCCCTTCGCCCATCCTTCACCCTTTGCACTTCCTTCGCCCTTCCTTCGCCCTTTGCCCTTTGCCCATCACCCTTCGCACGTCCTTTGCCTTTCGCCCTTCCTTCGCCCTTCGCCCTCCCATCGCTCTTCGCCCTTTGCCCTTCGCCCTTCGCATTTCCTTCGCCCTTCCTTCAATCTTCACCCTTCGCTCTTTGCCCTTCCTTCGCCCTTCGCCCTCCCATCGCACTTCGCCCTTCGCCCTTCGCCCTTCACATTTCCTTCACCCTTCCTTCACCCTTCGCTCTTCGCCCTTCACCCATCCTATGCCCTTTGCCTTTCCTTCACCCTTCCTTCACCTTTCCTTCACTCTTTGCCCTTTGCCCTTCCTTCGCCCTCTCTTTGCCCTTCTTTTGCCCTTTGCCCTTTCTTTGCCATTCCTTCGCCCTTCACCCTTCGCCCTCCCTTCACCCTTCACCCTTCCTTCACCCTTCGCCCTTTCTTCGCCGTTCCTTCACCCTTCCTTCTTCAATGAAGAGTGAAGAGTGAGTGGAGAATGAAGAGTGAGTGAAGAGTAAGTGAAAAGTGAGGGAAAAGTGAAGAGTGAGTAAAGAGTAAGTGAAGAATGAAGATTGGGTGAAGAGTGATGCATGAGTGAGTGAAGAGTGAGTGACGAGTGAGTGGAGAGTGAGTGGAGAGTGAAGAGGGAAGAGTAAGTGAAGAGAGAGTGAAGAGTGAAGATTTAGTGAAGAGTGAAGAATGAAGAGTGAATAGTGAAGGAAGAGTGAAGGAAGAGTGAGTGAAGAAAAAGTGAAGAGAGAGTGAAGGGCGAAGTATGTGAAGAGTGAAGATTGAGTGAAGAGTGAGTGATCAGTGAAGAGTGAAGAGTGAGTGAACAGTGAAGATTGAAGAGTGAGTGAAGAGTGAAGAGTAAGTGTAGAGTGAGTGACGAGTGAAGATTTAGTGGAGTGAAGAATGGAGTGAATAGTGAAGGAAGAGTGAAGAGTGAGTGAGCCGTGACTGATGAGTGAGTGAAGAGTGAAGAATGAGTGAAGTGTGAAGATTGAGTGAAGAGTGAGTGAAGATTGAGTGAAAAGTGGAGTGAAGAGGGAAGAGTGAGTGAAGAGTGAGTGAAGAGTGAAGGAAGAGTGGAGTGAAGAGTGAGTGAAAAGTGAAGAGTGAAGTGTGAGTGAAAAGTGAGTGAAGTGTGAGTGAAGAGTGAGTGAAGAGTGAAGAATGGAGTGAAGAATGAAGGAAGAGTGAAGAGTGATTGAGTGAAGAGTGAAGAGCGAGTGAAGCATGAGTGATGAGTCGAGTGAAGGGTGAAGCTTGAAGAGTGAGTGAAGTGTGAAGAGTGAACAGTGCATGAAGAGTGAAAGTTGAAGAGTGAATGAAGAGTGATTGATGAGTGAAGAGTGAAGGGAGATGATTGAATAGTGAGTGAAGATCGAAGAGTGAGTGAAGAGTGATTGAAGTGAGTGAACAGCGAAGAGTGAAGGAGTGAACAGCAAAGAGTGAAGATTGAAGAGTGAGTAAAGTGTGAAGAGTGAAGTGTGAGTGAAGTGAGTAAAGAGTGAAGAGTGAAGACTGTGAAGAGTGAAGAGTGAAAATTGAGTGACGCATGAGTGAAGAGTGAAGAGTGAAAGAGTGAGTGATGAGCAAAGAGTGAAGATTGAAGTCAATCTTTATTCATTCTTCACTCACTTCACTCACTCTTCACTCTTCACTCACAACTCTAAACTCACTCTTCACTCATTATTCACTCATCACTCTCTTTACTTTTCACTCTTCACTCATCACTGTTCACTCTTCACTCACTCTTCACACATCACTCTCCACTCACTCTTCATGTGCTCATCACTCTTCACTCACTCTTCACCCTTCACTCTTCACTCACTCTTCACTGATCACTCTTCACTTACTCTTCACTCTTCACTCACTCTTCACTCTTCACTGATCACTCTTCACTCTTCACTTACTCTTCACTCACTCGTCACTGATCACCCTTTACTCTTCATGCACTCTTTACTCACTCTTCACTCACACAACTCTTCACTCTTCACTCACTCTTCTCACATTCTTCCCTCTTCACTCACTATTTACTCTTCACTCACTGCTCACTCTTCACTTTCCACTCACTCTTCACTCACTCTTCAATCTTCAATATTCAAACTTCACTTACTCTTCAATCTTCACTCACTCTTCACTCACAACTCTTCACTCTTCACTCACTCTTCACTCATCACTCACTCTTTGCTCTTCACTCACTCTTCACTCTTCACACACTCTTCACTCTTCACACACTCTTCACTCTTCACTCACTCTTCATGCAGTCTTCACTCTTCGCTAACTCTTCACTCTTCACTCACTCTTCATGCACTCTTTACTCACTCTTCACTCACCCACAACTCTTCACTCTCTCTTCATTCTTCACTCTTCACACACTCCTCACTCTTCGCTGATCACTCTTCACTGATCACTCTTCACTCACTAGTCACACTTCACTTACTCTTCAATCTTCACCCACGCTTCACTCACTCTTCACTCTTCACTCATTCTTCATGCACTCTTCACTCTTCACTCACCAAGCTTGTTGGCGTAAGAAAACGACTAGGCACTTGGTCAGTGTATTAAACAAGGCTTTAATCGACTGTTTCACAACATGGAAGTCGAGTTATCCTTCACTAGTTCCTGTTTACAAAATGTCCCCGATCAAGCTGGGCCCGTGCCTGAGTATTTATACTCTCCTTGGACAGCGCCACCAGCAGGTGGCCCAGTATATTTCATGTCCTTTCTACATAAATGGCACGATTTATGTCACTTGTAATCACCCCTCTTAATCTTTACTTTCCTGGCTTGACATCTGTTTTCCATATTCCTATCTGTGAATCAATTTGGGATGTTTTTACATTAAAGGTACTAACACGTTGTTGTAGTGCATGTTTTCACATAGAAGGTAGATCCAATGTGCAGAATAATCTTTCCTCATTACTTACTTGTGCTCTTTTATAACTTCATCTGTCTGGGGTGGCGGTACACATCCACTATCTTGGACTACTCTTACCTCTCAATTAATAGAAACTACGCCTACTCTCCTATACTTGTCCAGTTAAAAACTAGACAGCACACCCTTCAAAGCAAAGAGAAACCATTGTTCTACAGATCCTCAGCTTGAGATATTTCAAAAATTTCTAATAATTCTATCGTACACTTGATGATGTATATTCCAAGCCTAACAATTTACAAAAGAATTTTTGAGAATAAAAGTCATTGAACATTTATTTTAATCAATGGGTTCCCTCTTTAACAAAAATCCCTATGATTCCAGCAGAGGGCACTAAAAGCTATGTAATTTGCTGTTCTTATAATAGGATTTTTTTCCGTTGAAGTTTCTTTCGTCTATTTATTTTGAAGTTTTGATGTGCCATTTACCTATAGTTTGGTTTACCATGTGATATTGTGACACAGTGCAGCAAATATATTCAAAATATAATTAGATGCCAAGATGAAAAGTGAAATGTTTTCTGCTGAGCCCCCATTGTAGATTCACATCCCAGGAGCACCCTATCTTTTGAAGTAACAGTAGGCCATAATTTGCTGTAGCAGGGCATCTAAAAGCAACTGCCATTAGTTAGACATGCCATTGCACGTTAGGTTTTTAATTTTTTTACATGGCAAGTTGCTGAAAGTGCGAGCTGATAACACCTCAGCGAGGGAAACAGGGCATCTGGGACCTGAGTGAACAGGGAAAACAACAGGTTATCTCCTTAACCAATAACATTGAAGGATTGTAAAAGTAACAGTGGAAGGACTGAGCAGGAAGTGTAAATTAGAGTGGGTGAATTCAATATCAAATCAGGTACAGAAACAAATAAGGAGAGGGAAAGAAAGATTGGATTAAGAGAGAGAGAAAAAAGAGACAGAAAGGAAAAGTAAAAAATAATTTTTACATTTTATAATCTCCAGCAACAACTAAAACCTGAATGAATGAGACTCCACACAAATCTTCAGATCTCGGAGCAAAGAACAGATTTTTGAAGCAGAATCGGAGTTCACGGCTGAAGTGGGACAAGAAGGAAAAACGTATACTGGGAAGAGCAGCAGGCACAAGAGTTGCACTGCCTGCACCCACCATAAAGCCACCAACCACATCTCTAGGTCCTAGCACATCTATCTGGCAATGACCAAGGGGAACCTACTCTGCAGTAACCAGTTAGTTGCAGATTTGTCCCATCAGTTGCAAGAACACCTGAAGCCAAACTGTACCATAGGGACATCACTGCCAGTGGCAGTCAAGGTTATCTCCTCCCTCAACATTTGTATCTCCACCTCCAGATTGGCAGAGGGATTAGGGACTATCTGTAGTATCAGCTAATGTGCAGCAATTACACATGTATCAGACAGGAAACTAATGCAGAGGCCAGCATAGTCAGCACTTTCATCTCCTTACCCACTGAATAGCAACAGCAGCATGACATGACTTTCCAATGTCACGACATAGCTACATATCCAAAGTTGAGGGGCCATTGAAGGTAGTCATGTGTTCATCCTGTGGCCCATCCCGTCAGTTACTATGCATCATGCAGGTAGTTTGTTTTGTGATGGCTTTATGCTTAAAACCTTCAATGATAAGGTACAAAAGACAATTCAATCGGATCAATTTAATTACGTTATTATGAATCAATTTAATTATGTATTTTTTTATTTTGTCCAAACCCTTATTTTGGACATTGGGGACTAGAAATTCAGCTCTGTGGCATCGGGTTTTTCGGCGCTACGTGTGCCGTTTTGTGTCCAAAATTGTGTTCGAGCAGCGTGGGCACGCTTCTGGTGTGGGCCGTGCCAGATGCCATTTTGGTGAGGTCATTAGCATCAGCGTTGGGAGCATGCGGCGTTAGTATACAGAGTAGGCCGATTGTGACGTCAATCAGCGTGTAATGTTGATTTAATACCTGCGCTGCCATTTTCAACCTCAACGTTGGAGCTAACGCCCTCTCTTAACCTTGCACTATTGAGCAGCAGGAAGGTCCCCACACCAGCGCTATTTAAAAGGATCATCACCAACATTTCCGCTTAGCTGCACAGGCCTCGCACAGGTTTTTGAATGTAAATAACTACGCATGTGTGAAAAATAGAATGGGCCACACAGCCAGTTAAAGGGAACCTTGATCATTACTTATTTACAGGTTAACTGCTGATTGATTTCTACTAGCTGCTGCTGAGTATGTAAAAGTATTTGGTCCTTTCTAGACTTCTTTAAAGTTGCCTAAAGTCTACAAGGAGTGGTGTGGCACACGCTCAAGGACTTGGTACTGATTTACAAGGGGTCTGCTCAGACCAGTTGCTCCCAGACATGGGTGCAATAGTTTGTATCTCCCTTGGGCTGTAGCAATACAGGGAGAATGAGCAGAGGTGACACAGAGCAGGACAAGCTGCTAGAAGAGGCAGGCGGAGGAGGGGGAGAAGGGCTCTCAGCAGGAGGCCATAGCCACCCAGGGTCTTCAGGGAGCAATTCTCCTACCTCAACCTCAGCAAAGAACAGTGCATGCGATGTCTCCCTTTTACTAAGGAGTTGCTCACTGAAATCTGCCTAGGGGGAGGACGGCATTGACAGTGGCTGTAAAGGTGACCGTGGCCTTGAACTTCTTTGCATCGGGCTCCTCCCAGGCTGGAGCAGGCGACATCTGTATCCTCTCCCAGTTCACTGTCCACTCCTGTATAAGGGAGGTGAGTGAGGCTTTGTATGTAAGGAGAGCTGAATACATTTCATTCCCTCTTGCCAGAGAGAAGCAGGCGGAGCGAGCACACGGCTTCACCAGGATAGCAGGCTTCCCCATTGTGCAGGGTGCCATTGACAGCACGCACGTCGCTTGCAGGCGCCGCAACTCAGTTTGGAGATGTACCGCAACTAGAAAGCATTCCACTCCCTCACTGTCCAGCTGGTGTGCGACCATATTCAACACATCATGCAGGTCAATGCTCGATATCCTGGCAGCAGCCACAATGCCTTCATTCTGCAGCAGTCCACTATACCATCAGCATTTGAGCCACCACAGAAAACCAGAGGGTGGCTACTGGACTACAAGGGCTATCTGCTGACCACCTGGCTCATTACTCCACTCCACTACCGAACCATATGTGGGCAGCATGCATATAATGAAAGCCATGCTGCCACACAGAACCTGAATACAGCAGACCATTGGTGTCCTTAAACAATGCTTCCTCTGCCTGGACTGCTCTGGAGGAGCACTGAAGTGCTCACCAGCATGCATCTCAAGATTCATCATGATCTGCTGCATGCTCCACAACCTGGCCATCATGAGGGCACAGCCCTTGCCACCAGGCATATGGCGACCAGCTGAGTAGGAGGAGGAGGAAGAGGAGGAGGAGGAGGAAGAGGAGGAAGAATCGGAATGGAGGAGGCACCCAGACAGACCCTTTCTGCCTGGGCTATCCAGGATTGAATCATCCGAATGCGGTACCAGTGAATGCAACCACAATTCCCCATTCAACATTAGTCCCACACCTTACCTTCCCTCTGTTACTAAACATCACAGTGTCCTCTTGGCCACAATGCTACAATAAAAACCACCACAAAACAAACATTCAAACCACTTTTATGAATCATACCATTACAATATTTCAATCAAAAGTCAACTAATCACCTCTGCACATTCCCTTAGTGCAGGTCTTCAGTGTACCTTTGCCTGTCCTAGTGCTTCTACACAGTGCTACCCCAATGGATGCAGCAGGGCTAGTGGAAGGCTGCTGACTTTCAGTGGGGGAAAGTACAGATGGCCTTGCGGGACGACCTTGAGCAGCTCTGGGCCTAGAAGACCCAGCTTCAGGCTGCACCACTTCAGCAAGTGCGGCAGCAATCTGGGCTGGCTGGATGACAGGCAACAGCAAGGGCACTGGTGGAATGGCAGTGGTGGGAGGACGAATGCTGTCATCCTGAGAGAGGACAGCAGATTTGTGCTCCACGCAGCCACTGCCACACCCCCGGGGTGGCGCCTCAGCAATCCTAGTAATCTTCTGGAGGACAGATTGCTGGACACCTGTGAGATCCTGCAAGCCCCTTTCAACACTGTTAAGCGCAGCCATGATGGCAGCAGTCTGAGCTTGAGTGGCAGCAAGCTGAGCTTGCATGACTTCAATCTGAGTTTTTATTGCAGCACTCAGATGTTGGGTGGTTGCTGCTTGTGCTGCAATGGAAGCTGGGACATCGGCCATCAGACACTGCATGATGGTTGGGTCCACAAGTGCGTTAATGGATCTGCCCACCCCTTCCACGCTGGAAATGATGGGCTCCACACTCTGTGCAAAGCCCTGTACATGGTTGGTGCTGGAATCCTCCATGCTCCTTGACTTTGCAATCAGGCTTTCTGGCAGGCCTGCCAATGCACCCTGCATTTTATTGTGCATACCCATCAGCCTTCTTCTGTAGGCTGCCCCATCAAAGTCCTCATCTGAGTCCTGTGCAGCAGAACTCATGTGTGACCTCGCCCTCCAGGGAGCTGGCACCTGCGCTACCCTTTCCCCCTGCCCTGGCTGCAGCCCACTCGTGCCCGGTGACTTCCCACATACAGATCCCGCCTGTAAGCTACCCTCTAAAGTCCAGTATCTGAGCTGGTGGCTGTGAGTATCTTCCTCTTGCACCACTGGCTGGGCAGGTTGGATTTCTTGGGTCTCTGAAATGAGCAAGGCACAAGGATAGGGTTGTGGTGAGGGGGAGGGGGGAAAGCAAGAGGTGCATGTTTACAACACCATGTGCAGCTTGTAAGTCAGAAGAGATTGTGAGATGAGGGGTAAGTGGGATGTGAGAAGCAGGATTAGGTATGAACATTGAAGCGCCTCAATAACTTCAAGACTCAAAGTTAACTGAATAAAACAAGGCTTTTATTAGCAAAGAAAGATGCCTGTGCTTCACCTAGCTTTCTGCTGTTCTGCTGCAAGACAAGCCTGGGCTTGTCTTAAGTAGGGCCAGGTATGGGCGGAGCCGACACACAAAGGGGGCGGTGCACTATACACAATACAAGGTAAAACACCGGAGCAGGCAATACAATATATGTAGTTAACTACAGAGTCTGATGAATGACATATTTCATCACAAACATACTGTCAACTTCAATGATTTCAGCGCCCCCTCTGGCCACAGCCACAGTCACAGCCACTCCAATTATGTCGAGCACTGTCTCCTCGAGTGGGGTCAGGATATGGAAGTGCACCTGTCCCCCTCTGGTTAGCTGCAGCTGCCTTTGATTGTGCGCCACCTTGGCCTGCAAGAGAGAGGGAAGTGTGTCAGTGAGTGTGGTTCATGATTGAATAGCTGACAGTGTGGTTTTCATGCTTGATTAGCTGACAGTGTATGCAAGCTGTGAGATGTGGGTGTGAGGCTTGCAGCAGTGGTAAGTGTGTGGGTGTGCGATGGAGCATATGAATGTGAGGTATGAGTCGTGATTGATAGAGATTGTTGGTAGGTGAGTAATGGGGGTGTGGTGAATTGAGCAGTGTGTGAGGCTAGTGGTGCAGTTTGTGGGATATAGCATTTGAAGGTACATTCACTGACCTTAACCACTCATGTGAGGTGATTAAACCTCTTGCGGCACTGCATCCAGGTCCTCGGCTATCTGGTCCCAATGCCTTCTCATAGTTTGTCTGCAGGGCCTCTTGGCCCCCTGTGGATAGTGGATAGAGTAGTCACTCCACTGATGACAGCCTGTTTTGGGCACTACTTGAAAATCACCCCCATAGTTTGGTATAAACATTACAATCCATTTATTCCTTATAGGAGGAGTTAGCATGGCCTAACTTGAACTATACCCATATCCCTTGATTCCCTTAATATTCTAAAATCTATCTATCTCTGTCTTGAATATACTCAACGACTGAGCCGCCACAGCCCTCTGGGGTAGAGAATTCCAAAGATTCACCACCCTCTGAGTGAAGAAATTTCTCCTCATCTCAGTCCCAAATGGCTGACCCCTTATCCTGAGACTGTGACCCCTAATTCTAGACTTCCTTATCTGAGGAAGGACATTCTTGCCATGGAAGGAGTGCAGCGAAGATTCACCAGGCTGATACCTGGGATGGCAGGAATGACATATGAGGAGAGATTGTGTCGATTGGGCTTATACTCACTGGAGTTTAGAAGATTGAGAGGGGATCTCATCGAAACCTATAAAATTCTGTCAGGCCTGGACAGACTAGATGCAGGAAGGATGTTTCCGATGGCTGGGGAGTCCAGAACCATGGGTCATAGTCTAAGGATAAGGGGTAAGCCATTTAGGACTGAAATGAGGAGGAATTTCTTCACCCAGAGAGTGGTGAACCTGTGGAATTCTCTGCCACAGGGCGGTGGAGGCCAGCTCATTAAATATATTCAAGAAGGAGTTGGATATATTTCTTAAGGCTAAAGGGATCAAGGGATATGGGGAGAAGGCAGGGACAGGGTACTGAGTTTGGATGATCAGCCATGATCTCATTGAATGGCGGAGCAGGCTCAAGGGGCCGAATGGCCTACTCCTGCTCCTATCTTCTATGTTTCTATGTTACTCCCCAGCCAGGCAAAACACCCTCCCTGCATCTACCCTGTCAAGCCCTGTAAGAATTTTGTATGTTTTAATGAGATCACCTCTCATTCTTCTAAACTCTAGAGAATATAGGCCTAGTCTACTCAATCTATCCTCATAGGACAATCCCCCCATTCTAGGAACCAGTCTGGTGAATGTTCATTGCATTCCCTCTCTGGCAAGTATATCCTTCCTTAGGTAAGGAGACCAAAACTGTACACAATACTCCAGGTGTGGCCTCACCAGGGCCCTATATAATTGCAGTAAGGCGTCTTTACTCTTATACTCAAATCCTCTTGTAATAAAGGCCAACATACCATTTGCTTTCCTAATTGCTTGCTGTAGCTGCATGTTAACTTTCAGTGATTCGTGTACGAGGACACCAACATTTCCCACCATTTAAAAAATACACTCTGTTTTTCCATTTTTCCTACCAAAGTGGATAACTACATTTCTCCACATTATATTCCATTTGTCATGTTCTTGCCCACTCACTTAGCCTGTCTATATCCCCTTGAAGCCTCCTTGCATCCTCCTCACAACTTACATTCCCACCTAGCTTTGTATCATCAGCAAACATGGATATATTACATTTGGTCCCCTCATCCAAATCATTGATGTAGATTGTGAATAGCTGAGACCCAAGCACTGATCCTTGCGGTACCCCACTAGTAACAGCCTGCCAACCTGAAAATGACCCGTTTATTCCTACTCTCTGTTTCCTGTCCATTAACCAATCCTTAATCCATGCTAGTATATTACCCCCAATCCCATGAGCCCTAATTTTGTTTAATAACCTCTTGTTTGGCACCTTATCAAATGCCTTCTGAAAATCCAAATACACCACATCCACTGGTTCCCCCTTATCTATTCTGCTAGTTACAACCTCAAAAAACTCTAACAGATTTGTCAAACACGATTTCCCTTTCATAAATCTGTGTTGACTCTGCCCAATCCTATTATTATTTTCTAAGTGCCCTCTTACCACGTCCTTAATAATAGATTCTAGCATTTTCCCTACTACTGATGTCAGGCTATCTGGCCTGTAGTTCCCCATTTTCTCTCTCCCTCCTTTCTTAAATAGTGGAGTTACATTTGCTACCTTCGAATCCGTGAAAACCATTCTAGAATCTATGGAATTTTGGAAAATGACAACCAATGCATCCACGATCTCTATAGCCAACTCTTTCAAAACCCTAGGATGTAGGCCATCAGATCCAGGGGATTATTGGTTTTCAGTCCCATTAACTTCTCCAGTACTACTTTTTTACTAATATTAATATCTTTCAGTTCCTCATTCTCGCTAGACCCCTGGTAGTCAACTATTTCCGGGAAGTTTTTTTGCATCTTCTTCCGTGAAGACAGACACAAAGGGCCCGATTTTGTGGATTGTGTGGGAAATGGTCGGATTCCCCCGAATGTGGGGTTCTGACACACAAAAAAATGTGTCAGCCAGCTCCACGCAATTTTCCCTCAAGTGGCCAATTAATTTCCAGTGTGTGGGCAGCCTTGCTAATTGTCCATTTCCAGTCAGGAAGCCCCACAGTATGATATCATCATTCGTGGTGCTTTCAAGGTCCACAGCAAGCATTGCTTCCTCTGTTGGCTTCCAAACGAACCATACAGGATGGCAGAGGAGCCTGCAGCAGCTGTGGCCAATGCCAGATCCCGAGCTGCCTCCAAATTCGACGAAGCTTCACTGCAGGCATTATTGGATGGGGTTAGGGCCCACAGGGAGGTCCTCTTCCCTAGGTCAGGCAGGAAGAGGCCTTCCACTGAGACCAAGGCTGCATGGATGCAGGTGTCAGCAGATGTCAACTCGAATGTGCATGTCACCTTGGCATCACACCTCTAACTCCTTCCTCTACTCCCCCACAGGACCATCCAGAGCCCCCGTCCCCACTGTGGAGGAGGAAGAGGCTGTGCAGCCAGGCTCCTCAGAGGAAGCTCCAACCTCTGAGGGCGCAGCGTCAGCAGAAGTAAGCGCACCCAGCACCAGCGCAGACATTCACATTTCAGGGGGACCTTCGGGACATAGAGTAGTGTTGTCACCTGGTGTATCACAGCTCACAAGTGAGCATCAGCAGATTCTGGAGACAGGGACAGCAGTGGAGAGTCCTCGTCGGAGGGCGCAGGACTCTGCCAGCTCAGCTCAGCTGCGCTGCATGTCGACCCTCTGCCTCTGGGTCCATCCGCAAGAGAAGAGGTGATGGATCTCCATGCACAGATGCAGGAGTCTCTGGCAGGTTTTGTCTCCAGGGTCGCTGCGAGTGCGGAGCGAATGGAGGAGTCCATAGCGACCATGAGCAGAGCCTCTGTGGAGTAATTGGTGCAGGAATGCATCACCATGGAAAGGTTGGCAACCTCCATGGAGGAGATAACTCGCCAGGGTACGGAAAACATGGTGAGTGCTCATAAGAGAATGACATCTCTTGAGGAGCGTTGGCCATCTGTTGAACAGAGAAACCAGACCTTCATGGAAGTCCTTCTGAGTAGGACTGCCAGTGCAGATACGGGTCCCCATGGCCCCCTAAAGCGCAGCAAGGTGCTCTCAAGCCACTTCCAAGCGCTGGCCCCTTCTGGCCTGTGCAGCTTCAGGTGAGTGAGCAGCAGCCTGGTGCTCCTGGTGCTCATCCTGCTGTTCCTGGTTCTGCTACTGCCGCCTCTGCTGCTGGAGATCCTCTAATGGCAAGAAGGGAAGGAAGAAAAGGCATCCCATGCTTCTGGTAGATGGCTCCGCTGAGGAAGCACTGAGTGAGGGTGGCGAGAGGGGCTTCCCAGGAGATCACATTGGAGAAGTGTGTGAGGCTCCAACCTTCCACAGCTGTGCCTAAGCCTTGAAGAAGTAGCCCCAAACCTGCAACAACAATGTCCTTCAACATACAAATGCTGTCCCTTTAAATCGCAGCTTTCCCGAATGAGCTGCAGCTGACAGCAAGCAAGCCGGCAAGCTTCACGCCAGGTTTCATCAGCGGGGTTCCCCGCAGGCGTGTTTAGCGTGGGAAACCCCTGGAAATCGCAAGGGCACCCTAAAATCGGCTTAAACATGGTGATAATTGCTCATTACTGTTCCGACGGCCAGTCCCGCCAGCGGCGGGTGGGATTGAATCGGGTCGCGGAGAAACGGCAGTCCGAAAGTCGTACGGGGCGGGGAATCAGGCGGGGGGGGGTCGCGACCCGCTTTTTCGGCGATCTTCGGCCCCCGGCTGCCTGGAAAGCCGCCCGACGGCTGGCAGAAAATCAGGGCCAAAGTATTTGTTTAATTTCTCTGCCATTTCCTTATTTCCCATTATAATTTCTCCTGACTCAGCCTGTAAGGGACCCGCATTTACTTTCGCTAATCTTTTCCTTTTTACATACCTATAGAAGCTATAACAGTCTGTTTTTATTTCTCTCGCTAGTTTACTCTCATATTCTATTTTCCCTTTCTTTATCAATTTCTTGGTCCTCCTTTGCTGAATTCTAAATCCTCCCAATCCTCAGGCTTACTACTCTTTTTGGCAGCATTATAAGCCTTTTCCTTTGATCTAATACTATCTTTAACTTCTCTTGTTAGCCATGCTTGAGGGGCGAGTTGGCTAAGGTATACTGGGAAATTAAATTAAAAGGAATGACGGTTGATAAGCAATGGCAAATATTTAAAGAAATATTCCAAAATTCTCAATGAATATACATTCCATTGAGAAATAATACCTCCACAGGAAAAGTGATCCATCGTGGCTAACGAAAGAAGTTATCAGTATTAGAAATATAAGAAGTATTAGATTAAAAAAAGAAGCATATAATGTGAAGAATAGTAGTAAGCCTGAGATTGGGAGAGTTTTAGAAACCAGCAAAGGATGACCAAAAAATTGAAAGAAAGAAGAAAATAGAATATGAGAGTAAACTAGCAAGAAATATAAAAACAGATTGTAAGAGCTTTTACAAGTATATAAAAAGGAAGAGAGTAGCAAAAGTAAGCATGGGTCCATTAGAAGCTGAGATAGGAGAAATTATAATGGGGAATAAGGAAATGGCGAGATTTTAAACAAATATTTTGAATCTGTCTTCACAGTAGATGACACAAAAAACATACCAACAATGGTGGGGAACCAAGGGGCTAATGAGAGTGAGGAACTTAAAGTAATTAAGATCAGTAATGAAAAAGTATTTGAGAAACTAATGGGACTAAAAGCCAACAAATCTGGCATAGTGGTTAGCACTGTTGCCTCACAGCGCCAGGGACCCGGGTTCGAATCCGGCCTCGGGTGACTGTCTGTGTGGAGTTTGCACATTCTCCCCGTGTTTGCGTGGGTTTACTCCGGGTGCTCCGGTTTCCTCCCACAGTCCAAAGATGTGCAGGTTAGGTTGATTGGCTATGATAAATTGACCCTTAGTGTTAGGGGGATTAAATACGTGGGGTTACAGGGATAGGGTGGGATATGTGTTGGTGTAGGGGTTACGGGGATCGGGTGGGATATGTGTCGGTGCAGGCTCGATGGGCCGAAATGGCCTCTATCTGCACTGTGGGGTTTCTGTGATTCTGTGAAATCCCCATGACTTGATGGCCTACATCCTGGGGTTCTAAAAGAGGTGGCTGTAGCGATTGCATATGCATTGGTTGTGATTTTCCAAAATTCCCTAGATTCTTGAACAGCCCCAGCAGATTAGAAGGTAGCAAATCTAACCCCGCTATTGAAGAAAGGAGGGAGAGAGAAATTAGGGAACTACAGGCCAGTTAGCCTGACATCAGTCATCTGGAAAATGCTGGAATCCATTATTAAGGAAGTGGTAACAGGACATTTAGAAAATCATAATATGATTAGGCAGAGTCTATATGATTTTATGAAGTGGAAATTGTGTTTGACAAATTTATTGGATTTTTTTGAGGATGTGGTCTCCTCTACATTGGGGAGACCAAATGCAGATTGAGTGACCGCTTTGCAGAACACCTCCGTTCAGTCTGTAAACGGGACCCTGAGCTTCCGGTTGCCTGTCATTTTAATTCACCGCTCCACTCCCACTCAGACCTCACTGTCCTCGGCATCTTACATTGTTCCACGGAAGCTCAGCGTAAGCTTGAGGAACAGCACTTCATCTTTCGATTAGGCACTTTACAGCCTTCTGGACTCAACATTGAGTTCAACAATTTCAGATCATAACCTCGGCCCCTATCATATATATATATATTTTTTTTATCCACACTTTTTGTCCGTGACTTTTTTTCTTATCCCCCACATGGCAGCTGTCTTTCATTCTGCCAGCACAATGTACACTTCATTTAGAGCCATCATTTGTTTCTTAACCTGTTCCATTACCATCTCCTTTTGCCTTGAATATCTCTTAATGTCTCTTAATCTCTTCCGCCTTCCATCCTATCACAGATCTTCCCTTTTGTTCTTTCATCCCCTCCCCCCTTTCCCAGCCTCTTCACTTGCTTAAAAATCTGTTCCATTTCCTGCTTTTTTCCAGTTCTGACAAAAAGTCATCGACCTGAAACGTTAACTCTGTTTCTCTCTTCACAGATGCTGCCTGACCTATTGAGTTTCTCCAGCATTTTCTGTTTTTATTTCAGATTTCCAGCATCTGCAGTATTTTCTTTTTGTATTAAATGTTGGTGCTCAGAGAGATTTAGGTGTCCTCGTACAGGAAACACAGAGAGTTAGCATGCAGGTACAGCAAGCAATAAGGAAGGCAAATGTCATATTGGCCTTTATTGCAAGAGGGATAGAGTACATGAGTAAGGAAGTCTTTGCTACAATTGTGCAGGGATTTGGTGAGACCATACCTGGAGTATTGTGTACAGTTTTGGTCTACTTATCTGAGGAAGGATATTCTTGCCTTAGAGACGGTGCAACGAAAGTTTCACTAGATTGATTCTTTTGATGAGAGTGTTGGCCTATGAGGAGAGATTGAGTAGATTGGGCCTATACTCTCTGGAGTTTAGAAGAATGAGAGGTGATCTCATTGAAACATATAAGATTCTGAGGGGGAATTGGCAGGGTAGATGCTGAGAGGTTGTTTCCCCTGGCTGGAGAGTCTACAACTAGGGGGCATAGTCTCAGGATAATAGGTCAACAATTTAAAACTGAGATAAGGAAGTATTTTTTCATGCGGAGGGTTGTGAATCCTTGTAATTTTCTACCCCAAAGGGCTATGGATGCTGAATCGTTGAGTATATTCAAGGCTGAGATAGTTAGATTTTTGGACTGTAGGGGAATCAAGGGCTGTGAGTTGATGTCGAAGATTAGCCATGATCTCATTGAATGGCGGAGCAAGCTTGAGGGGCCATATGGCCTACTCCTGCTCCTAATTCTATTCTTATTTGTCCTACACCTTACCTTCCCTCTATTACTGACCATCACAGAGTGCTCTTGGCCACAATGCTGAAGTAAAAGCCACCACAAAGCAAACTTTACAATCCAATTTTACCCATATATATATCCATTATTATATCAAAAAATCAACTGATTTATCTTTGTGCATTCCCTTAGTGACTGTCTTGCGTGTGCCTTTGCCTATCCTAGTGCTGTCATGCAGTGCTACACAAGTGGCTGCAGCACGACTGGTGGAAGGCTGCTGACTTTCAGTGGGGGAAACTGCAAATGGCCTTGCAGGATGACTTCGAGATGCTGGTGGCTAGGAGTGTGAAATTGAGTGATGGTGTCTTCTTCTTCTTCTTCTGCTCCTTTTCCTTCTCCTTCTTCTTCTTCTCCTTCTCCTTCTCCTTCTCCTTCTCCTTCTCCTTCTTCTTCTTCTTCTTCTTCTCCTTCTCCTCTCCTTCTTCTTCTTCTCCTCTCCTTCTTCTTCTTCTTCTCCTCTCCTTCTTCTTGTTCAACCACTGGCTGGGCAGGCTGGATTTTTTGGGTGTCTGAAATGAGTAAGGCACAAGGGTAGGGTTATACTGAGGGGAGGTGGGTAAAGCAAGAGTAGTATGCTTACACCATGTGCACCTTGTGAATCCGAAGAGATTCTAGGATGAGGGGGAATTGGGATGTGAGAAGGAGGATAACATATGAGGATACCAGCATCTCGTATTCTTTCAACCCTGCTGCTGACCAGGGACTCAACCATGCCCCTGCCAAGGATGACCTGAACTGTCTCCTCCAAGGGGGTGAGGTGAATCTAGGAATGTGAGGTGTGCCTCGTTTTTGGTAGAAATGATTGGTAGATGAGTGATGGAGGTTGGGGGATCTTGTATTGAGCAGTTTGTGGAGATAGTGGTGCAGTTGGTAGGAGACGGCTTTTGAAGATGCATTCACTGACCTTGACCACTCATCTGAAGTCATGAAATGTCTTTGGGCACTGGAACTGGGTCCTGGGGGCTGGTGAGGGGGTGGGGTGGGGCAACACTGCTGGTAGTGACCGCCTCGGCGATCTGGTCCCACATCTTTCTTTCTGGGGGGCCTCCTGGCCCCCTGTGGGTAAATGACCTCTCCTGTATTGAACCCCTGCACAAAGCTGGAGTGCTGCGTCCAAAACCCTGGGTGTCATTTCCCTGGCCTGTTGAGCCATTTTTGATAGTGCTGAAGCACTTTTAACATTTTTTATGTGCTGAAGGCAGTTCAGGTTTCAGAGCTGCAGACTGCCTAGTGCTGAAGGATTTTAAATCTTTTTTTGCAGAAGGCAGTTGAGCTTTAGGAGCTGGAGACTGCCTTGAAAAGGAGCAGGCTAAGCTTTAAGTAAAGCTCGCCTTTTTCCAGCGACATGAACTTCTACCCCCTGCTGAACGCACGGCCTGTCAGCAGTGCGTTTGTCGCTTGGCTGTGCACTCCAATCATGATAATCGGCAGGCAGCACCAAATTGACGTGCTGCCTGCGCTTTCTGAACAGGCGCGGGTATATCTCACATCACGTACCTGTGCCTATTTTTTGTCGTTATCAAATTTCACCCCCACCGTCAGATTTTTCCTGTGGTTTAGGTGGACATCTAAAATACCTTAATGTGATTTGAAAAGGAGTCGGGAGTTCTCCTAGCCTACATTCTTTCTTCAACCATCACCACCAAAAATCCCATTGCTGTTTGGAGGATCTTGCTGTGTGAAAAATGGCTGCCTTTTTGCCTACATCAGGGTTTTCAACCGCAGTTCTGTGGCCCCCTAGGGGTCCACAAGAAGGTTTCAAGGGGTCCGCAGACCCCCAGTTGAGAACCCCAGCCATGTTTTGAGCAGCCCATTTACCTCCCCAGCAAGTGTCCAAAGCAAGTATCACTTTAGGCCCTGGCCCCGGACAGGATGTGAGGAACCGCCACTTGGCCCCAGAGGTTCATGGTCATTGGCCCGCCGTGTTGTCAAAGAGATGGCATCCAGTCACAGCGGGCGCGCTCCGCTCCGCTCGTTAATAACTGACAAGGGGACAAGCGAGAGCTGGTACGACCATTGACACCATTGGTCTCTTCAGCACTCTATCAGCTCCAGTGACACGTTAGCAACCTTTATAGTATATCATCGTGAGATCATATGATTTTGTAGTCCACCAATTACAATGATAGGCACCTACATGGAATCATTTTGTTGATATTTGCATAGGTTTTATGTGTTGATATTTTGTATTCTGGCATTAAGGGTGTACAATACAGTTGGACATGCTGTACAAGGTCGAATGTCCAAAGAATAATAAACAGATAATGTCGTTAATGCGTATGAACAAGACGGTGGGGGGTGGCGGGTTTGGTGGTCTGCGTGACCACTAATGTGCTTACATATTAACCTTGCATGCTTAATTACTAACACCATGCTAACTTTACATAATTATAGCGCATTGGTGTACTTTAGGAACTCTTAAGTCGTTTTGATGAGGCTACCGTGAGTGATCAGAGGACACGGTTCACGAGGACTGATGAGTTTGTTGCTTGTAAATATAATTGACATTAATCTTGAAAGTATTGTGTGTGCTGAGTTTGTATTAGTGTATCGATAAATAAAGATTATTAATCCAATGTCTCTCCATCTCTTGAATCCACGGGTCTACATTAAAGTGAAGGATAGCCATTATTCTAAATCCAACAATAGTGAGAGGCTAGGAGGAAAGGGATTTAGGTGTCCATGTACACAAATTGCTAAAGGAACAAAAAGTAATCAAAAAGACAAATGGAATGTTAGCCGTTATCTCAAGATGGCTGGATGACAAAGAGGAGGAAGCTATGCTTCAGTTGTGTTAGCCTTTGTCACACGCTATCTGGAGTACTGCGTTCAGTTTTGGGCTCTGCACTTCAGGAAGAACATTTTGACCTTGGAAGGGGTACAGTGCAGATTCACCAGAATGATACCAGGGTTTACAGGGTTAAATTATGAGGATAGGTTCCATAAACTTTGCTTGTATTCCTTTGAGTTTAGAAGATCAAGAGGTGATCTAATTGAGATATTTTAAATGATTAAGACATTCAATAGGTTAGATACAGGGAAACTATTTCTTCTGGTGGGGGAATCCAGAACAAGAGGGCATAATCTTAAAATTAGAGCTAGACCATTTAGGAATGAAATCAGGAAGTACTTTTTCACAAAGGGTAGTGGAAATCTGGAACCCGTTCCCCAAAAGGCTGTAGATGCTAGGTCAATTGAAATTTTCAAGACTGAGATTGATAGATTTTTGTCAGGTAAGGGTACCAAGGGATATTGAAAAAAGGTAGGTAAATGGAGTTGAGGTACAGATCAGTTATGATCTAATTGAATGGCAGAATAAGCTTGAGGGGCTAAGTGACCTTCTCCTGCTCTTATGTTCCTATGACTGTCAGCATAAGTCCTGGAGTGGGGCTTGAACCCAACCCTTCTACTTCAGAGGTTAAAATGCTACAACTGAGCCAAGTGGACATTTTCATGAGTATATTATCTGTGTATGTTTAGTTGTGTATGAAGCTGAATAGATTTCTAAAATGTTTTTTTGATTCTGTACTTTTTTACATTTTCATTGTGAATGTGCATACACATATCTGTACTTGAATGTCAAGTCTATGTTTGAGAAGAGTGTGGATGGGTGCTTGTGCCAATGTATGAGTGTATGGTTAAGAATTCCACGCAGTAATGTTGTAAATGCATTCATAAAAATTTCCTCTGCTTGTTTTTTCTAGCAAAGCCATACAACCTTCTAAAAGAACTAGAAATGCCAAAGCAGAGCAAAACTTCACATATGTATTTACAATATCACTATATACAGTAACCATAGGAATTCTTAGCCTTGTGTGGCTATAGGTGTAGCCTGAAATATAAACTGACTGTGCAGTCCTTTGTAAACGTGATAAAAATATTGAAGTTAAAATTAGTTTTATTGCTACTATCATTACTGAAAAACATGTAATAATTCAGTGCTGCCAGGGAGGTCAAATTTTTATATATAAACATTATTCTATGTATCTTAAATTTGAATAATATCTGACATTAAAATATAAACAGATGCAATTGTTCAATTGTTTTCTTTTTACAATGTCATACAGCTGATGATCTGTTGTCTCTCAGCCACCATAACATAAAAGAACATGCAAAGCAGCATATATACTACACAGTGCAACAATAAAGGTTTCATGGCTCATTTTAAAGTGGATAGTTCTGAAAAAGATTGCAATTGTAATTTTGTAGTACTACATTACATGAAAATATTTATTAAATCCAACAAACCCATGAAACCTGTGTTTGATTTTTCCAGAATTGCTAATAATTACCAATGTTAATATTATACTTCAGTTGTCCTCACTGTTCAAGTTGCACTCAGAAGAATAAGCATTAAACAAATCTATATCTTACGTATCCCCCAGATTAAGAACATTTGATGACATCCAGAAGGGAAAACGCTGTCTGTTAAATTGTGTATGTATGAAACAGTTCCAGTACCCAGGTGGTAGAAATTGGACTTGCGCCTGAAAGTGGTGGCAAATCAGCAGAGTAATTATTCCACATGCTGACGTAGGGAGCATGTCAAATGTGGCACCAGGCCTCATCTGCATTAAACCGACAAGCAGCGGGCACCAAATAAGTGTCGGTACCAACGGCAGAAATTTGGACTGGATGTGACACTGGTAGCAACCCTCAGGTAGGTCCTGCAGGGGCGGGAGGGGGGCTGGTTGTGAGGCGATGCTGAGAAGGAGTGAGCCCAGGCTGGTAACGGTGCGCAGGTAGGTCCTGTAATGATCAGTAACATGTCATTCTAGAATGAGTACACTAGGTGGAGCTGTATGTATATAAGAGTGGGCTACCCACGATGCACTAGGTTACCCACAAGGCAGTAGTCAAGATGGATGCCTGCACACGAAGTCCACATGGCTGAATAAAGTGACTAGCTCAAGCTAGCTGTTCATAAGGATAATGGCCCAGAACTTGGTGTCGGGGGCTTGCCGCGCGTGCAAGCCCCCGATCTGCACTCACCCGGCGCGCTGACATCTGAAGCCCGGGCCTGCTTGCATTTCCTGTGACAGGCCCGGTTCAGATGTCAGTGCGCATGCTTACCTGATCCAACGGCGTAGTTAGTGCGATGTGCCGGCTGGGATCAGGTGAGCACTGTACAACCAATCAGGGGAGGGGAAGGTTCATTCATGAGTTTGAAAGTAAGAACTGTCAAACTCATGAAAACTATGGGGGCCCAAAACACTATTTAAACTTTAAATAAAAATTTAAAAAACATCCCAATCATTAAATTAAGTATAAATAAGTTAAAAAAATAATTTAAACAATAATTTTTTTTTTTGAAAAAAATAAATTTTTAATAAAAAGGGTCTAAAACTAAACTTACCTTATTGTAGATTCTTTAAAATAATAAACCTGTGGGAAAAAAAATTCTAAATTACACTAAAACACCACTTACCTGTAAAAATAAATACTTACGTGTGCTTTTTACAAGCGTAAAGACCGGAGGCCTTTAGACATGCGCAAATCCCCCAAAACAGAGGAAATCCAAGACGCACGCGCTGCCCCCTACAGTGCACGCGCTAGCCTCTTCACCTCTTGGGTTAGAGGAGAGGAAATGCCGGTTTTCAGCGCATGCGCTGTGCATGCTGAAAACTGGCATTTCCTCCGGCCAGTCGCGTGAGTACCCCTTCCTTACTCACGCGTTTGGGGAGGAATTACTGCCCCAATGTCTATTTATTTATGAACATAACATGGTACCAGGATTGGTAAAATCTGCTGAATATTGTGAAACGCGACATGGAGAATTTGAAGCTACCGGAGGGTTTGAAACTCACGGGGAATGTCGACTGCAATTGGCAGACTTTCAAACGACAATTCGAACTCTACATTGCCGCCATCGGGTTCGGTATGAAGCCAGACGCAAGGAAAATAGCGTTGCTGCTCACGGTTCCAGGCCCGCAGGTGATAGAGGTATATAATATGTTTGTATTTGATCAAGAGGAGGACAGAGGAAAAAATGGACGATGTGCTAAAGAAATTTGATACACATTGTTCTCCCAAAAAGAATGAGACCTATGAGAGGTACGTGTTCCGTTCACGGACACAGCAGCAAAATGAGACTTCTGATAGCTTTATGACCGATCTGAAACTGAAAGCACAGACATGTAATTTCTCTGAACTGAAATCATCCATGATTCGTGACCAGATTGTGTTTGGTATTCATGATAAAAAGGTCAGGGAACATTTGTTGAGAGAAACCGAACTAACATTGGAGGATGCTGTGAAAATATGCCATGCCAGTGAGCTAGCTCAGAAGCACGCGAAAACTTTCAGTGAAATTAATAATGATGCGACTGTAATGAGTGACTGTGCTGCTGTCGGTGCTGTGTCCTACAAGGGGAAGAAACGTGGGCAGAACAGAAATGAAAAGCAATCGGAGGAAGGAATTTTTAATTGTAAACGCTGTGGTTACAAACACCAGTCACAACAATGCCCAGCGTTTGGGAAAATGTGCAAAAAATGTAATGGAAATAATCATTTTGCCAAACAATGCTTTTCAAAAGTAAAAACAAAGAAAGGGCAACAAGCCAATGTGATTGAGAACACTGATTTAAGTGAAACATTTTTTGTAGGAATGGTGTCATGTGACAATATAGTAAAGGATACAGAAAATGTGCAGCCCTCAGGAATGGACAATGCTGAACATAAAGTTAATGCAGTAAAAAAGGACAAATGGATGATGCCACTGCAGGTAAATGGAGCATTAGTTACATTGAAACTAGACACTGGGACAAAAGCAAACTTAATCAGTATGAGTGACATTAAAAATATGAAAGAAAAGCCCAAAATACAGAAAAAGTCAGTACTACTGAAGGACTATAATGGACAGAAAATAGATAGCTTAGGTGTATGCAGACTTAAAGTGACAGTCAAAGACAAAGTGCATCATCTCATGTTTTCTGTTGTGGCTGAAGGATTTGATTCACTACTAGGTGACAAAGCTTGTGAGGACTTAGACCTGGTCAAGAGAGTCTACTGAATAAACTGTGCCATAAGCAGACCAGATGACTCAGTGGATTCTGTAGTGAGTAATTTCCAGGATGTGTTCAAAGGATTTGGAGTTCTACCATTCACTTACAAGATCCAGCTAAAGGAGGATGCTCAGCCAGTGGTACATGCTCCACGGAGAGTTCCAGCACCCTTGCGTGACCGGCTCAAGAAAGAACTGGACAGAATGACCACACTAGGAGTCATCAGGAAAGTCGAAGAGCCAACAGACTGGGTTAACTCCATGGTATGTGTAAAGAAAAAGAACAATGATCTAAGAATATGCATGGATCCAAAGGACTTAAATACAAACATAAAACGTGAACACTACCAGATTCCCAAGTGAGAAGAAATCACCAGTGAAATGTCAGGTGCCAGATACTTCTCAAAGCTCGATGCCTCACAAGGATTTTGGCAACTAAAACTGGATGAAGAGAGCACCAAATACTGTACCTTCAACACACCATTTGGCAGGTATTGTTTCCTCAGAATGCCTTTCGGGATAATATCTGCATCTGAAATCTTTCATAGAGCGATGGAACACATAATTGAAGGTCTGGATGGAGTTCGGGTCTATTTTGATGACATCATCATCTGGGGCTCCACACTGAAAGAACACAATGAGAGACTGACTAAAGTGCTACAGAGCATACGTCGGAATGGACTGGAGCTCAACAAAGCCAAGTGTCAGTTTGGCGTCCAGGAAGTCACTTTCCTAGGAGATAATCTATCTGGTAAAGGAATAGAGCCAGATATGGAAAAAGTAAACGACATACTCAAAATGCCCGACCCACTGACAAAAAAGGAGTGCTACGCATCATGGGGATGATAAACGTCATTGGAAAGTTCATTCCTAACTTGTCAGCCAAGACAGCCTGTCTGCGAGACCTGCTGCATAAAACAAATGAGTTCGCATGGACAAAAAGACATGAACATGAGTGGATGAACCTCAAAACAGTGCTGACAACCACACCTGTACTCACCTTCTTTGACCCAACAAAGAGAATCAAAGTGTCAACGGATGCATCAAAAGATGGCCTAGGCACGGTCTTGCTACAAGCAGAGGGTGAAGATTGGAAGCCTGTTGCCTATGCCTCCAGGTCTATGACTGATTCTGAGTGTCGATACGCCCAGATAGAAAAGGAATGTCTAGGCTTGGTAGTCAGACTAGAAAAGTTCCATGGCTACATATATGGGCTTCCCACCTTCACAGTTGAGACAGACCACAGCCCACTGGTTGCCATCATTAAAAAAAAATCTGAATGAGATGTCTTCAAGGATTCAACGACTCATGATGAAGCTGCAAAGATATGACTTTGAACTGATCTACACACCAGGCAAACACATAGGCCTAGAAATTGGATATAGCCCCGCTTGAGGCGTTAGAACTGACGCTGCGCAAAGTTTATAGCCAGATGCAAATTATCGCCGCCTGGCGCGATATTGGGTTGCATTTCCCCCAAAGATGATTGAGGCGTGAATTCAGGCATTGCACGGGACTCCTAAGGCGCTAAACTTCCGGCGCAACCCAATATCGGCGCGGACGGGCGCAGCGCAGGTGCTCTCAATTACCGATAACCACGAGACTTCCAGGCGCCGGCCGGCTCTTAAAGGGGTGGGTCAGTCAGCCTCAGCTTCTACACTCAGCGCCTTGTAGGCCTCAGAATCGGCGCAGGCCCTTCTCTGGCGCTAAAAACTTGGACCAAGTGGAGAAGGTGAGACAGAGAGCAGAGCGCTTCAGCAATGAGGCTCTGGAGCAATTGGTGGCCGCAGTGGAGCGCCGTCGAGATGTTCTGTACCCAGACAATGGCAGGAGGCTGAATCATAAGGACTACTGACGAGCTTGGAGGGATGTATGCCAGAGGGTCAACTCCAGCAACATGGTGACCAGGAGCCCTGTCCAATGCAGAAAGAAATTCAACGACCTCACTCGGGTCGTCAGGGTGCAGCACGTCGGCCGGCAGCTCCATTTCGGGTAACTCGCAGTCCGGATGGGAGGAGGGGAGCCAGGCATGGTGGCCAGAGCGGGAGAAGCAGGCCACCACACGTGGAGCCGGCAACAGTGAGGAGGAGGCCGCGGTGAAGAGGAGGACGGAGTGGCTGAGGGACATCGTGCTCCTACTGCCACGGGAAGCCATTGTATTGACTCTGAACGTGGCGCTGTATGTATAGCTGACGCGTCCCTACGGGGAACAAGCATTCCATTGTACTTGTTGCATATGGCAAATAAATCTGATCTGATCTGATCTGATCTGAGTGTTGTTTCTGCAAACTTTTGCATCCCTTCATTTGCACCTGTCTTTATGGCTACAGGGTAGGCTGTGCCCCATTGCCCATCTGCCAGCAAGCACCGATGGTCCTTTCTGGGCACACACATCCACATTTGACTCAGGGCATCATGTAAGGGCTCTTGCACCATGGGGGGCATGAGATGCTCACTCAGGGCATCATGTAAGGGCTCTTGCACCATGGGGGGCATGAGATGATCAGTCAGGGCATCATGTAACATAACTTCCCCTCCTTTCCCCTGCAGTCCAAGCTGGCGAAGATTCGCAACGACCAGCTTCGAACCGGTGGAGGACCTCCACAAGTGGTCACTGTCATGGATCTCGAGGAGAGAGTGCACCAGATTCTTGGAGGACGTCTGAGTGGTCCTGTTACCACTGCAGCTGCCGACCCCATTTTCGACAGCGATGGTAAGGTTCTCACCTTTTACAACTGTCTCCTTCCACTTGTTCCCCCCACCAGCATGCTTTCTCACTGTGGACCCATGTCATAGCCTTGCCGCAATCTGGCATCCCTTGCTGCCAAGCTGTCCTTTTGCTAAAGCCACTCTTCCACCTCCCTGCTTTCAGATGCTGCATCACCAGCTCGGGAGCCGGGCCCTGAAGCTGCCAGTGCCAGTGCCTCCGGAGGCGAGGATCAGGAGGAAGCCAGACCATCCGTTCCAGCCTCAAGGGAGCCTACACATCTGCAGACTGGGGATAGTAGTTCCCTGGAGGGGATGGGGGGGGCTCTGATGAGGAGCCAGTTGCCGGAACAAGCGGCCTGCAGCAACGCGAGGTGGGTAGGCAAGTTCGGGGACCGGCTCCCCGGAGGGCAAGGCAGGGCACGATGACTGCTGCACAGAGTGCAGAGGAGGTGCGTAGCCTTGCCGAAATGAGCACCCAGGCCCGGCTCAGGCACACTGAGCTTATGGCTGCAGTGGGGAGGATGCCTCAGTCGATCAACACACTGGCAAAGAGTGTGCTGGACTTTGGGGCAGCAATGGAGAGGACTGTCCAGGGCTTCGGGGCAACAATGGAGAGGACTGTCCAGGGCTTCGGGGCAACAATGGAGAGGACTGTCCAGGGCTTCGAGGCCGCTATGGAAAGGACTATTCAGAGCTTCGGACAATCCCTGGAAAGGTCTGTCCAGGGCTTGTCCGAGGCAGTGGAACGGACTGCTCCGGCCTTGTCCGAAGCAATGGAAAGAACTGTCCAGGGCTTCTCCGAAGCACTGGCACCCGCCACACAGGTCCTCACTGCTGCCACGCAGTCACTTGCTGGCCTCGTCCACACCCAGATTGAGGCAACGCGAACTCTCACTGCTGCCACCCTATCTGCATCAGCCAGGATCACCCCGGGCCCTTCCAGTACCACAGGAGGCCATGAATCAGTGGAGCAGTCGATTGTGGTGGATGATCCGAACCGGTCCCCTCAGAGAGCCAGTGTGTCGTCCGACCATGGTGCAGGTGTCCTCTCTCGGCAGGTGAGCATTGCTCATGCCACCGCTGGAACGTCTGCAGTGCAGCTGCCACCACCTGCAGTGCACACTGCTTCCAGCCATGCCCAGTTGAAGCAGCCAGCATCCGCACCCTCCAAGCCCAGAGGTCGTCCAGGCTGTCCCTCAGGGGCTTCTGTGCTTCCAAACACTCAGCAGGCGTCCCCCAGCCTTGACGCCGCCACTGGGGTACAATTACGTAGGAGCTGCAGGGAGGGAAGGGGCCGACTGCGAAAGAGAAGTCAGTCTCCATCAAGGGGCCAGCAGTAGAGGGAGGTGCTGAGACATATCTTTCTCCAAATTCAAGGACGCCCTCACCTGTTGTGATTGTTTGTGATGGCTTGTTTAGTTTCGCGGCTTTGCCAGAGAGTTATCTGTTATTTTGTTAGTTATTATCTGTTGACATGACGTTGTAATGCTGGAAGAAAGCACTTTTTTGACAATAAAGACATTTTTTTATTTATAATGGTACTCCGAACTATTTACAATCATGGTGGCCTTCATAGGCTTTGTGCGAGCCGAAGTGCGCAGTACGAATGACACCCATCATTCCGTCAGAGGGGCCTAGAACCGAGTCCTTATGAGCCTCTGACAGACGGCCCTTCCAGTTTCAGGAGCCCTCCCATCTTCCTCCTCCTCCTCCTCCTCCTCCTCGTCCGCATGCTCCTCCTCCTCCTCCTCGTCCGCCTGCTCTTCCTCCTCCTCCTCCTCCTTCTCGTCCGCCTGCTTTGCTGGACCTTGAGGGTCGGCTGGCATTGGCTGGGTTCGTCGAATGGCCAAGTTGTGGAGCATGCAGAAGACGACGACGATGTGACTCACTTGCTCCGGCGAGTACTGCAGGGCTCCCCCTGAATGGTCTAGACAGCGGAAACGCTGTTTGAGCACACCAATAGTGTGCTCCACAATGTTCCTGGTCGCCTGATGGCTGCTGTTGTAAAGCTCTTCTGCCAGGGTGGCGGCCAAACAGAGTGGGGTCATGAGCCATGGGCAGAGAGGATAGCACTTGTCGCCAAGAAGCCAGCCTCGTGGGTGAGCTGGGTCCTCAAAAAGGTCAGAAACTGAGGTCTGCCGCAGGATGAACGCATTGTGGCTGCTCCCAGGGAATTGTGCGTTGACTGCCATGATCATCTGCCGGTGGTCACAGACCAGCTGGACATTGAGGGAGTGGAACCCCTTGCGGTTGCGGAACTCCTCAGGATTCTGTAATGGCGCCCGCAAAGCCACGTGTGTGCAATCAATGGCCTCCTGCACCATGGAGAAGTCCGCAATAGCAGCAAAGCCCTGCGCGCGCTCCCCCTGCTTCTCCAGGGTCACAGGGAAGGTGATGAATTCACGCCTCCTTCTATAGAGGGCAGCTGTCACTTGCCGGATGCAACAATGCACTGCAAATTGTGATATATTTGCGATGTCCCTAGTGGCTGACTGAAAGGATCCGCTGGTGTTAAAGTTGAGGGCAACAGTAACTTTGACGGCCACCGACAGAGAGGTCCTGCACCGTAGACGCGGCTGCAGATCTTCAGCAAGCAGGTGGCACAGTTCAGTCACAACCTCCTTACCGAATCTGAGCCTTCGCAGACACTGCTCCTCCGACACGGTAACGTATGACACCTGCTGCCTGAAAACCCTCTCAGCGTATCGTCGGATTGGGCGACCTCCATTGCCCCTCCTCCTTCTGGCCAATCCCGGCCCTCTCTCCCGCCGTCTCTGTGCCCCTGCCAAATGTCCGGCCATGAGGACGTTCCCTTCCAAAGCAGCTCCCATTGCTATGCCAGACGGGCAAGACACAGTTAAGTCTAGCGCTCCAACTGCTCCGGACAGGGCTGCAGGTCCCAAGTCTCCGAAGGCTAAATCAGAAAATTACTGTGCAACAGAAGGTCAGCAACTCTCTCCAGCAACGATCAGAATGAACAGGCCAAGTGGCTGCAGCTTTTATACTAGAGCTGTCCCCTTTAAATAGCGCCCCCCGACTCCAAGAAGGGCCTGGGAACGTTCCATCCAACTGTCACTAATAGCGACAGGCGGAAATGTTGCGGGCGCCACCGAATATCCGGTCCGGGGCGCCAAAAAGGCGTTGCACACTGAAATGATGTTATGATCTGCCTGTGCAAGCGGGCGCGCACAAAGAATTAGCGCAGGCGCTAAAAGGATACTCAATATGGGAGGTGGTGCTATCTTCATTGCGCCCGCCCGAACATTGGGTAACGCCCCAATTCTCGGGCTCTTTAGGCGCTAATCGCTGGCGCAACCGACCGAATTTCTAGGCCATAGTGTTAGCAGATGCACTATCCCGAGCACCCACAATGAGTCATGTGAGCTCCACTGAAGAAGACGTGGATGTTCATGTGAGTATGGTCACTGCTGCGCTGCCCGTGTCAGACACAAAATCAAAGCAAATAGCAGAAGAAACAGTAAAAGATACAGTGTTACAAACAGTAATAGAGAACATTCATCATGGTTGGCCAAAAGGTTCCTGTCCAAAGTACTTTCACATCAGGTCGCAAGTGGACTATTACTAAAACAGAACAGAATAGTCATTCCACAGGCTCTACGTCAAGACATGCTCAAAAGGATTCATAAGGGACACCTTGGAATTGAAAAATGCAAAAGGAGAGCAAGAGACACTGTTTATTGGCCTGGCATAAATAAGGACATTGAGAACATGATAGGCATATGTGAGACATGTCAGAAACACCAAAACACAAGAAACTATCCAAGAGCAAATCGATGACAATGCCACAACTGAATCTTGTGACTCACCACCAGAACAATCTAACACAAACACACATACAGGCTCTCATGAAAACGCATCAGACTTACCCGTGCTGAGAAGATCCACACGTGAAGTAAAAAAGCTTGATAGACTTAATCTTTGAATACAAAGAAAACTATATTGAAAATGTATTGACTGTTGTGAAGATGTTTTTGTCATTATGATTGATTGATATTGATTGATACTGATTTTGTTTAACCTCAAAGAAAGGGGGATGTAATGATCAGTAGTCATTCTAGAATGGTACACTAGGTGGAGCTGTATGTATATAAGAGTGGGCTACCCACGATGCACCAGGTTACCCACAAGGCAGAAGTCAAGATGGATGCCTGCACACGAAGTCCACATGGCTGAATAAAGTGACTAGCTCAAGCTAGCTGTTCATAATGATAATGTCTATTTATTTATGAACATAACAGGTCCTGGCAGTTATTTTGTGGAGCCAGGAGAAGCACTCCTGCTCCTTCCAACTCCACAAAATGCAAAAATATTCAAAGCTTTTTTCAGCGGTCTCCAATGGATTCTTTAAGAACCATTGGTCAAGCCACACTAGAGCTGAAAAACTAGTCAGAGCTTGCACAGCACACGTTCCACCTAGTTACTGTCCAATTTTACATCCGGGTCTTGCAACCACCATAGCACCCTGATTTGAGTAACTAAATTAGTTTGCCACCTTTTTCAATTAGGGGTGGGTCTGGACAATTAAAAGTCACCGGATTCAATTTTGCGTGAGGTGGACTTCCGGGATCAGTTGTGCGTGAGAGATCATGACATGATTTTGGACCCCGTTTTGCCTATTTCATGCCTGAGAAATGGGCGCATAAAGGTCCAATTTTTCCCCACAGGGTGTCAATGACACAGAATACATGTACTAAAGGGATTTTACCTTTTCATTCTGTTCCATATAACTGAAAAATGGTAACATGTTGCTAAAATATGCATCTATATATATAAATGGATCGATCTGTCTGTCTGTCTGTCTGTCCTTTTGTCTGTCTTTCCGGCTATACACTCTAAAGTTATAGAGCGTACCTACACGTGCGTTACATCAAAAGAAAGCTTACGATTCCACAACGGTCGTAGGCGTATTTACGTTTCGGTGAGACAAAAATTGCGCCCGCGGTATCCAAAAAAGTTCAAAATTCTGCTCATTATCTGCTCATTAGCATAGAGTGACATTAAGGTCGACCAATCGTACGGTCGAGCGACCCGACGGTCGACCAATCGCTGCGTGGCGGGGGCGGGTTCGTCGCGCGTGCGGGTGGGCCCTCCTAGAGTCGAGTGACAGGACGATTGACCAATCGGTGCATGTGTGGGCGGGCCTTATCGTTCTGAACTAAGGAGAGTGGCCGCCATCTTGATTCCATTCTTTTTCCCACTTTCTGCGTGTTTCTTTTCAACTCTACATTTCCAGCAAAAAAAAATTGCTTTTATTAAATTGTTTTAAAAAAAAGTTCATTCATTTGTAAATATTTTCTCTAACCTGATGATTTTTTTTCCTACCTTTCCCCGTTTTTGTAAGGCCTCAAAGCCTAGGCCTCAAAGCCTGGGCCTCTCCTGCCCAGCCACGCCCGAGCTAGGTAATTGTCCCACGGCTTCTGGTAAGCTCCTCCCCGCCCCAATCCCCCCGTCACGTTACCCGGGGCAACGGCGTCGGCCGCGAGGGTCACGGGACATGCACAGGGTGCGCGCGCTGCAGGTGATGCACAGAGCGCGGGAAGCCAGCAGCTGAGATGCGGCGTCTCTCTCTCTTCCCCGCTCGGCGGTCTTGAAGCCGGCTCGGGCGGGGGGGCGGGGCTCAGAGAGCGGGCCTCTCGGGAGTGCGGGGCAGGGCGGCCGGGGCTTGGAGAGCGGGGCTCTCGGGAGTGCGGGGCGGGGCGGCCGGGGCTCAGAGAGCGGGGCTCTCGGGAGTGCAGGGCGCGGCGGCACGGCCGGTGCTCGGGAGGACAGGGGATTGGAAGGGGGGGAAGGGTTACCCCGGCAACCAGGCGTGGCCGTCTCTCACAGCCTCAAGCCGGCTCACGCCTGTTCCCGGGGCTTGGCTCCATTTGCGGCCACAGGCCACTCACCCTCTCTCTCTCCTTCCTTCTGTCTCTCTCTCACCTTCCCCCCCCCTTCTCCCCACCTTCTCCCCCCTCCCCCCTTCTCTCCCCCCCTTCTCTCCCCCCTCCCCTTCTCTCCTCCCTCCCCCCCTTCTCTCCCCCCTCCCCCCTTCTCTGCCCCCTCCACCCTTCTCTCCCCCCTGCCCCCCTTCTCTCCCCCGCTCCCCCTTCTCTCCCCTCCTCTCCCCTCCCCCCTCCCCTCCCCCCTCCCTCCCCCCCTCCCCCCCACCTCCCTCCCTCCCCTCCCCCCTCCCCTCCCCCCTCCCCTCCCCCCTCCCTCCCCCCCTCTCTCCCCTCCCCCTCCCTCCCCCCGTCCCCCTCCCTCCCTCCCCCCCTCCCCCCTCCCCCCCACCTCCCTCCCTCCCCCCTCCCCTCCCTCCCCCTCTCCCCTCCCCCCCTCTCCCCCCTCCCCCCTCCCCTCTCTCCCCCTCCCTCCCCCCTCCCTCCCCCCTCCCCCTCCCCCTCCCTCCCTCCCTCCCTCTCCCCCCTCCCTACCCTCCCAGTCGCTCTCTCTCTTCCCCCCAGTCGCGCTCTCTCTCTTCCCCCCAGTCGCTCTCTCTCTTCCCCCAGTCACTCTCTCTCTTGCCCCCAGTCGCTCTCTCTCTTCCCCCCAGTCGCTCTCTCTCTTCCCCCCAGTCCCTCAAAAAACCCTCGGCACCGCCGGGCACTCCAGCTAGTAATTATTATAACAGCTTCAATAAGCTAGATAATGACTACTGTAGTTTAAGAATATTATGCTGCCAGTAAATTTTCATTTTGCAATGTCAGCAAGCATTGCCTGATGCTCAGTTGACTCATATCTAATTAATGTGTACAGTGACTGATAGGTATAAAATGCAATTTCAATACACCAAAAAGAAAGATGAATGACATCTCAAGAATGTTATCAGAAGACAGAAATTATAGCTGCAATACCTGTGGTTATAATATGAATGAAGACAATCATTGTCATGTAGACATAGAAAATTATGACTGCCTGGCAGTTGTGTCTCTGCCATTATTTTGAGAATTTATGGTTTTCAATCTAATGTCTAAGCTAGAGTTTACAATTTTAGCTGAAACATTAAGATGTAAATAATTACCACACTTCTGTTTATGTGTTTGATATGTACAACATTTAATGCAGTTTCTTGAACTTATCTACAGTATATCAATCTCATTTCGGTACAGTATAACAGTGACTACATTTCCAAAGTTCTTCATTAGCTGTAAAGTGCTTTGGGGCATCTTGAGGTTGTGAAAGGCACAATATTAATGCAAATTATTTCTATCTTATTAGTAGTGGTTTTAAATTGCTGTTTATGCACGTCAAGTGAGAACAATTATTTTTTCCTCCTATGTTTTTCGCACACTGCAGGAGTGCAGGGATTTTCTCCTAATCCTTTTTGGAGCGAGAACATGTTATTGCTAATTGAGAACTAACCAGCCACAACGAGAAAAAACTGTGGGAATTGGGCTGAATTGCTCTTTAACCTTCTTAATGTACATGGATGTGCTCAGATAATGCTCAGTGTAGAAATCTAACTGTGGGGGTATCCAAATTGGTGGCAGTAGTGCACTAAAAGGACTACTTTACAAATCAGGCTCTTCAGATTATTGCAGGTAGTATGATGGAATGGAGAAATACTCAGTTGAAGTCAGAAGAGCCATCCACCACTAAGCAAATGATCTAGCAGGTGTGGGAGGTAATCACATGCAAGTTTAATGAGCTCTGAACAATTTGGTGAGCTTGGAAGAGGGTGTGGAAAATGGTGCCTAACTTGAAGAAAAAGACTAAGGTAAGCAACGATGATTACTGTCAATAATCTGACACTGTTAAATGTAGGTATTTGTTCCAATTACGTTTTTGTAATGCCTTTTCAAGGAGATTGCAAGTGTCAGCCACATTTGCCTGAATACCTTCACGAGAGAATAGCTACCTTGAATTTTACCCTAACCGTGCTTTAACTGGAGCACAAAAGAAAGATAATGAGGATATTCCTCAACTAATACAACAGGCCAGAAAAATTGCTCACTTATTATTCTTATGCAAAGATATAATTGACTATTCAAAAATACCCATCCAGCTTTTATATTAGCAGGTGCTATGGCTGTAATCTGTGCTGCAATTTTTATGATTATATGATTCAACGTCTTCAGCTAGCAAGTTATTTCACATTCACATTTCATTCTACTGGACCTGGCAAAATAAACATTACCAAGCAGTCTTTGTTTATCTCAGCAAAATTACAGCTTAAACCCTGGCCTAGAAATTGAGTGCCCTTAGCGCCGATTTTGCGGCGCTAGAGGGCCTAGCGCTGCATTTGGCGCCGGCGCCGGAATTGCCTGGGGCCCTGACGCCGCGGTAGACCGGTAGCGCTGCGCCGGCACCGATGACGTCATCGGTGTGCGCAGCGTCCCGGTTGCCATGCCGACGGGCCCCAGCGCCGAAATTCAGTTGCGGCCGCCTCGCCCGTGACAGCCGCAACTAAGACTCTGGCAACAGAGTCTTACGAGTCTTTGCGCCGGCGCATTAAAGGCCCCGCGGCGGCCGGCCGCTTTCCCGCCGGCCGCCTGGCCGCAGCTCCCTCCCCGGACTTCCCCCCCCCCCCCCCCCCCCCCGGAACAGAAGCAAGCCCAGCACTTGTCCGAGGTGCCAGGCTCATTTTTTAAAAGATTTTCGCGGGCCGCGATCGGGTGCAGGCAGCTCCTCCTTAAGGGAAGGAGGAGGCCTGCACTTCCCGAGCCTGCCGCACCGCATCGGGTGCCGCAGCGCCGGAATTGCGGCGCGAAACGGCAGTTAGCGCCGATTTACCGCCGCAAAGACCCTTCAGTAGCGCCGGCAGCCGTTTGGGCGCGGCCCTGCTGAATTTTTGGCGCGCGCAGGGGGACTTAGCGCCGGCACTAACTTCCGGCGCTAAAGCCCTGGCTAAGCCAAAACTCAATTTCTAGGCCCATATGTATTGTTCTTGGCAGAGGAATGAGTGATGACACACAACAGATAAGTGGGTAGAAATTCCAGCTGTGTCATTGCATTGCTGGAAGTGCAGTAGTGCAGAACTTACCCCCACTCCCCCCATCACCTCCCCACCATCCATCACCCCCCACCCACCCTCTCCCCCCTCCCCCATCACCCCCCACACGCTCCCTCCCCCCTCCCCCCATCAACCCCCCACCCGCCCCCTCACCCCTCCCCCTCCCCCCCTCCCCATCACCTCCCCACCATCCATCACCCCCCCGCCCCCTCCCCACTATCCATCACCCCAACCCCCCTCCCCATCACCTCCCCACCATCTATCACCCCCCGCCCCCCTCCCCACCATCCATCACACCCCCGCCCCCTCACCCCCATCCATCACCCCCCACCTGCCGCCTCCCCATCACCTCCCCACCATCCATCACCCCCCCGCCCCCTCCCCACCATCCATCACCCCCACCTCCCTCCCCCATCACCTCCCCACCATCCATCACCCCCCCGCCGCCTCCCCCATCACCTCTCCACCATCCATCACCCCCCACCCCCCCTCCCCCCTCCCCCCCACCTCCCCACCATCCATCACCCCCCACCCCCCCTCCCCATCACCTCCCCACCATCCATCACCCCCCACCCGCCCCCCTCCCCCATCACCTCCCCACCATCCATCACCCCCACCCGCCCCCTCCCCACTATCCATCACCCCCACCCGCCCCCTCCCCACTATCCATCACCCCCCACCCGCCCCCTCCCCCCATCACCTCCCCACCATCCATCACCCCCCATCCCCCCCTCCCCACCATCCAACACCCCCCACCCGCTGCCTCCCCCCCCCGCCCCACTGCTTTTACCTGGTCGCAACTGTGTCCCAAATAATATGGAAGGGCGTCCACATCTGCGGCAGCGCAAGGGGATGCCTGCACCATGGAAATAGGGTGCCGCTCCAAGAAGGTTATCTAGAATCCACTTGTGCTGAAGACTGAAAGGGCTGCCAAAGCTCTCAAAGAGTGCCCAATGCTGGTTACAAACTTCCTGGCCTCCCATGGAAGCCAGCCTGAGCACTTCAATAAATGCTGCTGGTGTGCCAACTTGCAGCCCAGAATAGCAGCTGAGCCTGTTCTCAGCAGATGTAGCTACTGCTGGGCCTATTCAGGTGCATCTGGCAGGAATAAACCCAGGCGTACCCCAAACTGCTGCTGGAATGTAAGTGGGGTGAGCAGAAAAAGCACCTGACCGTGCCCCCACCCTCTCCCTCCTGGTTTACAATTTTCTTTTAGAATTTCATGAATGGGGCGGATCCATGTTCTGCTCAGTTTTCCAAATTTCCCCTACTCCCTCAAGCTGGAATTGCTCTGTCATTGCATTTAGAAATGTCTGCCCTAAAATCTTTTTCCCACTGCCATAAAGGAAATGTTAGGTGGGGAGTTCACTGAAGATTTAGAGATGACAGGGTTCCTGCTCTGAACAATGCCAACCACATATATTTATTTTTAGCAATGATTTTGACTTTAATCAGATTTAAAGCAGCGTTTGTGCTCGGCCGTGAAACAAAGTGTGAACTCTCACTGCAACAACCATGTGCCTAACAATGATCATGTGCTCCAATTGTTCCATCTTCTTGTTTTACAGAAAGTACCACAAACCCAAGTGGAAGAGGGCAGTACAGCACTCTGTACCATCTATATCACTTGAAGATGGCTCCAGCCCAGCCACTCTCACTTTGGAGGATGTTAGTGCATTTAACAAGTCACTGTTTGTAAGTGAGGAAGAGTCTGATGCAGCAAGTGAAGAAGGACTGGCTACTGCTGTGTCGATGTACAGAATGGCCTTTGGCCCTGCTCAGTTGCTTCATAGTTTCAACCTCATGGAGTCACCAATGAAACAGGTGATTCTTTACGAGCATGAAATAGTGAACATTATGTGGCAAGGTTTGTGTGCTCGGCATTTCTTTGGTATGCGCATGTTTTTAAAGTAGAAAATTGTGCAGAATACAACATTCTACAATTTAGCCTGCCAATATTGCTAATGCTGCAAAGCATCAAAGTAGTCCAAACATTGGGGGAGAAATTGGACCTCATTGCATCCATTTTATGGATGTAAATTGGGTGGAACGAGGGCCAATTTTAGGGACCAGCGTCCTCTGCCCCAAGGATGATTTAAAGACTGCTGACCCAATATTGGGTTGGGCAAGTCCACCACTGGTTATGTGCCTGAAAACGGGCCATTACCAATTTCCAGGCCTCTGCTTTAAGAATCCAAAGGTCTGCTGCATTGCATTTCTGTCTCATGAATCTGCATTGTTTTAGGCCCTTTCTATGGGAGTGGGGGTTATTCATCAACCACGTTTGGAGCAAACAATCTATCTCCCCCCAGGAACTAACCAAGCATTCTGTCTTTCTCCTCAAACAGCTAGGGAACCCTCGATTCCATCAAGATATGTGCACCATGAGAGCACGCTGGAAAACAAATATTAATAACATTCTAGCCATAGTTGGATAACATCTGAATGTTGAGAGAGCAGAAGCCTTTTGACAAAAGACAGGGTATCGCCTGCAGGTGCATTGATGGTGATGTGAAGTTCATCAATGGGTTCCTTGTGCATGACAGGTAAAATTTGGTCTGCCTGCAGCTTGTGATGCTCACCACCATTGAACTTGATGTATGTGGGGAAGAAATCTGTTACCCCAGTGATCCTGTAGTGTACTGCACCATACCTTGCGAGAGTGCCTGGAGGCATCCAATGGCTTGAAAGCTGACTGCATGGCCATGTTCATTTGCACTGACATGGCAGTCTGGATGTTGCTGCAGGTTTGGTTACAGGAGCTAGCAGCCATCTGGGTGTAGCCTCTTTACACACTGTTCCTCACCTAGATCAGGTCAGATGACACATTAACAGTAATCATGCAGCATCAAGTGGTACCAAGTCCTTAAAGTCCATCTCTTATTGCCTCAAACCTCCCAGGCTAGGGTCTCCTGCTTTCATTGTACCTCCCCCTCCTCCAAAGCATCTAGCATTTACAGACATACATCAAGATTAACAGTGGCGTGCAGCACAAGCTGCAGATTCAGCCCAAATTTTACCTGTCATGTACAAGGAACCCATTGATGTAAAACTTATGTTGCAAAGTTCACCACAAGATTCGTTTTTTAGTCAATAGGTTAGGTTTTATAAATTGGTGCTGTCAGCGTATATTGGGAATTCACGGTTAGTGGGCCCAGCAGGATTTTCCATCCCTCAATTGATCCCTCTGATCACTTAACACCAGCTTTAAATCGGAGACTTAATGTGATGTGGGAAGGAAATGTATTCTAAGCCTGCATATTCCACACTAATTGTTGTCCAACAAGCATGTAACAAGTTAAAAAAAATGAATGTTGCCTCCATACAATAATGTGCATTGTAAATATTTATTCCTAGGATCAAGTTCATGATATGTGTAAAAATGAGCTATGCTCTACAGATGTTAATCCACCTGTAGATGGATTAATGCTTAGAAAAACCGCTAAATGACTTCTTGTTCCAGAATAGAGTACATTCTGCTGTGCTACACTTCCAGTGCACAACTTCGCAAAATTTTCACACATTTTATGATTTACATATTATTAGGTTCAGCACAAAATACTTTAAAAAAAAAATACTACTTAAATATTCCATTAAAGAAAATGTCGCAAACAGATCTGCAAGCATGGAAAAGAATATTCTTATTACAAGTTTAGATGTTCTCTTGGGGTGCAAGTCAAGGTCTGAGTATTTTACATTTAGGGGTGTGCCCATACTCCCCACATCTAACTATATGATGCCATTATTCAGGGCTGTAACATTAGTAGCCTCTTGTCATTTGAACTGGATATTTGTATCTCTTGCATATGAACCTCTGCAATCTTTTCGAGGACAGACTAAGAAAATACATGGTTAGACAAGTTCAGATATGAATCGTTAAGCTGCCTTATGTCACAGCAAGTGAACATACAGAGCAACAGTTAGGATTGGACTCACTTAATTCAATCAGTACAACTTGTCTATGCAAAATTATACAAAATAATGACTACACAACATTTCCCCACATCACTGGATGGCCTTGTTTGACTTAAATCAAACAATTCTGAGCTAATCTCTTGCATTCTCCTAATGAGTCTGCTGAAAGCTTGCCCTGGTAGCTTTCTGTTTAAAAACCTGCCTTTGTCTCTGGTCTGGAGTTCTGGTGGAAGGTGTGTAACAGAATGTTCCTAACACCCATCAATGTCAAACCACCATTAACCTGTCACTGTTTACTCTCAGAACCCTTATTAGTCACGCAGAGTGGTTTGGAGGCCAGAAAGCCATTCGTCCTTGGCTTACCACCTCTGGGAGGGAGGAAAATGCAGTTTTGATGCAGCCTTTTATCTCTGGGATCCAGTGTTCAAAAGAACAAAGATAAGGGAACACAGATGTCTTGTGCAGGAACTGGAGTCAGTTTCCATGCATATGGTTGAAAAGATGGATATATGGGAGAAGTCCACTATTTGCACCTGCAACACATTGCATGAAGTATCTCATGAACTGCAGAACACCCTTGGAGACAATGACAGCCTGGGAGATTGCTGAAGTATCAAGATACCAGGAAGATCTTCTGCGAACACTGGTAGCTTTCGGTGTAGCAGCCATGCTTTCAACAGGACAATGTCACAGGGCTTGTAAGAGCTGATTGGGACTATTTGTTTGTGATGGTACAGACCAGTAGCACCTCTAAGCCGGCTCCCTTCACCAATGTGCTATCTGATAGAGCTCACTTGACTTTGAAAAGACATATGCAAATGCTTAATTTTTCTAAAAATATGGCAAAGTTAGTTAAGAAATTTTAACAGTGCATCCCCCTATGGCTTATTGGGTAAAGGAACCTTCCAGAGTAGACATAAAGACCAGCAGGCCACAGGATGGATGCCTGCTCTGTGTTAGCTAGTGTAAACTGGATCAATGGTAGGGGAACTACAATTGGCTTCAGTGCCCCTGGAAGAAAAATCTTTTGTAATGTGTGGACATTAGTTAAGATCAGGACTGGGCTACCACGATGGAAGAACCTGCCAACACATGGTCTAAGGTCACACATGAAGAATAGTCACTTGGGTAAAGTAATGAAGGGTGCAAGAATCACTGGTGGTTATTTTCTGACTGCATGCTGGTGGTGAGGAACCTTGGCCATTGACCGCACATATTGGAAAATCGGGCAGGGCAGTGTGCCTGCAATTTTCCAATTTGCACAGCTTGTGGTTGAGATTCCCCACAGCCAGTAATGGGGACATTATTCCCAGTGTCTACAGAGAAGTAGGTGGGAAAAAAAGAACTTCTAATAGTAATGTGATAAAATGATATTTTTTCAGGGCTGTAACAGTATCGCAGTTTTAGTAGACATGACTACATTGAAACTATGAGGAGAAAGTGCAGCAAATATACATAGTCCAGCCTTCACCAATCTTCCTAAGTAACTGACAGGGGGAGATGGGCAGCACTCACTTTGTTAGTGTCACCCTTCACTGCCAGACAGGAGAACAGCAGCACCCAGTACCCATGGTGTCACCCTTCACTCCCAGACAGGAGTGGTGCTCAGGCTCACAGACTCTTCACCACCAACCCCCTCAACTCCTAAAGAAACTGTTCTGTCATTAATGCAGCGTCCTATCGGATTGCATTGAAAAGCTTTAATAACCACAGTAGGAAGCACAAGGACAATAATATTTAGAAGTTCCTTGCAACTTTTGCAATGCCCATGTGCAAGTGACGTTAAACAACCGCCCTATTTCTGGTCTTATTTAAGATCTGGAACCATTTTATGGCCTGTTCCCGTTGGAAGCGGCTCCAGATGTCCGGTTGGTAAGAGCAGTTCGATGCAGTCGCTGTGATAGATCGGTCCTGGGTATATGGCACCTTTACTGCCGCTGACAAGTGTCAGCGGGGCACATTAGACACTCCTGGTTACAGCTGATCCCCTGGTCTGATCACAGAATCACTGTGCAGGTTTACTGCAGGGCGTTCCGGTTGCGAGAGGGTTAGAGCTCCGAGCTTTACACCGTGCAGGCTCTCCCAGCAGAGAAACAGGAGGGTCTGGGGATCGCACTCAGTGCGGGCGGAGTTACGGCTCTTTTGGAAAGGATTCGGAGTAAAGAAAGCACATCTGTACCGGGTAAGAATCATTTGTCAGTACAGGATAAGAAGCTATTTTTAAGGTACACTCTTCTGTAACTTGTTTAGGGTACAAAACACTCTTGGATTGGCACCTTTATGTGAGATACAATTTTCTGTACAGGCTGAAATGTTGTACAAGAGCTGCCAGGTAGTCTCTTCCACATGGATTAAGGTGCGGTTAAGATACACCTTTCTGCAACACTTCTGTAAGATGCACTTCTTTAAGATACGCTCTTCATTAGGAGTTAATGAACACTATGTCTGTACTCCGTATGATACAATGCTCTATAGGAAACACTTCTGTATAAGGTAAGGAAATGTAAATGTAAGAATCGTTCTTTTGTTAAAGACACTGGCACGGGAGAGGAAGGAATCCCGCTGTTGTGTGACGGAAGGAATAATATTTTGGAGGATTGAATTCTTTTCTACAAGTGGCCATTGAGGCAGATACTATAGTAATATTATTTAAAAGGGAATTGGATAAATATTTGGAAAAAGAAAAATGTAAAATGATATACAAAAAGGAGCGTGGAAATAGGGTTAGAGTAAACAGCTTCATTTGAAGAGCTAGCACCAGCAGAGGTGCAATGGGTCAACTACCCAGTTTCTGTACTGTCATTTATTTGATTCTGTGCACTATAGATGTATGAATTAGATATATGGGTACATATGGGTTAAAGCACATTTTTGTGTAAGGGGTAAGGATGTGACTTATACATTTCTGTTAGGAGAAGATGCACTAATCCCGAAGGTAAACTCTTGCAAGGATGAGATCCCCATCTTGTGAATGGGACACTTCAGTAAATGTCATTCTCCTGAAGAGTGTTTTGGGTGGCCTGTTATATGTTTCCTTTGTATTTTTCTGGCTGTTATTCGGTTAGGATTACATCAAGTTCAAACAGTTGACTATGTCAGGCGTTTCGGTAACATTTGTCAAGTTGAGATACTACAGTGTTCTGAGGTGTTCTTTGGCAAGTCCAGTGTATCAGCTGCTGTAATTATATGAGTCCAGCACGTGAGCTGTTTGTAACTCATTGATCTCTTAGAAAAAGATGGTTTGAGTTTATCATAGTTGATAGGAAAGATGGTATATTTTATATTTTGGAAAAATCCAACTTTTAAATCTACAGCATCAATTCGTTTATCTGCATATCACTTGTCTGGTGTCTCTCTCAATCACCCAGACCTGTTATGGAAGAACAGAAATACATCAAGTATAGTTTTAAAGTGGCAGAAGCTAAGAAAACAGAGAATGCTGTGGTTGGGGGTCTGTGTTTTCAATTTTTATTTTTTATTATATTTTCTTGGAATCTTTTCAGTTTTGATTCAAAAATGTAGTTCACTTATGTCAGGGGGAAATTAAGTGTTATATTTACTGAAAGAAACAGAAGGAAGTTCATGTATTTGGCCATTTCCCTCCTGAAGGTGTTGATTCCTTGTTAGGGTACGATTCTATGAGCACTGGTTGTCCTCTGTATCTCACCCAAGGAGTCATTATTTATTTGTTTGTTTCCATGAGCCTCCCTTGAAAGGATATGTGAGCCTTGCACATTGAGAGTATTGGCAGGCTATTTGACCACAGGGGGCCTTATAGCTGAGCTTGATCCTGTCTTTAGCAGGATTCAAGTGCACTTCCAACTGGGGTCAGTGGATAGCGAGCAGGAGTGAGAATCTGGCCAGCATTCCTCACCATAATTCAATGTTAATGAGGCTAATCGTAGCACCCTCAATGTTGCCCTGGTTGAATCTGGAACTTTCTGGTCCAATATTGGCACTACATTGGCCCGGATTTTGCAGTCAGTGGTGAAGTGACGGCGCTCGCCGCTGACCTCGAAGAAAGCTGCCCACAAATATTTAGCGATCTCTGTGGTATACATTTAATCTTTCCCAATGTTAATTTCATTCTGGCACCATCTATAGAGGATCTCTGGCATTTAGCAATAGTGATGTCATTAAGCAGGCTAAGCTGCCAATCATATTGAAGAATTCTCACAGACAGCAAACCAGGAAGTAAAAAGCACTGATTATCCCTCAATTTTTAATCATTTTATAGGGAGCAAAATAAAGATTGGAACATACACATGGGATTACGGTAGAAGCTGAAATATCATAAACAAGCTTTAATTTGTTTTAATTATTTTAAAAATCAATGGAATGTTTATCATAGCAGATAAATTTGACATTCCACAAACACAAAATTAGTTTTTCAGGGCCAGAGAGGTTGTTCAGCAGTAATTATGACTTAGTACACTGTTAAAAACCCAGTTACACCTCATTCAACAAGGCCTAACTTTTTGGGGGTGTTTTTACAGTGAGATTAAAGTGTAAAAAGTGGAAGTTCACGTCAATTCAAGTGATTTCTAAGATTTCCATCTGTGAGGACTTCAACAGTACAACCTGTGCAGGAGCAGAGAATCAGTGACAGCAGCTTCTGGATTTCCATGTCTAACTGCACATGTGCAGATGCCAGAAGTTGCTGTCAGTTTCACAGAGTAATGATGGTGAATACTGACAGTTTTGCCCTTATTACAACTGCAAAATCCAGGCCATTGAGTGTTGCCTTTATCCACTGGGCCACTGGAAGAGTCAGGAATTGGCTGTAAATGCCTGGGGACAATAGGCACTAACCACATTTTAAGGACGTGAACAATGGTTATAAATCACTTGACCTTTGCTCTTATGGTTTATGATGTGATCGGAATCCAGATGTTCTGAGGAAGGGTTTGTAAGGAAAGGGTTAATCAGGTTGTCCTGACGTCTAATATGTTATACTGCTATTGATTTCTCATTGTATTGTAGTAATGTTAGTTTTTAGCCTTTGTTTGTTAAGAAGGGAAGTATGACTCAGTTTTAAAGTAGGGACCTCTGAAGTTTTGAACTGATGCTGACCCTACCGCAATGGTCAGTTTCAACATAAAGTAATCACCTACAGAGTGAGGGAACTTAATTACAGATGTGCTATTGCATACTAGTTCTTTAAGTTTCAGGGAGCTACAACCACTGTTAATGGGGCGAGGACATTAGTTAGTCCTGTAAAACTAAATCATCAGGGTAAACATTATCTTTTTAATTGGGGTTTCTGTAGAATAAGGAAATTTAGTTGGTACTGAATGATACAGAATCAAAGACAGACTTATTATTAAAGGTTTTACTTGGTGGAATAGTAATTATATGTAACAGTAGCGAAACTATTGATAAGATAACAAAGTAAAGGAGTTATGCCAATCGTCATAAAATAGTACAGCACAGAAGGAGGCCATTCGGCCCATCGAGTCTGCGCAAGCTAGCCCAATGGCTGCGCCATCTCTTAGAAGCAGACCTACAGATGACTTGCCCCACAGGGGCGGCTCTTCCTGTGGACATGAAGGTTGCTACAGCATTAAACTTTTACACCACATGATCCTTCCAAGCCAGCCAGTTGAAATGTGCCAGATCAGTCAGTTAGCTGTTTGACAGATGTATCAAGCAATTGCCAGAGGCCTTGTTTGCAAGGGGAGAAACTTTCAACAGTTTGCATTTGGCAAAGAGACATCAGTGTATCTGTTCCTGGCTGGCAAGGCTTGCAAGAGTGCAGAGCAGTTTTGTTACACCCATATATTGCACAGATTGTTCAGCCTGGTCCCAACCTCCTTATAAACATGATGCCCTGCTGTTCTCTGGGGTGGGTACTCTGATGTGCCAAACAGGGCAACCCTCCTTGCACCCACCTCATGCAGCAGCACATCCACTTTGCCAGCCAATAAAGAGGAGATTGGGTGTTGCACCACATCATCATTTTCCTCCTCAGTAGATTTAATTTAACTTTTGCTTGGCACATCTTTACCTCCACTGCTGCCCTCGCAAAGACTGACAAATATTTCAAATCCATCTTGAACCCTTATAAAGGCTGCAACAATATTTGTCCACATTTGTAGCCACTTACCATTAAAGAGGCATATCCCTTTAAATTTGAGCTGCTGGCCAGATTTTCTGCCTGTCCTCTTAGGTTTGATGCTGGGGCAAGGCCAAAGCTGTGCCGGGAGCTTATGCTAATTATTCAAATGACTCAACCCTACAAGAATGCATAGATTCAGCTCAGTGTGCTCTTAGCTGGCTTTGCACTGATTTTGCTGAGGACACAAAATCGAGGCTCAGGAGTCAATTTGAAGGAGCTTTTCAATAATGCTTACTCATTATTTATGATGCTGTCCATATCCTACAAAGATGTAGCAAAATCAAGGGGTTCATATGATGTTGTAAGCTAAAAATATGAAATTGAAGTATGTAACGATCAGGATTTTTTCATGCAAAATTATAATTAAAAAAAATCATTTTACTTGACATATATTTGAGACTCATTGGTGAAGTTTGAGATTCTGACTGATAAGCTAACTGATTGTGGAGGAAGTTAGGAATTGGTGATTGCTTCTCAAGGGCAATCAGCGATGCCCACATCACGGGAACGAATAAAAAAAAATTTGTAGCTACTCTTTTGTGAGGCTTTCATGTCATGTGACTTAAGCTGCGGCACTAAGCTTGTATTTTGTAAATAGTTCTGAAGTATAGAATTTCTATTGATAACTAAATCTTATGATTTATTAAATTATTTTAAATCTGAAAGGGTGGTGGAAGCAGATTCAATAGTAACTTTCAAAAGGGATTGGATACATACTTGAAGGGAAAACAAATATAGGGCTATGGGGAAAGAGCAGGGGATTGGGACTAATTGGATAGCTTAACCAAAAAGCTGACACAGGCACGATGGGCCAAATGGCCTCCTTCTGTGCTGTATCATTCTGTGATCTATGATCTATGGTCTATATGGAATCACAACTGTCCCTTTAGAATTTTTCGGGATTAATTCTCTTAGAGTGAAGTTAGATAATAATTGTATTTATAATTTCTTGTATTTTCAAGAAAAATAGAGAATTGATTTAAGTTAGGCAGATTCAGTTTAGTTTGTGTGCACAATGAAAATGGTGTGATGCTATTGTGCTGATGCCACGTGCATTAAGTTATTACCAACTGACTTATTACCATTGTCAAGGGCAAATTTATAAGATCAATACGCGTCAGTTTCTGACTTCTCTACATGTACTGATTCAGTCATTGAGATTACACTGATTCACAGCTCATGAGATTTTTTTTTGTGCGTGTGTTTGCAGATCCCCAGACAAAATGGGAAATGGCTCAGTGAAACCCAAGCAACTGAGGGTGCCAGGGAGCCACATAGTGAATCTTTCTAGCAACAGTAACAACACAAAGCCTTGGAAAGACACTGGGACTGGTGCAAATGTTAAAGACACAGCAGAAATCTGCCAAAACAGGTTACTGGAAGTTGAATTGGAGAATGAAAGCAAAGATGACCGATTGCACAAGATGGAGTGCAGGATACAAGAACTGGAAGACCAACTTACCAAGCAGACCCAGACAATTGCTGAAATTACAGAGGAATTACAAGCCAAATGCATTCAACTGAACAAACTGCAGGATGTCATTAAAACTCAGTGTGGGGTCCTTTTTCAGACGTCGCCATTACCGCTTAGACCTGCTAACAGAATTATGAATCAGTGCACCGGTTTGTTCAAAGATATTGGCAACAGAAGGAGAGGGGCTAAGGAGGGTGTGTCAGCAGAACCTACTACCAGGACGTATGACTCCAGCAAACTGCCAAAGTTCTCTTTAGAAAGAGCCAGGGTTCGAAAAAATTCGGGGTAATGACACACCTTTCACAGTTGCTTTGTATTATATTTTTCAACATAGAAACATAGAAGATACATAGAAGATAGGAGCAGGAGTAGGCCATTCGGCCCCTCGAGCCTACTCTGCCATTTAATGAGATCATGGCTGATCATACAAATTCAGTACCCTGTCCCTGCTTTCTCCCCATATCCCTTTATCCCTTTAGCCTTAAGAAATATATCTAACTTCTTCTTGAATATATTTAATGAATTGGCCTCAACTGCCTTCTGTGGCAGAGAATTCCACAGGTTCGCCACTCTCTGGGTGAAGAAATTCCTCCTCATCTCTGTCCTAAATGGCTTACCCCTTATCCTTAGACTGTAACCCCTGGTTCTGGACACCCCTGCCATTGGGAACATCCTTCCTGCATCTAGTCTGTCTAGTCCTGTTAGAATTTTATAAGTTTCAATGAGATCCCCTCTCATTCTTCTAAACTCCAGCGAATATAAGCCCAATCGATCCAATCTCTCCTCATACGTCATTCCTGCCATCCCAGGTCTGGTGAATCTTCGCTGCACTCCCTCCATGGCAAGAACTTCCTTCCTCAGATAAGGCGACCAAAAGTGCACACAATACTCAAGGTGTGGTCTCACCAAGGCCCTGTACAACTGCAGCAAGACATCCTTGCTCCTGTACTCGAACCCTCTCACTATGAAGGCCAACATACCATTTGCCTTCTTAACCGCCTGCTGCACCTGCATGCTTATTTTCAGCAACTGGTGCACAAGGACACGCAGGTCTCGTTGCATTTCCCCTTCTCCCATTCAGATAATAATCTGCCTTCCTGTTTTTGCCACCAAAGTGGATAACCTCGCATTTATCGACATTATACTGCATCTGCCATGCATCTGCCCAATCACCTAACCTGTCCAAATCATACTGGAGTTTCTCGGCATCCTCCTCACAGCACACGCGCCCACCCAGCTTTGCGTTGTCTGCAAACTTGGAGACATTACATCTAATTCCCTTGTCTGGATCATTAATATATATTGTGAATAGCTGTGGTCCTAGCACCAATCCCTGCGGTACCCCACTAGTCACTGCCTGCCACTCGGAAGAAGACCCGTTTATTCCAACTCTTTGCTTCCTGTCTGCCAACCAGTTCTCTATCCAAGTCAGTACCTTACCCCCAATCCCATGCGCTTTAACTTTGCACGCTAATCTCTTATGCAGGCCCTTATTGAAAGCCTTCTGAAAGTCCAAATACACCACATCCACTGGTTCTCCCTTATCTATTCTACCAGTTATATCCTCAAAAAATTCCAGTAGATTAGTCAAGCACGATTTACCTTTCGTAAATCCATGCTGACTTTGTCCGATCCTGCCACTGTTTTCCAAGTGCTCTGCTATTACATCTTTTATAATGAACTCTAACATTTTCCCCACTACTGATATAATTCCCCGTTCTTTCTCTACCACCGTTTTTAAATAGTGGGGTTACATTAGCTACCCTCCAATCCATGGGAACTGTACTAGAGTCTATAGAATTTTGAAAGATGACCAGCAATGCATCTATTATTTCTAGGGCCACTTCCTTAAATACCCTAGGATGTAGATTATCAGGCCTTAGAGATTTATCGGCCTTCAATCCCACCAATTTCCCTAACACCATTTCCCTGCAAATACTGATTTCATTCAGTTCCTCCCTCTCATTAGACCCTATGTTCCCCGACATCTCTGGGAGGTTATTTGTGTCCTCCTTTGTGAAGACAGAACCGAAGTATGTATTAATTGGTCAGCCATTTCTTTGTTCCCCATTATAAATTCCCCTGATTCTGACTGCAAGGGACCTACGCTTGACTTCACCAATCTTTTTCTCTTCACTTACCTATAGAAGCTTTTACAGTCAGTTTTTATGTTCCCTGCAAGCTTACTCTCATACTCTATTTTCCCCCTCTTAATTAATCCTTTTGTCCTCATTTGCTGAATCCTAAACTGCTCCTAATCCTCAGGGTTGCTGCTTTTTCTGGCCAATTTATATGTCCTCTCCTTGGATCTTATGCTATCCCTAATTTCCCTTCTTAGCCACGGTTGCACCACCTTTTTTGTTTTATTTTTATGCCAGACAGGGATGAACAAATTCTGTAGTTTATCCATGTGATCTTTAAATGTTTGCCATTGCCTATTCGCAGTCAACCCTTTAAGTAACATTCCCCAATCCATCCTAGCCAACTCGTGCTTCATACCATTGTAGTTTCCTTTATTTAAATTCAGGACCCTAGTCTCTGAGTCAACTACTTCACTCTCCATTTTAATGAAGAATTCTATCATATTATGATCGCTCCTCCCCAAGGGACCTCGCACAACAAGATTGCTAATCAATCCTTTCTCATTACATAATACCCAGTCTAAGATGGCCTGATCTCCAGTTGGTTCCTCGACATATTGGTCCAGGAAACCATCCCATATATACTCTAGGAATTCCTCCTCCACAGTATTGTTACTAATTTGGTTAGCCCAATCTATATGTAGATTAAAGTCACCCATGATAACTGCTGTGCCCTTATTGCACGCATCTCTAATTTCCCATTTAATGCCATCCCCAACCTCAGCATTACTGTTTGGGGGTCTGTATACAACTCCCACTAACGTTTTCTGCCCCATGGTATTTCTCAGCTCTGCCCATACAGATTCCACATCATCAGAGCTAATATCCTGCCTTACTGTTGTGTTAATCACCTCTTTAACCAGCATTGCTACCCCACCTCCTTTTCCTTTTTGCCTGTCCTTCCTGTATATTGAACACCCCTGGATGTTGCATTCCCAGCTTTGGTCACCCTGGAGCCATGTCTCTGTAATCCCAATTATATCATATCCGTTTACATCTATTTGCGCAGCGAATTCATCCACCTTATTACAAATGCTTCTCGCATTAAGACACAAAGCCTTCAGGCTTGTTTTTTTTAACTCTCTTAGTCCTTTTAGAATTCTTATTTACTGTGGCCCTGTTTGATTTACACCCTTGATTTCTCTGCCTTCCACTTTTGCTTTTCTCCTTCCTGTCTTTTGCTTCTATCCTTGCCTTCCTTTCCTCTGTCTCCCTGCACAGGTTGCCAACCCCATGCCATTTTAGTTTAAACCCTCCCCAACAGCACTAGCAAACACTCCCCCTAGGACATCAGTCCCTGTCCTGCCCAGTTGCAAACCGTCCAGTTTGTACTGGTCCCACCTCCCCCAGAACCGGTTCCAATGTCCCAGGAATTTGAATCCCCCCCCTCCACCCCTTGCACCATTCCTCTAGCCACGTATTCATCTGAAATATCCTTCTACTTCTACTCTGACTAGCACGTGGCACTGGTAGCAATCCTGAGATTACTAACTTTGAGGTCCTATTTTTAAATTTACCTCCTAACTCCCTATATTCAGTTTTTAGGGCCTCATCCTGTTTTCTACCTATATCGTTGGTACCTATATGCACCACGACAGCTGGCTGTTCACCTTCCCCCTCCAGAATGCCCTGCAGCTGCTCTGAGCCATCCTTGACCCTTGCACCAGGGAGGGAACACACCATCCTGGAGTCTTGTTTGCGGCCGCAGAATCGCCTATCTATTCCCCTTACAATAGAATCCACTATCACTATAGCTCTCCCGCTCTTTTTCCTCCCGTCCTGTGCAGCAGAACCATCCATGGTGCCAGGAAGTTGGCTACTGCTGCCTTCCCCCGATAAGCCATCTCCCCCAACAATATCCAAAGTGGTATATCTGTTTGAAAGGGGGATGGCTACAGGGGACGCCTGCACTACCTACCTGCGCTTACTACTCTGCCTGGCGGTCACCCATTCCCTTCCTGCCTGTGCAGCCTTTACCTGTGGTGTGACCAACTCCCTAAACGTGCTATCCACAATGTCCTCAACATCGCGAATGCTCCAGTATGTATCCATTCGCAGCTCCAGCGCCGCAATGCAGTCTGCCAGTAGCTGCAGCTGGATGCACTTCCCGCGCACATGGTTGTCAGGGACACAGGAAGTGTCCCTGATTTCCCACATAGTGCAGGAGGAGCATGCCACAGGGCCAAGCTGTGCTGCCATGATTTACCCTTTAATTAATTCAAAATAAATTAAATCAAATCAATACCACCAATTACACTACAATTAAATGATATACTCAAGGGTCCTTGTTTACTAGTACTCCCCGCTACAGAGACCTTAGAAACTATAAACCACAAAAATTAAGCATGGAAAAAAGCGAGAAAGAGAGAAATACGCACCAACCAATCACTTACCTACTTTCTGGTGATGTCACACTTTGATTACTTTTCACTTCTTTACACTCAGTGGTCCGTTGTAGCCCCAGCTCACCTTTGAAATCTCCCGAGGTTTGGCGCTCTCCAGCCGCTCTCGCTCACCTTTGAAACCTCCCGAGGTTTGGCGCTCTCCAGCCACTCTCGCTCACCTTTGAAATCTCCCAAGGTTTGGCGCTCTCCAGCCGCTCTCGCTCACCTTTGAAATCTCCCGAGGTTTGGCGCTCTCCAGCCGCTCTCGCTCACCTTTGAAATCTCCCGAGGTTTGGCGCTCTCCAGCCGCTCTCGCTCACCTTTGAAATCTCCCGAGGTTTGGCGCTCTCCAGCCACTCTCGCTCACCTTTGAAATCTCCCGAGGTTTGGCGCTCTCCAGCCGCTCTCGCTCACCTTTGAAATCTCCCGAGGTTTGGCGCTCTCCAGCCGCTCTCGCTCCCCTTTGAAATCTCCCGAGGTTTGGCGCTCTCCAGCCGCTCTCGCTCACCTTTGAAATCTCCCGAGGTTTGGCGCTCTCCAGCCGCTCTCGCTCACCTTTGAAATCTCCCGAGGTTTGGCGTTCTCCAGTCGCTCTCGCTCACCTTTGAAACATCCCGAGGTTTGGCGCTCTCCAGCCGCTCTCGCTCACCTTTGAAATCTCCCGAGGTTTGGCGCTCTCCAGCCGCTCTCGCTCACCTTTGAAACCTCCCGAGGTTTGGCTCTCCAGCCGCTCTCGCTCACCTTTGAAACCTCCCGAGGTTTGGCGCTCACCAGCCACTCCCACTCACCTTTGAAATCTCCCGAGGTTTGGCGCTCTCCAGCCGCTCTCGCTCCCCTTTGAAACTCCCGAGGTTTGGCGCTCTCCAGCCGCTCTCGCTCACCTTTGAAATCCCCCGAGGTTTGGCGCTCTCCAGCCGCTCTCGCTCACCTTTGAAATCTCCCGAGGTTTGGCGCTCTCCAGCCGCTCTCGCTCACCTTTGAAAGCCCTCGAGGTTTGGCGCTCTCCAGCCGCTCTCGCTCACCTTTGAAACCTCCCGAGGTTTGGCGCTCTCCAGCCGCTCTCGCTCACCTTTGAAACCTCCCGAGGTTTGGCGCTCTCCAGCCGCTCTCGCTCACCTTTGAAACCTCCCGAGGTTTGGCGCTCTCCAGCTGCTCTCGCTCACCTTTGAAACCTCCCGAGGTTTGGCGCTCTCCAGCCGCTCTCGCTCACCTATGAAGTCTCCCGAGGTTTGGCGCTCTCCAGCCGCTCTCGCTCACCTTTGAAACCTCCCGAGGTTTGGCGCTCTCCAGCCGCTCTCGCTCACCTATGAAGTCTCCCGAGGTTTGGCGCTCTCCAGCCGCTCTCGCTCACCTTTGAAATCTCCCGAGGTTTGGCGCTCTCCAGCCGCTCTCGCTCACCTTTGAAATCTCCCGAGGTTAGACGCTCTCCAGCCGCTCTCACTCACCTTTGAAATCTCCCGAGGTTTGGTGCTCTCCAGCCGCTCTCGCTCACCTTTGAAAGTTCCCGAGGTTTGGCGCTCTCCAGCTGCTCTCACTCACCTTTGAAACCTCCCGAGGTTTGGCGCTCTCCAGCCGCTCTCGTTCACCTTTGAAATCTCCCGAGGTTTGGCACTCTCCAGCCGCTCTCGCTCACCTTTGAAACCTCCCGAGGTTTGGCGCTCTCCAGCCGCTCTCGCTCACCTTTGAAACCTCCCGAGGTTTGGCGCTCTCCAGCCACTCTCGCTCACCTTTGAAATCTGCCGAGGTTTGGCGCTCTCCAGCCGCTCTCGCTCACCTTTGAAATCTCGCGAGGTTTGGCGCTCTCCAGCTGCTCTCGCTCACCTTTCAAATCTCCCGAGGTTTGGCGCTCTCCAGCCGCTCTCGCTCACCTATGAAACCTCCCGAAGTTTGGTGCTCTCCAGCTGCTCTCGCTCACCTTTGAAATCTCCCGAGGTTTGGCGCTCTCCAGCTGCTGCCGCTCACCTTTGAAATCTCCTGAGGTTTGGCTCTCCAGCCGCTCTCGCTCACCTTTGAAATTGCCCGAGGTTTGGCGCTCTCCAGCCGCTCTCGCTCACCTTTGAAATCTCCCGAGGTTTGGCGCTCTCCAGCCGCTCTCACTCACCTTTGAAATCTCCCGAGGTTTGGCGCTCTCCAGCCGCTCTCGCTCACCTTTGAAATCTCCCGAGGTTTGGCGCTCTCCAGCCGCTCTCACTCACCTTTGAAATCTCCCGAGGTTTGGCGCTCTCCAGCCGCTCTCGCTCACCTATGACGTCTCCCGAGGTTTGGCGCTCTCCAGCCGCTCCCGCTCACCTTTGAAATCTCCCGAGGTTTGGCGCTCTCCAGCCGCTCTCACTCACCTTTGAAATCTCCCGAGGTTTGGCGCTCTCCAGCCGCTCTCGCTCACCTTTGAAATCTCCCGAGGTTTGGCGCTCTCGAGCCGCTCTCGCTCACACTTGAAATCTCCCGAGGTTTGGCGCTCTCCAGCCGCTCTCGCTCACCTTTGAAACCTCCCGAGGTTTGGCGCTCTCCAGCCGCTCTCGCTCACCTTTGAAATCTCCCGAGGTTTGGCGCTCTCCAGCCGCTCTCGCTCACCTTTGAAATCTCCCGAGGTTTCGCGCTCACCAGCCACTCCCGCTCACCTTTGAAATCTCCCGAGGTTTGGCGCTCACCAGCCACTCCCGCTCATCTTTGAAATCTCCCGAGGTTTGGCGCTCTCCAGCCGCTCTCGCTCACCTATGAAGTCTCCCGAGGTTTGGCGCTCTCCAGCTGCTCTCGCTCACCTTTGAAATCTCCCGAGGTTTGGCGCTCTCCAGCCGCTCTCGCTCACCTTTGAAATCTCCCGAGGTTTGGCGCTCTCCAGCCGCTCTCGCTCACCTTTGAAACCTGCCGAGGTTTGGCGCCCTCCAGCCGCTCTCGCTCACCTTTGAAATCTCCTGAGGTTTGGCGCTCTCCAGCCGCTCCCGCTCACCTTTGAATCTCCCGAGGTTTGGCGTTCTCCAGCCACTCTCGCTCACCTTTGAAATCTCCCGAGGTTTGGCGCTCTCCAGCCGCTCTCGCTCACCTTTGAAATCTCCCGAGGTTTGGCGCTCTCCAGCCGCTCTCGCTCACCCTTGAAATCTCCCGAGGTTTGGCTCTCCAGCCACTCTCGCTCACCTTTGAAACATCCTGAGGTTTGGCGCTCTCCAGCCGCTCTCGCTCACCTTTGAAATCTCCCGAGGTTTGGTGCTCTCCAGCCGCTCTCGCTCACCTTTGAAAGTTCCCGAGGTTTGGTGCTCTCCAGCTGCTCTCGCTCACCTTTGAAACCTCCCGAGGTTTGGCGCTCTCCAGCCGCTCTCGCTCACCTTTGAAACCTCCCGAGGTTTGGCGCTCTCCAGCCGCTCTCGCTCACCTATGAAGCCTCCCGAGGTTTGGCGCTCTCCAGCCGCTCTCGCTCACCTTTGAAACCTCCCGAGGTTTGGCGCTCTCCAGCCGCTCTCGCTCACCTTTGAAATCTCGCGAGGTTTGGCGCTCTCCAGCTGCTCTCGCTCACCTTTCAAATCTCCCGAGGTTTGGCGCTCTCCAGCCGCTCTCGCTCACCTATGAAACCTCCCGAAGTTTGGTGCTCTCCAGCTGCTCTCGCTCACCTTTGAAATCTCCCGAGGTTTGGCGCTCTCCAGCTGCTGCCGCTCACCTTTGAAATCTCCTGAGGTTTGGCTCTCCAGCCGCTCTCGCTCACCTTTGAAATTGCCCGAGGTTTGGCGCTCTCCAGCCGCTCTCGCTCACCTTCGAAATCTCCCGAGGTTTGGCGCTCTCCAGCCGCTCTCACTCACCTTTGAAATCTCCCGAGGTTTGGCGCTCTCCAGCCGCTCTCGCTCACCTTTGAAATCTCCCGAGGTTTGGCGCTCTCCAGCCGCTCTCACTCACCTTTGAAATCTCCCGAGGTTTGGCGCTCTCCAGCCGCTCTCGCTCACCTATGACGTCTCCCGAGGTTTGGCGCTCTCCAGCCGCTCCCGCTCACCTTTGAAATCTCCCGAGGTTTGGCGCTCTCCAGCCGCTCTCACTCACCTTTGAAATCTCCCGAGGTTTGGCGCTCTCCAGCCGCTCTCGCTCACCTTTGAAATCTCCCGAGGTTTGGCGCTCTCGAGCCGCTCTCGCTCACACTTGAAATCTCCCGAGGTTTGGCGCTCTCCAGCCGCTCTCGCTCACCTTTGAAACCTCCCGAGGTTTGGCGCTCTCCAGCCGCTCTCGCTCACCTTTGAAATCTCCCGAGGTTTGGCGCTCTCCAGCCGCTCTCGCTCACCTTTGAAATCTCCCGAGGTTTCGCGCTCACCAGCCACTCCCGCTCACCTTTGAAATCTCCCGAGGTTTGGCGCTCACCAGCCACTCCCGCTCATCTTTGAAATCTCCCGAGGTTTGGCGCTCTCCAGCCGCTCTCGCTCACCTATGAAGTCTCCCGAGGTTTGGCGCTCTCCAGCTGCTCTCGCTCACCTTTGAAATCTCCCGAGGTTTGGCGCTCTCCAGCCGCTCTCGCTCACCTTTGAAATCTCCCGAGGTTTGGCGCTCTCCAGCCGCTCTCGCTCACCTTTGAAACCTGCCGAGGTTTGGCGCCCTCCAGCCGCTCTCGCTCACCTTTGAAATCTCCTGAGGTTTGGCGCTCTCCAGCCGCTCCCGCTCACCTTTGAATCTCCCGAGGTTTGGCGTTCTCCAGCCACTCTCGCTCACCTTTGAAATCTCCCGAGGTTTGGCGCTCTCCAGCCGCTCTCGCTCACCTTTGAAATCTCCCGAGGTTTGGCGCTCTCCAGCCGCTCTCGCTCACCCTTGAAATCTCCCGAGGTTTGGCTCTCCAGCCACTCTCGCTCACCTTTGAAACATCCTGAGGTTTGGCGCTCTCCAGCCGCTCTCGCTCACCTTTGAAATCTCCCGAGGTTTGGTGCTCTCCAGCCGCTCTCGCTCACCTTTGAAAGTTCCCGAGGTTTGGTGCTCTCCAGCTGCTCTCGCTCACCTTTGAAACCTCCCGAGGTTTGGCGCTCTCCAGCCGCTCTCGCTCACCTTTGAAACCTCCCGAGGTTTGGCGCTCTCCAGCCGCTCTCACTCCCCTTTGAAACCTCCCGAGGTTTGGCGCTCTCCAGCCGCTCTCGCTCACCTATGAAGCCTCCCGAGGTTTGGCGCTCTCCAGCCGCTCTCGCTCACCTTTGAAACCTCCCGAGGTTTGGCGCTCTCCAGCCGCTCTCGCTCACCTTTGAAACCTCCCGAGGTTTGGCGCTCTCCAGCCGCTCTCGCTCACCTTTGAAACCTCCCGAGGTTTGGCGCTCTCCAGCCGCTCTCACTCACCTTTGAAACCTCCCGAGGTTTGGCGCTCTCCAGCCGCTCTCGCTCACCTATGAAGCCTCCCGAGGTTTGGCGCTCTCCAGCCGCTCTCGCTCACCTTTGAAACCTCCCGAGGTTTGGCGCTCTCCAGCTGCTCTCGCTCACCTTTGAAACCTCCCGAGGTTTGGCGCTCTCCAGCTGCTCTCGCTCACCTTTGAAATCTCCCGAGGTTTCAACGTGACAAGCTTATATCAACGTAATGATGTCTGTTTTCTTATTATTATTTTGTGTAAACAGGTGATTAGAGAAGAATCCATATCAGGAGTGATTAGGAGGTATTCTAATTCTTAGATTCAGATAAAATCATAAAATGCAAGAATTAATCTCAAACAGTTTTTAATCTTTATCTAACCGCAAGATTATTATTGTTTATAGCATCAAAATCAGTCTAAGTCCTATTTTCTTCATAATATGAACCATTAAGCAATGTTATTTTTTTATTACAGGTAATTGTTGCTTTTGTCATGGCTGTCAATATCGATGTGGACACTGGTTGGACTTTGTGCTAATGCATGAGTTATTCACAGTGAAGGAATAATGATTGTGACATTAATAGCAAAACCAGTTGAAATTAATCTCCGCATTAGATTTACCACGTGCACTAATTGAGGATTAATGCTGAGAATCTTTTCATAATAAGAGCTAAGCAAACCTTATGTGCTGCTTGTGCAACATAAAAAATATACTCCCTGGTGTTACTATCTGTACGTAAATCAGGTTTAACATGCTAAAGGGGACAGATTTTCCTCGTTTACTCATAGAGTTAAATATTCCCCTGAGTGGCATGCATAGAGGGAAATTGATTAGGGAGGATTGAACACCCGTAACACAGCCTGCTGGATTTTCTGTTCATTTAAATTATTTACACTCAAGCACAACAAAGGAAGATTTATCCCCGTTCTTCAAAAGTGCACGTGACCCAAAAGGACAGGCCGATAAAGCCATTGCTTTAACTTCATGATTGACAGCCTGTGTGACATTGACCACAGGGTGCTATTCTTCTTTTTTATATTAATTCTCAGGATGTGGCCGTCACTGGCAAGGCCAGCATTTATTGCTCATCCTAGTTGCTCTGAGAAGCTACTGGTGTTCCACCTTCTTGAACCAATGCAATCCATGTAGCAGTTTTATACAACTGCGTAGATTGCTAGGCCAATTCAGAAGGCAGTTCACATTGACGTGGGATTGGAGTCACATATAGGTAAGGATAACAGTTTTTTCAACAATCTGAGAGCTTTTTTTTACCGATACCAGCTTTTTACTTTCAGATTTTGTTTTAATTGAATTAAAATTCTCAACCTGCCATAGTAGGATTTGAACCCACGTTGTATACTGGATTATTAGTCCAGTCCTCTGGATTACTAGTCCAGTAATATAACTGACGTAATAAAACTCACTACACACTTGGTTTGCGCATAAAGCAAGGCTTTAATCAACTTGTTTCAGAACATGGAGGTCTAGGGCTGACGCCCGAGTATTTATACTCCTTGGATGGCGCCACCAGCTGGCCGTCCAGCATTATTTCACGAGTAGTTTCTTGATGATGATGAGATTTATAACATTCTTCCTGCCTAAAAGATTTGGAAGGTCGACGACTTCCACTTAGCGGATCAGGCGGACCACGAATAGCCACAATCTTTTAGATTTTTGTTTATGGTTAGAAGGCACGTCTCCCCGGACCGTGTCTTGGTCCCTGGGCCGCTTGATCCGTACCGGTGGATCGACAGGGCCCGTGTTGCTCTGATCGACCCGAGGGAGGCTGGGGAGATCGTGACTCCGGGTGCGGGTCCCCACAGGCGTAGAACTGGCTTCATCCTGTTGGATAGTCGGGGATTGACCAGCATCCTGGCCTCGGGTGGCCATCCCGCGTGGAGTTGATATCAAGTTGATTAAATTGATGTAATAAAACTCACTACGCACTTGGTTTGAGCATAAAGCAAGGCTTTAATCAACTTGTTTCAAAACATGGAGGCCTATTTGTACTTCACTAGTTCCTTGTCTTACAAAATGTCCCTGGCAAGCTGGGGCCGACGCCTGAGTATTTATACTCCCTGGACGGCGCCACCAGCTGGCCGTCCAGCATTATTTCATGAGTAGTTTCTTGATGAATGATGAGATTTATAACAATAACCACTACACTACCGTATCCTATTCCTCCTCAAGCTTCTTGCCGTGGTTGATCATAGTGTGCTTGTCCACCACCTCTCTGTTGTCCACCAGGGACTGCCTATGCATAATTCCACTATAATCTATCTGAGCACATCTCTAGACTTCACTTCCTTCAACTATCATCTCCGGAGTCCCCTAAAGGGTTATACTTGTCCTTCTCCTTTTCCTGATCCCCATCTTGGTGACAGCATCTGCAGGCATGAAGTCAGCTTGCATATGGTATGCTGATGATACCCAGCTCTACCTGCATCATTTCTCTCAGTCCTACAGCCGCTCCTGTGGCATCGGACTGCCTGTTCAAAATCAAAGACCTGAAATTCTATGGCCCAGACTCCCATTTGGTGATTTATCCTGCTGTTGACCCCATCCCAAATTGCAGGGACAGAGTCATTTACATATTTAGAGCTGGCAGGCCACATCTGTGGAGATGGAACAGAGGCACCTGGTCCATGATGCTGTCGGAAACTCAGAGCAGCGCGCTGCCATACTGAGGGGATAATCCCAAAGCTGAAGATTGAAGCAGAAAAAGCTTCATTCCATGCATGGGGTAGCATTTGGTCCTTAACTTTCTTGGGGCCTTTAGGAGGCCCACAACAGAACACACGTCTACTCTCACCAGATTTGAGATTCACTGGGTCTAACGGGGGGTAAGCTGGGCAGAATTCCCAGGGTGGCACTTGAACATTTCCCAGACCAACAAAACTGAAGCCACGGATTTTATGCTCACCACAAACTTTGCTCCCTTGACATTGACCCCCTTCCCCTCCCTGGCATCTCACTCAGGTTTAAAAACCTTGGTGTCCTGTTCGACCTTGAGCTGAGCTTCAAACCCCATATTTTCTCTATCTCCAAGACTGATTATTTTCACTTCCTCAATCTTGTCTGCCTCTGCTCCCATCTTTATCACACCGCTGTTGAAAATCTTTTGTCATGTTTTTATCATCTCAAAACTTAATTTTTCCTTGCTGGCCTTTATTTGTCCGTATTCCATAAACCCCAAATTCTCCAAAATGCAACTGTTTGTATTCTGTCCCACACTATGTCACTTATGTATGTCACTCCCTTCCTCACAGACGTACACTGGCTCCCTATCCCTCAACAAGCTAAATTTAAAATCCTAGTTCTCGTCTTCAAGTCCCTCCGTAATCTTGTTTCACTCAACTTCGCCCTCCAGTACCCTTCGTTCTTCTGACTCTAACCTCCTGTGCATCCCACTCTCCCTCTGGCCCACCCCTGGTAGCAGAGCTTTTGCCTTTTAGGACCTGGTCATTGGAGCTCCTTCACAAGATCCCTCTGTCTCTCTACTCTCTTCTCCTTTACTAATCTGTTCAAAAATCATATATTTTACCCATACCTTCAATCATTCTCCTAAACTCTCTCCTGCCTTGGAGATCTGTTCCTCTTAGTCACTGTAAAGTGCCTTGGGGAATTTTGTACATTAAAAGCACTATATACATATAATTGCATTATTGTTGTCTCATCTGCACGACAACACCTCTGATGATGTACTAAAATGCCATCCTAGTTTGTATGCTTAGTTCCAAGAGCGAACCCAGAACCTTCTGCAGGTGCTAGCAGCTGAACCAAGCTTATGCCTCTACTTGAGCAGAAAGAACCTGCACAAGGAGGCCTTGTTTTCTCTGTTTAGCAGCATGTACACAACATTTATGTCATGTTTATTGAAGACTGGGAGGAAGAGGAACAACTAGGGCAGAGGAGAGTGACTGGGGGTCAGGAGGCATTGCAGGGGCACCCAACAGATGTGACTATATCACCCAACAGAGTTACCTGGATCTCATGGTCGAACTCTCTTTGAGAATGCTATGCCTCAATAGGGGGGGTTTAACTAAGAAATCTGACCTAGTTCGACCAGACCTGGAGATGCAGTCCTCCACCTGCACTGCACTAGTAGAGACAGTGGAAGTGACCACAGCCCTGACTTTTTTAACTACAGGGTCATTACAGGAAATTATAGAACTGCCCAGGATTGGTCAGTTTGTGGTGCACCACATCATCAAACAGATAGCCAATGTTGTGTTTTAGCACTCTAAGATTTGCACTTCAGCATGTAGTAGCAACAACAGATGGAGCGGCAGAAGCATTTCTTCTAAAATTATTGCCCCAGATTTGGTGGTAAATAATGGTGACGCTATCAGCGCTCACCATTAATAAAGAGTAAATTGGACAGCAACTTCTGGCGACTGCACCTGTGCAGTTAAACGCGGAAATCAGGAAGCTGCTGTCCGAGTTACACTGCTCCTCCAGAAGCTTCGCTATACCGGTGCCTTTCTGAGACTTGGCATTGAAACACATGGAATGGCGTGAAGTTGCTGTGCTTACGTGATAGATACCCACTAAACTCGCCAGAAAAAGTTAGGGCGTGTCCATTCCACTGTAAGTAAACTTTTAATGGTGTGATCAGTCTTAATTACTGCCAAACAACCTCGCTGGCACTGAAAATTAACTTTTATAAGTGTGGAGTCTCATTCCTTCAGATTTTAATTATTGTTGGAGATTTAAAAATCATTAAAAAATGTAAATAAATATTTTTATCTTTTTCTTTCTGTCACTTTTATCACTCTCTCTTAATCTCATCTTTCTTTCCCTCTCTTCATTTTGCTTGCTGTACATGATTTGACATTGAATTAACTATTGTAACTTACACTTCCTGGTTTAGACTCTGCACTGCTCATTAAGAATTCTTCAATTTGATTGGTTAAGGAGGTACAGGTGCTTGCCCTGTTCATGCAGGTCCCAGATCAACTGTAGAGGGTGCTGCACCAAAATTAATTTCTAATTACTGCAAATTTCAGTTCAAAAGCTCATAGAAAATCTGTGGGAAAGTGTAAGTGTAATGAACAGCTGGTGCAGGTGCAGGACCCATCAGCAGGAAAAGAGGTTTGTTAAAGAATTGGGGCCTTACGTATATCCTGGAAAACTTTCAATGACCGAGTTGTTATGGTTTACCATCACTTTGCCATGCATGGATACTTGAAGCCGACCAGTGAATTTATCTTTTTACTTGAGCAAAAGGTACAGCTGTTCCTGCTTCCTTAAGGTCAATGAAAATAAAACCAAGTTCAACTTAAGAACATAAGAACATAAGAAATAGGAGCAGGAGTAGGCCATTCGGCCCTTCGAGCCTGCTCCGCCATTCAGTGAGACCATGGCTGATCTTCTGCCTCAACTCCATTCACCGGCCCTATCGCCATATCCCTTGATGCTCTTACTAGTCAGAAATCTATCGACTTCTGTTTTGAATATACCCAATGACTGAGGGTAGAGAATTCCAAAGATTCACCACCCTCTGTGTGAAGAAATTTCTTCTCATCTCAGTCCTGAATGGCCCACCCTTTCTCCTGAGGCTGTGGCCCCTGGTTCTAGACTCCCCAGCCAAGGGAAACATTCTCCCAGCATCCACCCTATCAAGTCCTGTAATAATTTTGTATGCTTCAATGAGATCCCCTCTCATTCTTCTGAATTCAAGAGAATACAGGCCTAGTTTACTCAATCTCTTCTCATATGACAGTCGAACCATCCCAGGAATCAATCTCGTGAACCTTCGTTGCACTCCCTCTATGGCAAATATATCCTTCTTTAGGTAAGGAGACCAAAATTGTACACAGTACTCCAGGTGTAAAATTGCAAAAGTCTACTATTTTTCATAATTAGTGCAGCGGTGCAGTGATCATTTCTCTAACTTATCATCACCTTCAGACCTTCAGGTGCAGATTTTGATGCAAAGCTGAAACTCCGCAGCTATTTTGGTGCACTCCCGCTGTAATTTCAGTGGGAGTGTGCCGAAAGTGAGGAAATTATACTTGCACTCGGATAAGCCACGTCCCAGCCTTCAGGGATTCTGTAGGCCTTGTAATGGGCAGAGCCTTTGCCCAACCCTTCCAAGGTCAGCAGCAGAGAGGGGACGGTGGGGGTTCCCATTTCCAGGCTCTGAAGGGGACCCATCATATCATTGGCGGTGGTCTGCCTGTAGAAAGTCAAATATTGGTAGTGTGTCCCCCCTGGTGGTCCAGGCCAAGATCTTGGTTTTAACTGCTAATCAAAAGGAGGAATTAAAAAAAATAGTTAAATAAGGCTCCTTATAAAGGGGGCTGCTGGGAGCACCTCAAAGTTCTTTCCAGGGAGAGACCTAGCACACCCCCTGGAACTTAGTTGAAGGAGCCTATTATACCCATCATACCTGTGGCAATGCTAACTGTTCAACTGGAGCAGCTAGCCCTGCAACTGGGGCTGTCTACTCTAATCCCATTTCCCTGTCCTATCCCATATCCTTGTCAGTTTAACATCAGTGGTGGGTAAAGTTTTAGAAACAATAATCAAGGAAAAAACTAATAGACTCTTGAAGAGGTTTAAGCTAATTAAGGAGAGCCAACATGGATTTGTAAAAGGCAGATCATGTTTGACTAATCTAATTGAATTTTTGGATTAAACAACAGGGAGGCTCAATGAAGGGAATGCAATGGATGTTGTCTACATGGATTTTAGGAAGGCATTTGACAAAGTACCATATAGAAGACTGGTTAACAAAATTGAGGCTCATGGAATAGGTGGGTCAGTGGCAGCTTGGATAAGGAATTGTATTCTGGACCGATGGACTATTTTATGTGCAGATAGCACCCTCTGGTGGTGGTTATGTGTTAGCAGTGTGTTTGTATGAAACAGAGGTCATTTGACCTTTGTTCCTTTCTTCCTGTGTGAGGTCATTTGACCTTTGTTCCTTTCTTCCTGTGAGAGGTCATTTGACCTTCGTACCTTTCTTCCTGTGTAACCCAGGAAGTAGGATCCCAGGAAGTAGAATTCCAGGAAGAACCTGGCAGTAATGGAGGATTCCATAAGGGTTTCACAATCCAATGTAATCTGATTTCATATGTTAGGCCAAGCACAATATCTGTGAGTATCTTTGTTTGTTAGCATAATAGCAATGTTGTCAGAGTAGTATTTTGACAATAATATGTTTATAAAAGGTTAATATTTGATAGTTACAGAAGTTAGTCCAAATGTTAGTTAGTTATACAATTAATCTATTCTACTGTTGTAAATATGTTATATCTTATGTAATATCGAATGTATAGTACTCAGTTTATGTACAAAACATACTTTATCTTTGTTTACAGTTGCACAAAAATTGTTCAAGTAAAGGCTTCAAACAGCAAATGGCTTCACGAAGAATTATTTTGAATAAGTGTTTAACTTGCTGGATAACTAGATAGGAGCACGTCTAGCGCGGCCAGTACAGTGAAAAGATAGCAATACGGCTAGCTGTGAAGAGCGGAGCAGGAGGAACCCAGTGTAAGCCTTAACCTCGTAGAGCACATCTACCTCACATCAACATGTCAGAAGATAATAACGATAATGCTTTGCAGCAAGGAGAAGACCTTAAACAGGCAGACGAAACTGTGGAAGGTGACAATCGGTCTATAAGCTCCAGTTACGTCAGATCGCAAGCTGGTTCACGATCATCAGGTGGTTCTAGAGTAAGCGTGACCATCGCCAAAGCACGGGCTAAGCTGGTGGCAGCTTAAGCCAGAGCTGCGCATGCGAACAGTGAAATAGAGATAAAAGTAAGACAGGCCCGTCTCCAAGCTGAATCCCAAGCCGAACAGGCCCGTCTCCAAGCTGAATCCCAAGCCGAACAGGCCCGATCCCAAGCTGAACAGGCCCGTCACCAAGTTGAATGCCAGGCTGAACAGGCCCGTCACCAAGTTGAATGCCAGGCTGAACAGGCCTGTCTCCAAGCCACATTAGACGCTCTGCAGCAACAAAAAGAGATAGATGCTGCATTAGCCGAGACACAAGTATTCGAGGCAATTTTGGAGGGAGCTGATCCCGAGACAGCTTACAAACCTTTAATACCCGTTTCGTGGCAGAGTCCACGACAGCGCACCATAGGTTACGTGAGCGACCATGCCGACATACAGTTTACAGGAGAAAGGGATGGAAGCCCGCACATCTCTACAGATGCAAGCACTTCGTATAACATGCCACAAGTTGCCAATCAAGGTCAAAGCAGACGGCGTGCCTCAAGCCGCAGAGTCTCCCCCAGCAGAACGGAAGACACGGTGCAGAGGAATAGGACGCTGAATAGAGAAAGTCAGAGGCAAATCCCTTCTCGGTTTCTTGAGACCCCCAACAGAGCCCCCAGCCAAGGCAACCCTGGCACAGGTCCCAGCACCTACGACCTCGCCAAATACCTTGCACGCACCCAGCTGGTGACTTCGGGGTTAATTAAGTTTGATGACAGGCCGGAGAATTATCGGGCTTGGAAGTCCTGCTTTCACAATGCCATATCTGTCGGCAGGAGAAGAGCTCGGCCTCCTTATCAAATGGCTCGGCCCAGAGTCCGCCGGACAGGCCTGCAGGATTAAAGCGGCCAATGTGGGACAGCTGCCAGAGGGGTTGAAGAAGGCTTGGGCGAGGCTGGAAGAAAGCTACGGCTCGCCCGAAGCCATTGAAAGGGCTCTCTTTGACAGGTTGGAGAACTTTCCGAGGTTGAAGAGTAAGGAACCCCAGAAGCTCCGCGACCTTGGAGATCTGCTGTCGGAACTCGAAGCCGCAAAGCAGGATGGCTACCTACCCGGTCTATCGTACTTAGACACTTCCAGAGGGGTAAGTCCCATCATTGAGAAGCTTCCATTTAACCTGCAGGAGAAGTGGATAACGTTTGGATCAAAGTTCAAGCTAAAGCACAACGTGGCATTCCCACCATTCTCTGCGTTCATTAAATTCATCCGTAAAGAAGCCAAAGCCAGGAACGACCCCAGCTTCAACTTCTTCTCCTCCCACCCAGCACTTGCCGGAAGAGACAAGTTCGACAGACATGGAAGGACACCAATATCTGTCCACAAAATGCAAGTGTCCTCAACTGAGAACACAACGATTCAGAAGAAACCTGAGGATATGAGCAAACAATGCCCTATCCACAACAAGCCCCATCCTTTAAAGAAGTGCAGAGGCTTCAGGGAGATGTCCCTGGAAGATCGGAAACAATATCTTAAAGAGAACTCTATATGTTTCAAGTGCTGCTCGTCCATGAGCCATCTCGCCAAGAACTGCAAGGTAGATGCAAAATGCACTGAATGTGAAAGTGATCGGCACGTTTCAGCACTACACCCAGGCCCAGCTCCTTGGAAGTCAGAGACGCCTCCTCCCGCTTCAGAGCATGGCGGGGAGAGAGAGGGAGCTGCCGGTCCGGAGATTGCATCCAGGTGCACCGAGGTGTGTGGAGAAGGAGTGAGCGCAAGAGCATGCTCCAAGATATGCCTCGTTAATGTGTACCCTGTAGGACATCGCCAGTAATCTGAAAAGATGAAAGCACACTTCCTAGTATTGGTCATGAAAATGCTTGTCAACGATCATGCAGAGATAGCTCCTCCACTCCAGGAAAGCCAAGAGTGTTGGTACCTCCCTTCCTTCAGAGTCTATCACTCCAAAAAGCCGGAACAGATCCGCATGGTGTTTGACTCCAGTGCACCATATCAGGGAGTCTCTCTCAATGATGTACTCCTCACAGGGCCCAATCTTAACAACAGCCTCTTGGGAGTGTTCATGAGATTCAGGAAAAAGCCCGTCGCCATCACTGCCGATATCCAGCAGATGTTTCATTGCTTTGTGGTGAGAGAAGACCACAGAGACTTCCTCTACTTCCTGTGGTATCGGGACAATGACCTCAATAGAGACATTGTGGACTACAGAATGCGTGTCCATGTCTTTGGGTATAGCCCATCCCCTGCTGTCGCCATATACGGACTAAGGAGGGCTGCCAAGGAAGACGACAACTTTGGCAGTGATGTGAGAGGGTTCATCGAACGAGAGTTCTATGTCGACGATGCACTGAAGTCATTCCCGACCGAAGCAGAGGCCATCAGTACCCTCGGACGAGCCCAGGAACTACTTGCACAATCCAACCTCAGGCTGCATAAGATAGCCTCCAACAGACCAGCAGTGATGGAGGCATTCCCCCCTGAAGATCGTGCTAAGGACGTCAAGGACCTAGACCTCTTCACTGATGACCTCCCCTTACAGCATAGCCTAGGGATGTCGTGGAACATAGCAACAGACACGTTCACATTCCATGCCTTAGACGCCAAGAAACCCTTCACACGTAGAGGAGTGCTCTCTACAGTCAACAGCTTATCCGACCCTCTCGGCTTCTTAGCCCCTGTCACCATACAAGGCAGGCTGCTCCTCAGGGAACTCTCCACACGCGCTGAAGAGTGGGATTCACCTCTCCCTGAAGAGATGGAAGCAGAGTGGAACAGATGGAGAGACTCATTCCAAGACTTACAGGAGATCCGAATACCTCGCTGTTATTTGTCTTTCTCTCCCTTAAATGCCCAATTCAAAGAGCTTTGCGTCTTTGCAGACGCATCCACTAAGGCCATTGCAAGTGTGGCTTATCTGAAGGTCACCACTCAAGAAGGACAAAGCAAAATCGGCTTCGTCTTTGATAGAGGCAAGTTGGCACCCCAGCCAGACCTCACCATACCCAGATTGGAACTGTGCGTAGGAGAACGCAACCTACCTCCTCACAGCAGTCTACAGAAGCTGCATCCTATCATCGACACCGACGGACCATCTCCGAGGTGGTTCTTCTTTTGTCGCCAGAGGACTCCAGTGACAAGTAGAGTTCGGACTATGTGGAGTCGTTAACGACCCCAGACGGGGAGTATTCTGGACCGATGGACTATTTTATGTGCAGATAGCACCCTCTGGTGGTGGTTATGTGTTAGCAGCTGTACTGGCCGTGCTAGACGTGCTCCTATCTAGTTATCCAGCAAGTTAAGCACTTATTCAAAATAATTCTTCATGAAGCCATTTGCTGTTTGAAGCCTTTACTTGAACAATTTTTGTGAAACTGTAAACAAAGATAAAGTATGTTTTGTACATAAACTGAGTACTATACATTCGATATTACATAAGATATAACATATTTACAACAGTAGAATAGATTAATTGTATAACTAACTAACATTTGGACTAACTTCTGTAACTATCAAATATTAACCTTTTATAAACATATTATTGTCAAAATACTACTCTGACAACGTTGCTATTATGCTAACAAACAAAGATACTCACAGATATTGCGCTTGGCCTAACATATGAAATCAGATTACATTGGATTGTGAAACCCTTATGGAATCCTCCATTACTGCCAGGATCTTCCTGGAATTCTACTTCCTGGGATTCTACTTCCTGGGTTACACAGGAAGAAAGGTACGAAGGTCAAATGACCTCTCACAGGAAGAAAGGTACGAAGGTCAAATGACCTCACACAGGAAGAAAGGAACGAAGGTCAAATGACCTCTCACAGGAAGAAAGGAACAAAGGTCAAATGACCTCACACAGGAAGAAAGGAACAAAGGTCAAATGACCTCTGTTTCATACAAACACTCTGCTAACACATAACCACCACCAGAGGGTGCTATCTGCACATAAAATAGTCCATCGGTCCAGAATAAATTGGCTTAAGTGCAGAAAATAGCGAGTTGTGGTAAATGGCTGTTTTTCAGACTGGAGGATGGTAGACAGTGGTGTTCCCCAAGGATCAGTGCTGGGGCCACTGCTTTTTTTGATATATATAAATGACCTGGATATTGGAATGCAAAGTAGAATTTCTAAATTTCAAATCAAATCAAATCAACTTTTATTGTCATTGTTAGTGCACAAGTGCAGTACAACGGAATGTAGGCTTGCGGCTCCCGAGAGTGTACATTTAGATTAAGACATTTAAACATTCAACATACATTTGGCTTGTAATACATTAACATAAGCATAACCATAATAAAGTGCATTGGCAGATGTGCAGGCTTTAGAGTTTATTTGTGGAGTTCAGTAGGATGACAGCCCTGGGAAAGAAGCTGTTCCTAAATCTGGTCGTACGGGTGCGAATGCATCTGTAGCGTATCCCAGATGGCAGGAGGGTGAACAGACTGTGGCTGGGGTGGGTAGGGTCTTTGATGATGGACCGTGACCTCTGTAAACAGCGTTTCTGGTATATGTGCTCTATGGTCGGTAGCCGGGTGCCGGTAATGCGTTGGGCAGTTTTGACTACCCGCTGCAGGGCTTTCCGGTCATAGTAGCTACAGCTGTCATACCATACTGTGATACAGTTTGTCAGGATGCTCTCTATTGTGCAGTGGTAAAAGTTAGAGAGGATCAGGGGTGACAGGTTACATCCCTTCAGCCTCCTTAGGAAATATAGGTGCTGCTGGGCCTTCTTCACCAGAGAGGAGGTAGTGAGGGACCAGGAGAGGTCTTCCGTGATGTGGACTCCGAGGAACTTAAAGCTGTCCACCCTTTCCACCACAGCCCCATTGATGTGGATGGGGGTGTGACTTCTGCCTTTAGACTTCCTGAAGTCCACAATGATTTCTTTGGTTTTCTTGATGTTCAGGGCCAGGTTGTTATCAGCGCACCTGGTTGAACAACGGCATCCCTGACACCACCATCCAACTAGAAGGACGCACGGTCTTCCGCGCCGACAGAACTGCAGACTCCGGTAAGAGCAAGGGAGGCGGTTTGTGCATTTACACTAACAATGCCTGGTGCACTAACACGGACATAATCGATAGATCCTGCTCAGCTGATTTGGAATTCCTCATGGTAAGGTGCAGACCCTTCTACCTGCCTCGGGAATTCACGGCTGTTATCATCACTGCAGTCTACATCCCACCACACGCTAATGCCAAACTAGCACTGAAGGACCTCTACAGGGCCATCAGTGAACAACAAACTGCGCTCCCAGACGGAGCTTTTATCGTCGCGGGGGACTTCAATCACATAAACCTAAAAACTGTACTACTGAAATTCCACCAGAATGTTTCCTGCCCCACAAGAGGGGAGAACACACTGGATCAAGTCTACACAAGCATTGTAGATGCTTATAAGGCCATTCCCTGCCCCCACCTTGGGAAGCCTGACCACCTCTCCCTGTTTCTAGCCCCGGCATACAAACCGCTCATCAAAAGAGTGAGAACATCAGTGAGATCAGTGAAAGTATGGCCAGAGGGGGCAGTCTCGGAGCTTCAGGATTGCTTCGAACGCACTGATTGGGGCATGTTTGCCCATAATGACATCGAGGAATACGCATCCACAGTGCTATTCTACATTAACAGCTGCGTCGAGGTCGTCACGACCCATAAAAATATCAGGACATACCCCAACCAGAAACCCTGGATGAATGGAGAGGTAAGCTCACTGTTGAAAGCACGCGACGCAGCATTTAAATCTGGCGACGCGGTGGCTTACAGTGCAGCTAGGACCAACCTAAAAAAGGGTATCAGGACTGCCAAAAGGAAACAGACACTGCTGATAGAGGATCATTTCCACAACAACTCGGACCCCCGGCGCATGTGGCAAGGCATCCAGTCCATCACTGACTACAAGGGCAAAAACACCAGCCCCCCGGTTAGCGATGCCTCCCTTCTGGAGGAGCTTAACAACTTCTATGCTCGCTTCGACAGGGACAACAGGGAGCCGGCTACCAAAGCCTTGCCACCCCCGGAAGACTAGGTGCTCACTCTGTCGACCTCCGACGTAAGGGGTGTTCTACGCGGAGTGAACACACGAAAGGCTGCTGGACCGGATAGCATCCCTGGACGGGTACTCAAGGAATGTGCTGATCAGCTGGCTGATGTCTTCACCGCCATCTTCAATCTGTCATTGGCCCAGGCAGTAGTCCCTACATGCTTCAAGACCGCTACCATTATTCCTGTGCCAAAACAAACGGCTGTGACGTGCCTGAATGACTATCGACCTGTCGCACTCACACCCACCATAATGAAGTGTTTCGAGAGACTGGTCCTGGCTCACATCAAAGTCAGTGTTCCTGCCTCTCTTGACCAACACCAGTTTGCCTATCGTGCAATTAGATCAATGGAGGATGCAATCACAACTGCTCTACACTCGGCACTGAATTACTTAGATGGTAAATAGACCTACATCAGAATGCTGTTCATAGACTGCAGCTCAGCATTCAACACTATCGTCCCCAACAAGCTGGCCACCAAACTCCAAACTCTTGGCCTGAACACTTCCCTTGGCAACTGGACCCTGGACTTCCTAACAAACAGACCCCAGTCTGTCAAATTAGGTAACCACACCTCCCCCCCCGACCCTGAACACGGGGGCCCCACAAGGATGTGTGCTGAGCCCCCTCCTCTACTCCCTCTTCACCCACGACTGTGTGGCTGTTCATGGTTCCAACACCATCATCAAGTTTGCGGATGATACCACGGTAGTAGGCCAGATCACCAACAACGATGAGTCAGCCTACAGGGAGGAGGTCCAGCATCTCGTGAAGCATCTCGATGACACTAAACTTGGGGGTGTGGCAAACAGAGAGGATGATACCAATCGACTGCAAAAGGACATAGAAAGGCTATCAGACTGGGCAGACAAGTGGCAGATGGAATTTAATACAGAGAAGTGTGAGGTGATGCATTTTGGCAGAAGGAACAGGGAGAGGCAATATACATCTCAAGGCTCAGTTTTAAAGAGTGCACAGGGACAGAGGGAGTTAATGTGCATAGGTCCCTGAAGGTGGCAGGACATATTGAGAGAATAGTTAGCAAAGCATATGGGTTTCATAAATAGAGGTATTGAGTACAAAAGTAGAGAAGTTATGCTGAATCTTTATAAAGCGCTGGTTAGGCCACAACTGGAGTATTGCGTCCAGTTCTGGTCACCACACTTTAGGAAGGATGTGAAGGCACTTGAAAGGGTGCAGAAGAGATTTACCAGAATGGTTCCGAGGATGGGGGATCTTAGCTACAAGGACAGGTTGGAGAAGCTGGATTTATTTTCATTAGAGCAAAGGAAGCTGAGGGGTGATTTGATAGAGGTGTACAAGATTATGACGGGTTTGGATAGGCTAGACGGGGAAAGGCTGTTCCCACTAGTTGATAGTACAAGGACCAGGGGACACAGATTTAAGGTTTTGGGCAAGAGATACAGGGGGATGTGAGGAAAAACTTTTTACACAGCAAGCGGTGAGGACCTGGAACTCGCTGCCGACAGAAGTGGTGGAAGCGGACACACTCAATGTTTTCAAGGGGAGACTGGACAGAAACTTGAGGGAAATAAATTTGTAGGGCTACGGGTATAAAGTGGGGGAATGGGACTGAATGGATTGCTCTGCAGAGAGCTGGCATGGCTCGATGGGCCGAATGGCCTCCTACTGTGCCGTTATGAATCTCTGACTCTATATTCTTCCTTTGCAAATAGTTATCCAGTTCTCTTTTTAATGCTGTTGTAGTCTCTGCCTCCATGCCACTTATGGTAATGTATTCCATATTATAACAACACGCTGCATGAAAAAAAAATCTTCTAACTTCCCCCATCATTCTTTGACTGATAATCCTCAATCAATGCCCCCTTGTGACTGATCAGTGAAAATAACTGGGTAAGTTGGCTCCTGACATGTGAAGCTCAGGGCTGGATTTTATCAATGGGGGCGCGTTGGGGGCTGGTTTTGGGGTTTTAGTCCCACCCCCAATGGCGTCCGGCCAACCCACACTATTTTCCCTTGATTGACCTTTTGAAGCCCGCCCTGCAGGCTTAGCCGGCCAGTTAAGGGAAAGCCAGTGACAGAGGACGTCAGCATATGACGTTTCATTTGTCAAAAGTTTTTGACAGATAAATTGTCAGCGTTTGACAGCTTAGGGAAGCTGTCAAACACTGACAATCTCTGTTTTATGGTGAGCCCTTACTGAAGACTCACCAAAACCTATTTCCTCCTCAGAAATCAAATGGCTGCTGCATCAGAGAATGCAGCAGGCGTTCTGTCATCTCTGTCATTGAGATGAGGAGCCTCCGGATCCCCAAGGGTTGAAGCCTGCAGAAAGAAGCAAAGGTATGTAAACTTTTTCTAACACTTTGCACTCACCTCTCATATTTACCTCTTCACACTTGCACCCATCACTCGCCTCCACAGCGCACTTTTCGACCCCTCTGACGCCCGCAGACCCACTGCTCGCCTCGCTGACCCTGGCGAGGTTCACAGCCATCGGGAAGCCTGCACTTGTGTGGGTAAAATGGGGATAAGCCTGTTAACTGCCTGTTAACTACCTGTTAATCCCCTTCCCACCTCGAGGAGACGGGTCCCTGCGCGAGTCGGGGACCCGCCTCCCGGGAAGATGGAACGGAGGCGGGTTGGGAGCGGGTTCGGTACCCGCTCCCAGTTTCTGGAATTTTCCCAGCTGTCCCGCCTCCCCAGGGCTGGCAAAATTCCCCCCTCAGTGTCGGGAGTGCTAAAGGCAAAATTTACCCTAATCTTTCACTATTTACCCGTTAACAACTGAGTCAGTAGCATTATTGCAGGTGTGTCCCGAAACCCTCAATGGCTGTGCACATGTTGTGCTACATCCCATTTGGCACAAAAAAATTGATTTCCAGATAGTAGGTATAGAAAAAGTTGTAGGAAAATGTTCACACTCGGTTGAGCATTTTTTGAGTTTAAACAACCTCCAAGTGTATTAAGAAACCAGGAGATAATGTGGCCAGTGTGTGTTGCAGTTTATTAAGCAGCAGATTTACACAATCTACTCTGTTTATTGAGGGTAATGTTTACCTAATTTAAGTACATCATAGATTATTCAATTTATTCTTGTGAAATTCTACTTTGTTAAATACATATTAAATTATAGGGACAAAATGTTTTTATTGGTTGGGAGCCATTGAAAATCCCATATTAATTCAATTTCTAAAGTTTTTTAAATAATTGTTCAATTTTATTTATTACCTATACAGGGATGTGAGTAAATAAAACTAATAAAGGCATCAAGGGACAATGCCTAAATGACATTAACGCAACTATAATGATTAATCTAGCCCTAACAGCTGGTAGCCTGGACTGTGACTTCAGCCCATGCTAAGGTCATAGAGTTCCAGACTGCTAACAATACTATCAATATTCTGTGAGACAGTATGCAAATAACAAGAAATATGGTAGCAAAAAGTTTACATGCTCTTAAAATAGGCTAAGTACCATACCTGGACAACTAAAGAGTATATAGCTCCATTGCAAAAAGGAGAAAGGAGAGGAGGGGAAGGGAGAAGATAAAATTGGCTCAAGAACAAAAAGAACACCAGGCAGTTCTAGAAACTACAGACTAGTAAGTTTAATATTGGTTGTAGAGAACAGCTTTGAAACAATTTTGAGAGATTTAATGGGTGAACACTTGGGCCGCGATTTCGCCAGCGGAGGTGTGAGTGCTGGTTGGTGGGTTCCGGACTCATTCCCGTCAGCAACTGCTCTGCAAAAAGGATTTTCCATTAATAGGACTTGTTAAGCCCGCCCTGCGAGGTTCCCGACCAATTAAAAGGAAGCAGGTCTGATGATATCATTTGATGACGTGTCATCAGCCGGTTTCCTTAAAGGGACCATGGCTGCATTCATTTTGAGGTGCTGCAAACACTGACAACCACTGCACCAAGGTGCAGGGCTGTACCCAGGTTCTCCCATGACTCCCTCCATCTGTTTATGGAGGGAGTCACAACACGCAGGGAGCTTCTCTTCCCTTCCAAGGGCGGAAGAGACCTCCCCAGGACACCAACGCAGCCTGGTTGCACATTGCACAGGAGGGCAAAAGCAATGACGTCATCAGGAGGACCTGGCTGCAGTGGTGTAAACCTTTCAATGATCTCAGTAGATCACAAAACGTTACTGCAAAGCCACACTCAACCTTATCCTGCTGTGCCACTCATCACATCCACATCACTCTGCCTTCCCTACCCTACTCCTGCACATCCTTACACCAACTTATCTTGCACTTCTATCCACCCCTCTCTATCTATATTATCACTTCCCCATCTCACTAGCCACCCCTCACACTCACCCTCATCCTAGTGCAATCATACCAACTAACAACACACAAGGAGGTCACTTGGGTGTTTTATGCAATGTTCATGTAAATTTTCTAATAATGTGTTGTCAAACATTGAAATCTTTATTTTCAACACTTTGCCTTATTGTAAAGATCTGTGCTCACCTTTGGAAGTGTCTTAGTGAGTTTCAATGAATGGTGGGACATAACGGTACCCCCTGCAATGGTGATGAGTGTGAAAGGAATGGCTAGGTCATTGTAGGAATGCTTTATGGTGATGGTGTGGGCTAGTGTTAACCTGGTGCATCATGTGGCAGCCAGGGTGTACAGCATCAAGTGAAGTAAATCTGGCCATGGTGATGCCATCGCTGGCCTCCCGGGCAGCAATGTTCTCGGGTGCTGATGCCCTGTGTCCTGTGTAGCATCAGGTGATTGCGGAGAAGGTTGGTATTGTTGTTGGTGATGTTGGTGTGCCTGGTGATGTTGGTGTTAGGGCTGATCGTGGAGGGATTCAGAGGACCAAGGTGAGATTTTTTCAAGAGCACCGATGTTGCTGGAATAGATGGCAGCTGAAGTTCAGATAACAGAAGCGATCTGTCAATGGTGAGAGAGCTTGCTTCAAGGAGGTGACAGTGGATGGAGAGTTTACTCCAAATACTTCCAAACTGCATAAAGCTCAAAAGTGTCTTCCAAGTCCTGAAGGCTCAAGCTTCTGACATTGGAAAGTAACCAGCTGTGAAATGGTAGCTTTCATACCGCTTTTGCAGCTATCACCTATTCACAGCAAAGGGGAGACATAGAAAACCTGACCTACTTACCTGACGTGATCTCTGAATGATATATATTCAAGAAGGAGTTAGATATATTTCTTAAGGCTAAAGGGATCAAGGGATATGGGGAGAAAACAGGGACAGGGTACTGAATTTGGATGATCAGCCATGATCTCAATAAATGGCGGAACAGGCTCGAGGGGACGAATGGCCTACTCCTGCTCCTATCTTCTATGTTTCTATGTTTCTATGTGAGCCCTGTTAAAAATGTGGTCAAATAGAAAAAGGCTGGCAAAATAGTAGTTAACAAGCATTTAACAAACCCGATTGGTGTTGGGTCTGTTCTGAAATCGCAGATCCGACACTTTGGAAACTTACATGGAGGCGGGTTCGCAACCCGCTGTCAATCATTTTGATTTTGACAGTGGACCCACCTCCAAACACGCACTCTGAGTGCCGGCAAAATCGCGGCCATGGAAAAGTATCAATTAAAACTGAACATGTGCAGCAGGTCAGTAGCTGAAAGTGAAGTCAGTTTAACATTTCAAGGAAGACACATCATCATAACTGCCAATGGGTAAATTTAATCATGTTATTGTGAAATATATAGGTTTAGTATTCCAATTTTGTTTAAGCATTTTTCATTTTGGACATAGAAATTTCAGTTATTGACAGAAATGACAGAAAGCATTTTGAGTGAATTGTGAGGAAACTATAGATATGAGAATCCTGCAGAATATTGCATGTGACATGACAGGCAAGGTGTGACATCTCTGACATGGAAACTACACCAGCTAGTGGAGTCACAGCCAAGGGATTTCCTGTAACAAGTGGTTTATATAGGACTTTTCAATGGAACGTGCAACGCATGTACCAAATTTATTATACTACGTCGACTCTATCTTTTTTCCCCTTGTCCAGTCTCTTCCCACCTACATCTGCGACTCTTCGGACGCCCTCCGCCACTTTAACAGTTTCCAGTTTCCTGGCCCCAACCGTTTCCTTTTCACCATGGACGTACAATCCCTCTACACCTCCATCCCCCACCAGGATGGCCTGAGGGTGCTCCGCTTCTTCCTTGAACAGAGGCCTGGCCAGTCCCCATCCACCACCACCCTCCTCCACCTGGCTGAACTTGTTCTCACATTGAACAACTTCTCCTTTGACTCCACTCATTTGCTCCAAATTAAAGGTGTTGCTATGGGTACCCGCATGGGTCCTAGCTATGCCTGCCTTTTCGTGAGATATGTGGAACACTCTTCGTTCCAGTCCTACTCGGGTCCCCTCCCTCACCTCTTTTTCCAATACATTGATGACTGTATCGGTGCCGTTTCCTGCTCTCACCCTGAACTAGACAATTTCATTCACTTTGCCTCCAATTTCCACCCTTCCCTCACCTTCACATGGTCCATCTCTGACTCTTCCCTTCCTCGACTTCTCCATCTCCATCTCTGGGGATAGGTTATTGACCAACATTCACTATAAGCCCACTGACTCCCACAGCTACCTGGACTACACTTCCTCCCACCCTGCCTCCTGTAAGGACTCTATTCCATTCTCCCAGTTTCTCCGTCTCTGCCGCATCTGCTCCGACGATGCCACCTTCCACACCAGTGCTTCTGACATGTCTTCCTTTTTCCTCAACCGAGGATTCCCCTCTACCGTGGTTGACATGACCCTCGACCGTGTCCGTTCTATCTCCCGCACTTCTGCCCTCACCCCTGCCCCTCCCTCCCAGAACCACGATAGAGTTCCCCTTGTCCTCACCTTTCACCACACCAGCCTCCACATTCAACGGATCATCCTCCGCCATTTCCGCCACCTCCAAAGTGATCCCACCACCAAACGCATCTTCCCCTCCCTTCCCCTTTCAGCATTCCGTAGGGACCACTCCCTCTGAGACACCCTAGTCCACTCCTCTATCACCCCCAGCACCCTTCCCCTTCGCCTGGCACCTTCCCGTGCAAGCACAGGAGATGTAACACCTGCCCTTATACCTCCCCCCTTCCCACTGTCCAGGGCCCCAAACACCCCCTCCAGGTGAAACAGCAATTTACTTGTACTTCTTGCAATCTAGTATACTGTATTCGCTGCTCACGATGTGGTCTCCTCTACATTGGGGAGACCAAACGCAGTTTGGCTGACCGCTTTGCAGAACACCTCTGTTCAGTCCGTAAGGGTGACCCCGAGCTTCTGGTCGCCTGTCATTTTAATTCACCGCCCCATTCCCACTCAGACCTCACCGTCTTCGGCCTCTTGCATTGTTCCATGGAAGCTCACCGTCAACTCGAGGAACAGCACCTCATCTTCCGATTAGGCACTTTACAGCCTTCCGGACTCAATATCGAGTTCAACAATTTCAGATCATAACCTCGGCCCCTATTACATTTTTACTTACATTTTTTATCCACACCTTTGTTTTGGCTTCCCCCCCTTTTTTTTTCTCTCTCTCTCCCACATGTCAGCTGTCTCCCATTCTGCCAGAACATTTCACACCTAATCTAGAGCCGTCTTTTGTCTTCACTAGTCCTATCACCATCTCGTCTCGTTTTGAAAACCTCTTAATGTCGCTTCACTTCTCTCCCAGCTTGGCCTCTTAATCTATTTCATTTCCTGTGCTTCTTTAGTCTTGACAAAGGGTTTTCACATGAAACGTTGACTCTATTTTCTCTCCACGGATGTTACCTGGCCTGCTGAGTTTTTCCAGCATTTTCTGTTGTTATTTTTAATATACTACGTGTCAACTTAATTCAGCCATCTTAAAGCCATATATTCAGTCTTTATTTTTATAGAGATTTTAGAAGACGAGTTGATTAGAGCATTTGAGTTTCTCTGCAGTACAGGTTGAGGAGCTGGAAGAAGTAAAACTGAGGCCCTACATTGCCACTACTGGCAGGTGGGTGTAATTACAGCGTGACACGTTTACTTGGGCAGTTTCTTCTATAAATGTGGCTATAGGAATTTATAATGAAAAAAGGTGACACAAAGGCGTGAGAAAAAATAACAACAGGAAGCGTGTGCAGATGTAATATTTTAAATATATTACTAATTAATCTCTTGCAGAGTCGCACACAGTGTTGGAGAATATAGTCTTCTATTTTCATGTTTCAGTTTTTCTCTCTGTTTCTCCTCCTTTGGCTCTGTCTCTCTTTCTTTCACTTCTCGTCTTGTTTCTCTCAACTCTTTTTTTCTTCCACCCCATCTATCCTGAGGAAAATGTGAGGAAAATGTATTCCTCAGCGACTTCCTTCCCATACCCTCCCCCAATCACTGGGGCTTCTCACCAATCCCCCACTCTTATTGTATACCCCTACTCACCCCCCCAACCACTCCCATCCCCCTCCCATTCAGTTCCCCAAGGGCAGGTGGCGAGATTCCAGAGACCCCCTTACCCTCAAGCAGTTTCTCCCTACCCTACCTTTCTATTAGTTTCCCATAAAGAGGCTTTGTTTTCAAAATTTGAATTTTTTAAAAATAAATTAAATTGTTATAAATTAAAATCCCTTTCATAGGTGTAAGCCACAAGCTGTTAACTTTTCTACAAAACACAGGTGAGGTAATCAGTTTCAAAATTCAACCAGTGTTCTTTTGATAATTGTATAAAATTACAGGAAGAAAGACACACACACTCTCTCCCCTCACCTCTCTCTCCCTCTCTCCTTCTGTCTCTCCCTCTCACTTTCTGAAGTTTATAGAACACAAAGCAAGGCGTGCAATCAGAACCCTGTCATTTTTCTATCTCTCATGCACAGACACACACAATGTGAACAAAGCCTCCTGCACTTTACCCAAGTAAAACATTTGAAATTTGACCTCCAGCTTTTCTGGGAGGTAAGGGAGACAAGTGTTGGTGAGAGAGTCCAGGGGGCTGGTGGGGTGGGGGACGGCAAGGAAGCCTAGGGAGGGAGGGAGGGGTAGAAATGGGCGAAGATGCGAGCGGGAGCTAGGAAGCAAGGGGAGCAGGAGTCGGGTGCGACTGTTAGAGGATTTAGGAAGGGGATAAAGGCAGCTGTAGAGGGATTGAGGGGAGCTGGGGAGGGGACAAAGGAGAGGGTTTAAGAGGGTTGGGTACAGCTATGGAGTGGGTATTTATAATGTTAAGTGGCACAGCCTGCTTGTTTGTGTTCCATATGGGCTGACGATGCCACATGTATTTTTTCTTTAAATTATCTTTATTTTTTATAATAAGAGAAAATTGGATACATATTTAAAGCAGATGAAGATCCAAGGCTATGGAGAGATAACAGGCCCAATGCCTGCTCCACGCATCGCAATCCAATTTTGTAGTGGGAACTTAAAAGAGGCGAGAAGTCCCTCATTTACATATGTAAGGTGCCTAATGGCTGTTATAGATGGCTGCCTGGTACGCCTGAAAAATGACCCAACCCAATATCAGGTCAGATGTCTTTCAGGCATCCTTGGGGCGCAGGACATTGGTCCTTGAAAATGGCCCTCATTGTGCCCATTTGATGTCCGCAAAATGAGCTCAACGCGGTCCAATTTCTCCCCCTTTATGTTGAAGATGTTACATAAATGGATTTGTTATTGAGGTGATGATGTCAGCTGATGCGGCTGCTTTTCTACTTCCTTGAGCCTCTGAGGTTCGTGTCCAACTTAAGTGTGCAAGTGATAGTTTGTTTCAGTCTTTCGGAGAAAAATCATAGGATAAGTGATGTTTACTGAAGGGCAATTTCAGTTGTAACAGGCTATATTGTTTCCATGACAGGGTGAAAAAGCTTATAACAGAGGCCCTCAACAAGAACCAGTTTCTGAAGCGACTGGAGACACAGCATTTCAGAGAAATGGTGGAGTGTATGTATGAGAAAAACTACCAACATGGTGACTATGTGATTAAGCAAGGGGAACCAGGCAACCATCTCTTTGTGCTGGCAGGTACTCTGCATTTTGAAATATTTGTAAAATTCTTGAATTTACTCTTGAAGTTACAGTGGGGGAAGAATTGCTCTGGTCACTCTATGCAGTGGCATCATGGGCGCGGACTTTGGGTGACCAGCCGGTAGAGCGCCCGATAGTTCCAGCGATAGGCCAGGCCTCATTAGCACTCGGTCAGCGGGCTGCAGGCATGAAATGAGTGCCCCGGGGACAGACCACCGACTGCACTATCGGGCAGCCCAGTCAGCCTCTGGGCAAGAAGAAGGTAAACTTGTGGAGGGGGTTCCGATCTCGAGAAGGTTGAATGGGAGGGGGAGGAATCAGTGTGCCAGTGGCCCAGGCTGGCTTTGTTGAGCCCAGATAAGCACACCTGTTCCTCGTAGCCCCACAAAAATACAGGAAAACTTACCTTTGGGCTCTTTTCTGCACATGCTCCACCCAGTGCTGTCCTAATATGATAACTGGGGCCTTGTGTTTGTCGAACCGACCACTTGACGCAGGCAGGTGTTCTACCTGCCCGCCCTGCATCCACACTGACAGCAGGAACAGGCTGATAAGTCATTCCCCATCATTTTTGGTGCACTACTGCTCCATTTCCATCAGGTGTGAGGAAGCAAAACCTCCCCCATATATGTATTCTTGAGAATTTCATCTGGTCGGTATTTAAAACAAGTCTCTGTACTGCACATGGTGAATAGAGCAATTATTCCACAGTATCACTTTGCAACGAGCTAAAATGTAATAATCATGTAAACTTAAAGTCAGGAGCATCAGGAATGAAGAACTAATAATCCCCTTAAATAAAAACAGAAAATGCAGGAAATATTCAGCAGGTCAGGCAGCATCTGTGGAGAGAGAAACAAAGTTAATGTTTCAGGTCGATGACCTTTCGTCAGAATTGACAAAGGGTCATTGACCTGAAACGTTAACTCTGTTTCTCTCTCCACAGATGCTGCCTGACCTGCTGAGTATTTCCAGTATTTTCTGTTTTTATTTCAGATTTCCAGCATCCGCAGTATTTTGCTTTTGTATTAATAATCTCCTTAGTCTGTTGAAAATTTATAAAAACAAAAAAAGACCTGCATTTATGTAGTGCCTTTCACAACCTCAGGACATCCTAAAGTGCTTTCCAACCAATGAAATATTTTTTGTTGCAGTGTTGTCGCTGTTGTAATGTAGCAAATGTGGCAGCCAATTTGCGCACAGCAAGCTGCCCCAAATAGCAATGAAATAAATAACCAGCTGTTTTTAGATGTTGGTTGAGGGATGAATGTTGACCAGGGCAAAACAAGTGAACTCCCCTGCTCTTCTTTGAGTAGCACCCTGGAATCTTTTATATCCACCTGAGAGAGTAGACAGGGCCTCAATTTAATTTCTCATCTGAAAGACAGCACCTACTGACAGTGCAGGACTCCCTAAGTACTTCACTGGGGTGTCAGCCTGAATTTTGTGTTCAAGTCTTTGGAGTGGGACTTTGAACCCACAACCTTCTGACTCACAGGTGAGAGTGCTACCAACTGAGACATGACTTCTACATTTAAATAAGGAATATTAGTTGCCAACACATTTCACAGCAACTCGATGAGCGTAACTTTCACTTTGGACAGTGGCAGCAACTGGTCAGCCGCCCGTTATACATGCTGCCAACTTTCCTTTCCATTGACCATGTAGTAAGTCTTTTTCAATATTTCCCAAAAAAACGATTCAGCTCATTTAAAGTTCTAAAACACTTTTAGGAAAGGATGACCCCATCAAGTGTACATACTGGTAATAGGTAAAACTGCTGCATTGGAATGCTTTTTCCTGCTTCAGACCTTGTTCTCACTGGGATATTTTCTGTTTTATAATGTCCTTTCTTTTGTCTCTTTTTGACAGAGGGCAAACTGGAGGTCTTCCAAAATAACAAAATTCTAACATCTATCAGTATATGGACAGCATTTGGTGAACTTGCTATTTTATATAACTGCACAAGGACAGCCTCTGTGAAAGGTATAGATCTTCCATTATTCAAAGTGCAATTAAAACAATTCTTTAGCAGTTCAGTATCTTTATTAATATGTTTGAGCATTTTGTGTATGACCGTGAACCCTTCAATTAATATGCTTTTCTAGTGTATGGTGCTTATTTTGCAAGCAGCCTCCATTGATCAATATATTCATATTAGACTAATGTCATGGAGGGATAAATAAGTGCTGGCAGTTTATCTATTAACTGTAAGCTTACATATGAAGCTACAGTACTTCAGAAATTGATTCTGAAACCATATTAGAAATGACATTAGAAACATCCTTCCCCCACAACTGCCTCTTGAGGCAATTCAAAAGAATTTTAAACGTAGAATAATGAATAACTAGAATTGACTAAAAGACACTAATCTAACCTTGGGCTCAGATGATGTCATAAACCATAACAACAAAGCAAGACCAATTCATAAGCATTGTTTGATGGCAAAATTAGATTACAATCATGAAATTGCTCCTTGGTGTCTGTTATTACTGCTTTAATTATATGTGAGAGCTTATTGGGGTTAGATTCTGATCTTGTGATGGCATCAGCTGTCTGTGCAAACACCACTGACATTCTTACCTCTAATGTACAATAACATTGATTCTGTTGGATTAAAAGCATATTTGAAATGATTACTGCAAAATTCTCATTTAGAGTTGATTAATAAGTAGTTCTATGACATATATATATATATATAAACACACACACACACACTATATATATATATGTATTTATGCACACTTGTATATTCTGTTACTACAGTGGATCTGGCTTTAAAGGAGCTACATATTCTGTTAACATCTTCTCTGTATAGAACTGTATATTTTGCATGCAATCATGATGTACTAACATAATAATAGCATAAATCATTACATTTAATTTTTAGCATTAGTTTACCAATCTGATTAATCGTATGTTTTAGCTGAAAATTTAAATTCATGTTTGGGTTTTCTTAGTTACCACTTCATCTAGGCAGTTGCTGGACTAGATTCATGAAGTGCGTTGAATCTCAGTTCACATCATGGGTAGAGTGTATGAACATGCACTCCGCTCAGTAAAACTTGGGTGCAAGAAGTGGAGGCCTCAACAGATAAGTGTAAAAATTGTTTTTTGGGGGCCAGGAGGAGCAGGAGTGCTTCCCCAGGCCCCACAAGGAAAGATTGGGCTGCAGCCGCCCTGGGATTCCGCTCCCCCTCCCCCTAAACCCACCTTTCCATGTTTGCTTAACTCGCCTGAACTCCTCTAACAACTTACCTCAAGTGCCAGCTGGCCAGCCTCCAGGCTGCCTGATAGCCACCGGCCAGAAGCGGGTGAGCTACCTCTGAACAATCACCTCTGCCAGGCAGCTTCCACATCTATGTTAATGAGGCCTGGCCGTTAAAATGGACCGGGCGTCTCACATCACCTCTCGAAGTGGCGACCTTATGTTCTACAGCCTGACCACCCCAGGAGTTAAAATTTCCCCCATTTGTTTCTTCTTCTCTTCACTTATTTTCTTTGATTTCCCTCCTCTTAGTAAAGGGGTTGTCTCCTTGCAGGGGGCCTGGTTCAGTTTCTCCTCCAGTATCTCACCTATTATTCACATGTGAATCTTGATGAGGGGCATCAGCTGACTATTCGACCACCAGGGTCATCATAAGTGACGGTGATTCTATCCTCAGCCAATGTCCACAAAGCATACTTCCAGCAAGGCATCATTGGATGGTGATCAGGAGCGGAAACCCAATCTGATTCTCTGCTCTCAACCCAGATGCTATGGCTGATAGTTGCACTGCTATGGCCAACCCAGCTAAGATCAGCCACCCCAGCCCAGACCAGGGATGAAATCTGAAACTTTCCAGGTGTAATGTGGCTCAACTACTCACTGGACAAACTCACTGAGCCAGCAGATGAATCCACTGTAACAGGGTTACTGTTGAGATACCGCGGCAAACGTGGGAGTCGAGACCAGAGCTATTGAAAACACAACTGCTTTATTCCAACCACATGAAAAACAGGAACTAGAAAAGCCCGCGCATCCACTTAAATACTTCCCAGACAGGAAGTGCTCCCGGCAGCCTGTCCCTGCGGGAAACAAGTTGCTGGAGGAAAGGGCCCCCGGCTGGGGGCTTCTGCTTAGACTGTCTGTGCCGCCGTGAGCGGATTATGTCCAGTGGTGGCGTGTCGCCACAGAGCTCCCCCCAGAATCCGCTTAGGAGGAGTGGACGAGTCGTGACGGTGGTCTAATGGTTCTGCCGCAGCGGCTCTGAGTGGTCGCCGGTCTGGTTGGTTGGGTCGGGCGGTTCGCCGCCGGCTGTGCTGGCTTGCCGGGGGGACGGCCTCTAGTTGGAGGCTGGGCCACGGGGACATGTTCCCCTGGCTCTGTGTGTGCTGGTTTGAGCCGGTCGATGGAGACTGTCTCGACCCTGTCGCCGAGTCGCAGCTTGAAGACCTTGTCCCCGGTTTGTAGTACCTCGTACGGACCATCGTACGGGGGTCGAAGGGGCCCGCGGTGCGCGTCGTGTCGCACGAAGACGAAGCGCGCCTGCTGTAATTTTGGCGGGACGTGAGGTGCGAGTTCGCCGTGTCGGTTGACCGGAAGCGGGGCGAACTGCTGAGTGGAAGAGAAAGAGTCGAGCCGCTGCTGTTCGGCCGACCAAGGCTTGGTAGGCTCCGGAAGGAATTCGCCTGGGACGCGCAGCGGTTGTCCGTAGACTAACTCCGCTGCCGAGGACTGGAGGTCTTCCTTGACCGCGGTGCGTAGGCCGAGTAGCACCCACAGTAGGCGGTCAGTCCAGGTACTGTCCTGCAGGCCGGCGCGGAGTGAGGCCTTGAGTGACCTGTGGAAGCGTTCACAAAGTCCGTTGGCCTGCGGGTGGTACGCCGTGGTGCGGTGGAGCGTCACCCCGAGGTTGCGTGCTGTGGCCGTCCAGAGTTCGGAGGTGAACTGGGCGCCTCTGTCGGAGGTTATGTCGGCCGGTACGCCGAACCTCGCAACCCAGGTGTTAACGAACGCCCTGGCGATGTCGGCTGTGGTGGTGGAGGTCAGCGGCACTGCCTCAGGCCAGCGTGTGTAGCGGTCGACCATCGTGAGGAGATAAGTTTGGCCTTGCGATGGCGGCAGGGGACCGACGATGTCGACGTGTACGTGGTCGAAGCGGCGGCTGGGTACCTCGAAGTCTCCCAGGGGTGCTTTGGTGTGCAGCTGTACCTTAGCCCATTGGCAGGTGAGGCAGGAGGTGGCCCAAGTCCGAACATCTCTGCTGAGGCCGCGCCAGACGAAGCGCTTGGAGAGGAGTTTGACGGACGCGCGGGAACCCGGGTGAGAGAGCCCGTGGAGCGCGTCGAAGACGCGGTGGCGCCAGGTCTCAGGGACGACCGGCCTGGGTTGGCCGAGTGAGACGTCGCACGTGACTGCCGTGGCTTCGGGCCCGTGCGCGACCTTGGCTAGGCGTAGCCCTGGCAGGCTGGTAGCCGCCGAGAGGAGGTCTGGGTCCGTGAGCTGGGCCGCTGCTAGTTGTGCGTAGTCGACTGCGAGGTGATTCGCACAGACGGCGGGACAGGAAAGGCAGTCGGCGACCACGTTGTCTCTACCGGAGACGTGCTGAATGTCCGTAGTAAACTCGGAGACGGCCGCGAGCTGGCATTGCTGCCTAGCGGACCAGGGTTCGGTGTGCTTGGCCATCGCGTATGTGAGTGGCTTGTGGTCCACATACGCGGTGAAGGGGCGGCCTTCCAGGAGGAACCTGAAATGGCGGACCGACAGGTGGAGTGCGAGAAGCTCACGGTCGAAAGTGGAGTATTTGACCTCCGGGGGGCGCAGTTGGCAGCTGTAGAAGGCAAGTGGCTGCCACGCGCCATTGACCCACTGCTCGAACACGGCCCCGACCGCGTGGTCGGAGGCGTCGGTGGTGAGCGCGACCCGGGCATCGGCCCTCGGGTGCGCGAGCAGAGTGGCGTTGGCGAGCGCGTTTTTGGTGGCGTCGAAGGTGGCTGCCGTGTCAGTGGTCCAGGCTACGTCCATCTTGCCGGATTTTCCTCGGAGGGAGTCGTATAGGGGCTTCATGAGGGCTGCGGCTCTGGGGATGAACCTGTTGTAGAAGTTCACCATCCCGAGGAACTCCTGGAGGCCCTTGATGGTTGTGGGGCGGGGGAATTGCTGGACGGCCTGCACCTTGTTGGGCAGGGGGACGGCCCCAGCAGGGGTGATGTGGTGACCGAGAAAATCGATCTCGGTTAGGCCGAATTGGCACTTCGCCGGGCTGAGGATGAGCCCGTGTTGGGCTAGGCACCCGAACAGGATGCGAAGGTGTTCGAGGTGTTCCTGTTTGGAGGAGCTGGCCACGAGAATGTCATCTAGATAGACGAATAGGAAGTTCAGGTCCCGGAGGACTGAGTCCAGAAGGCGCTGGAAAGCCTGTGCTGCATTCTTGAAGCCGAGGGGCATCCTCAGGAACTCGAACAGGCCGAATGGGGTGATGACGGCCGTTTTGGGGATGTCCGCGGGGTGTACGGGGACTTGGTGGTAACCGCGCACCAGGTCGACTTTGGAAAAGACGGTTCGTCCGGCCAGTCGGGCCGAGAAGTCCTGGATGTGTGGCACCGGGTATCGATCGGGGGTGGTGGCGTCGTTGAGGCGGCGGTAGTCCCCGCAAGGGCGCCAGCCTCCGCCGGGCTTGGGGGCGATGTGGAGGGGCGAGGCCCAAGGGCTGCTGGAGCGGCGGATGATGCCGAGTTGTGCCATGTTGGTGAACTCGGCCCGCGCGATTTCCAGCTTGGCCGGGTTGAGTCTGCGGGCGTGGGCAGAAACTGGGGGGCCGGTGGTGGGGATATAGTGTTCCACACCGTGCTTGGCGGCTTTGGCCGAAAAGGTCGGGTTAGTGAGGGCGGGAAACTCAGCTAGGAGTGCCGAGTAGTCGTCCGTGGCTCTGGCGAGGCAGTAGGTCGTCAGGCCGGCCGAACGGGCCGGGGTAAAGGCGCCGGGGATGGGGGCCATAGTGTTGATGTCGACGAGGCGGTGCCTCGGAATGTCGACAAGGAGGCCGTGGGCGCGTAGGAAGTCAGCGCCGATGAGTGGGCAGAGGACCTTGGCTGTGAGGAACTCCCAGCGGTAGCGGCGGCCCGCGAGGTCGAGCGTGACCATGCGGGTGCCATATGTGCGGATTTCAGAGCCGTTGGCTGCAGCCAGTGTGATACCCCGTGTGCTGCGTTGGATCTCAAGGGCGGAGGCGGGGGTGATGCTGTGCTGGGCCCCTGTGTCGCACAGAAATCGGCGGTTGGTTCTGTCGTCAGTGACGTACAGTAGGGGCTCCTTCTGCCCTGCGGCCATCGCGGGGGCCGGTGCGGGGGGGGGTTTGAAGGTACACGGTGGCGTGCAGCGTTGAGCCCTAGCGCCAAAACGGGTGTGGTAGTAGCAGTGACCCGGAGTGGTAGGGCGGTCGGGCCTAGCGGCCCGGGAAGACCGCGTGGTCGTTGCCGTGAGGTCGGGCGCGACGTCGCAAGCGGCCTGTGCAGAGAGCAGCCGGTCGGCCTTTTCGGCTATATCATTCAGGTCCGTGGAGTCAGACTCCACAATAAGCGGGTGGATGCTGGCGGGGAGCTGCCGAATGAAAAGCGTGCGAAAAAGGGCGCCGGGATTTTTGTCGTCTGAGAGGGACAGCATGTGGGAAAGCAGGTCTGATGGTGAAGCGTCACCAAGGCCGGGGAGGTCCAGGAGTTGGCAGTGGCGCTGGTAAGAGGACGTTTGAAATTTTTTAAGTAGCGCAGCCTTCAGATGTTCGTACTTGCCCTCCGTTGGTGGATTCTGCAGCGCTGGCCAAACCTTGGGGACTGTAGCGTAGGTGAGCGAGGCGACGAGGTAGTCGTACTTCGTGGCGTCGACTGTAATGCCTTTCAGCCGGAATCTGGACTCAGCTTGAACGAACCAGGCTTCGGCGAGGTTCTCCCAAAAGTCTGGTAATTTAACCGTGACTGCGTTTGTATCCACCATGCTAGCTTAGGATTCGTCCTGAGCGTCGGGGTCACCAGTGTTGAGATACCGCGGCAAACGTGGGAGTCGAGACCAGAGCTATTGAAAACACAACTGCTTTATTCCAACCACATGAAAAACAGGAACTAGAAAAGCCCGCGCATCCACTTAAATACTTCCCAGACAGGAAGTGCTCCCGGCAGCCTGTCCCTGCGGGAAACAAGTTGCTGGAGGAAAGGGCCCCCGGCTGGGGGCTTCTGCTTAGACTGTCTGTGCCGCCGTGAGCGGATTATGTCCAGTGGTGGCGTGTCGCCACATTACTCAGGTTGTTAGATATGAGAAAAACAGCAACTGACAGTTGACAGTAGTTACATGCGTCATTACTTGTTCTGTGATTGTCCTCTTAAAGCTGTAAGCAGTGTCAAAACCTGGGTGCTGGACCGAGAAATCTTTCAGAATATTATGAGAAGAACAGCTCAGGCCAGACATGAGCAGTACAGAAACTTCCTCAGAAGGTAAATGTCAGTGTTAGCATTGTGTATGCGTGCGTGTAACACATGAGGATATAAAAAGAAAAGAGAGACTTGCATTTATATAGTGCCTTTTACAACCTCAGGATGTCCTAAAGTGCTTTACAGCCAATGAAGTAATTTGGAAGTGTTGTCATGTTGTAATGTAGGAAGCATGGCAGCCAATTTGCACACAGCAGGATCCCACAAATGGCAATGTAATACTCACCAGATAATCAGTTTTTAGGTGTTGGTTAAGAAATAAATATTGGCCAGGACACTGTGGAGAACTCTCCTGTTCTTCTTTGAACTAGTGCCATGGGATCTTTTACTTCCACCTGAGAGGGCCGAAGGGGCCTTGGTTTAACGTTTCATCTGAAAGACGGTACCTCCGACAGTGCTGCACTCCCTCAGTAATGCAGTGAATTGTCAACCTAGATTATGCGCTCCAGTCTCTGGAGTGGGACTTTAACTCACAACCTTCTATCTCAGAGGCGAGAGTGCTACCACTGAGCCATGGCTGACACATTTAATAGCAACTTCCATTTAAGTAACGCTCCTCACGTGCAGCAAGACATCTTGGAGCACTTCACAATAAGGAGGAAAAAGATACGGTTCATTGAGTGTGGAGAAAAAAATGCAGCAGTTAGAATGAAGTACCAAAGGCAGAGTAGAAGGTGAAAGTCTTGAGATTTTTGGAAATAGGGTAGGAGGTGAAAGGGCAGAGGGAACTGGATAGTGAATTCTAGAGGAGGCTAGCTGCAGAGATGTAAGGTAGAAGGAGATCAAGTAAGCAGGGTGGGGCAAGGCCATGGAAGCATTTGAAAACAAGGATAAGAATGTTGAAATTGACAAGTGGGGGTAGGTGCAGCGAGGTGATGGTAATGTGGGACTTATTATGGGGGAGGACACAGGCTGCACAGTTTTGGATGAGTTGAAGGTTGAATTGGGGAGGCCAGCTAGAAGAACATTAGAGAAGCAAGCCTTGAGTGGTGAAGGCATGGACGAGGGTTTCAACAGCAGAAGGGGAGAGATGTGGCAGAGGTGGGAGAACATGGTTTTGGAGCAGATATGGGAGAGGAAGCTGAATTTCCACTGGGGTTCTCATGATCTACTGTTTAACTTTGGTGGGTGATCGGGATAACCCATATCACAATTTAAGGCCAGTATCTGCACTCAGAAAGTAAATTTAGAGAACATGTGAAACAATCAGTACGTTTACCATTTTTAACCAGTAACTCAGATATGCTCATGATTTCATCTGAATAATTTTTAGTCTTTCAATTTAATGTTCCAACTGCAGCAGGATGGGTCCGAGTTTTGTTCACCCACTCTGTGATGCATATAAATACTTTCCTCACCCTCACTTACAAAAAAAATCTGAACGGGTTCCGTAGAGAAATAAAAATCACATTTCCCTTCTGTTTCCCCACCCATCCCGAAAAATCACGTTGTACTGTTACAGTCCCTGTTTTGTATTTCTGGAAATATTAGCAGCTATAGTGTACTTTTTTACGCAATTAAATTGATCCTGAACAGTAACACACAGGATTTGCAGGATCAAACAAATTATTAGCTCAATGGTTTACAATGATAATTGTCTGACAAATTTATTGAAAACAAGAATGTTTTTTAATGATTTATGTCTCATATATTTTTCTAGTGTTTCTCTGCTTAAGAACCTACCAGAAGATAAACTCGCGAAGATAGTGGACTGCTTGGAAGTGGTAAGTTACTCAATGTAAAGGAAAGAAAGACTTGCATTTATATAGCGCCTTTCATGACCACCGGACGTCTCAAAGCACTTTATAGCCAATGAAATACTTTTGGAGTGTAGTTACTGTTGTAATGTGGGAAACTCGGCAGCCAATTTGCGCACAGCAAGCTCCCACAAACAGCAATGTGATAATGACCAGATAATCTGTTTTTTTTATGTCGATTGCACTGTCACAGTCCCTGTTTTGTATTTTTGAAAATATTAGCAGCTATACTGAAACAATGGAAATACCTTGTAATCCACCATTAAGCCTCTCTGTTTCTCACCTTTACGACAAAATATTGGCAGAAGTATTGGATAATCCTGAGGTATTAAAACTGTGCCATTCACGTGTAGTTTAGAAATCTGAGCAGGAGATTGTAATAAATTTGTCACATCAGTGTTTAGAAATTACTGCATATATTTATTAACAGAAAGGTTGAAAAAAATGAAAACTAATATTTAATATTTTCCCCAAATATTATTTAATGTTTGAAATATGTGCATTTTACTAAGCCCATACCATGAAAACTACATCAAATAAAACGTTTCACATTCATTTTTTTGTACTAAGATTAATTTCCTTCTGTTTTAATTTGTGATGATATCACTGACTATAGGATATAAAGGGAGTCTGGAGGTATAAACCCACCCAATTTTCCTGTTAGACCTAATTGACACATGACCTTATTGTGAATGTATTTCCTTCTCCTCAGTTAAAAGCATTTTAACAGAATAGGGTCAGCTGTTCTACACTAAATTAATTGTAAGCACCAAACAGTGGATGAATATGAACTGTTCAATTTCATTTTAATGTTAATAGATTTACCTCTTAAAAAAAACTAAAAGGCAAATACACACTAGTGTAGGATTTGTGAAATAAATGATATGAAATTTTGTGATAAACTTCTGAAAATGCAAACAGTAAGGGGGTTGGCCAAAAGGCAAAAACATGGTGCTGTGCTAAATAAGACATGCCTGTTCGAAAGTCTGGATTTAGCACAGAAATTTAGTCCTAATTGCTGATTACCATAATTTGAATTTGCCTGGACGTGCTAAATCAGACACCTGCAGGTTTAGCACTCCAGTGTTGATTAGATGTAATTTTCGTGGAGCAGTATATGTGGGCTCCTCACACCCACTTCCACTGAAGGTGTGGAGTGCGCTGGCTGGCACACAGAGGCACGTTGCAGGATGGTTCAGGGACTGAGGGAGAGAGTGCACAGGTTCTCGGACGTGGCACTGGAGGTCCTGGTGGAGGAGGTCCAGAGGAGGAGGGATGACCTGTACCCGCAGAGGAAAGGACGCCACCTTGCCCTCCTCGACCTCCTGTCCCTCTCTCCTACAGCAACTGGTGCTGCTCTGTCTGGCCTCATGTTCTTCTCCCATTCCTCGTTCAGACCAAGGCAGATCCCCAGCATGTTCCCATGACCAAGCACTCCCTTTCTCCTGGTAACTCCTATACGATGTCCAATAAGGTGGAGTAGCGCAGCACTCACTCTTTTTAGGTGAAGTCCTCAGAGAATTTCCAGATTAAATGTTGCTCGAGTGTTGGTAAAGTCTTGACAAAGTGTCCCAGAAAGTCTCCCGATATATTTCAGAGGTCCTCTTCACCGCTCCAGCAGCAATGAACATGAAATGGTGAGTATCCCTTTAAGTAGCGCTTGAAATCCACGTCAATGCCATGTTTACTCCTAAACAGCTGGTCGCTGTTAGGAGAGGGCATTAGGACAAGCGCTAGCCACCAAAATGCCGTGCAGCCTCTTTAGTGAGCACTAGCAGGCATTTTAAGTGGCAATCAGCCCCTTAACGAGCCTCCGGGCAGCCGTTCCTCGTGCAGGCTTCAACTCCTTTACCAAGATGGCATCTTGGGCTAAACATGAGCTAAATTGGCGTTTCAGGTCAAGACCCCATCTTAGCTACCTCTGAGGCTCATTAGCACCTAAAGTATCCGGTGAAAATCGCCCCCCTTAGAGAAATCAAAACTGAATCCTTAATGTTACCTTTTCCTCTCACTTCCCTGGTTGCCCCGGGCTATGCACATCAGATGGCTGAGAGTGTGGATGCTTGAGTTGTTTGCAGGATTCTGGCATCACCAGGACGTGTGTTACAGTGGCCGAGGCATGACTCTCTTATTTTCCCTTCCCATGGGGTGAAGAGCCTGGCTTCCTTCTGATGCCTATTCTTGATGCATTAGCATAGCAACAAAACAGAGAGGAAAATCAATGATATGTGGGAATCAAATGAGTTTCCTCCAATGCTGTGGTGCTACACGTTGGTAGTCTAATACTGTTCATAATATTTCATTCTGGTTAAGATTCTAGTTCAGTATTAAGATGATGAAGATATCTTTGTCTATTTTTACCCGGCTTCAATCTCTGCAGGGATTATCCCGATCTCCTGTCACAACTAGTTGGGGGATTAGAGAAACCCCTGGAGAAATGGCATAAATTACTGAAAATGACCATTAACACCATTTCTCCAGGGGTTCTGCCAATCACCCAAATTCAGAGCCACTGTATTTTCTGCCCCTCTTCTGGCCTTTTCACTCCATGCAACACTTTCTAGGCCACAAGGTGGGCAGGCAAGCAACTGCTAGGCCTCTACAAATCGTCCAACAATTTTTGGCAATTCATATCTCACGGCATATCTCTTCCTCGCCACAAATTGCTGACTGATTTACACACTAATAACTCAACGTTATTTTCCCAGCAAATTCTGGGCCATTATTTGCAAATATTGTGGACAATGCTTGTGCTCTGGAAGAAAATTCAGTACTGGAAGGAAGTGAGCTTTGGATGGTGAGAGGTGTCTGTCTGGATGACAATCTGCAACACAAGGAGAAGGAAATTAATAATTGGAAATTATGATACTCCATTTGGACAACAGGAAGAAATTGGTGTAAAATAATTTCAGCAATAAAAAGCACAACAGGGAAAAGGAAGATAAGTAAGCTAAATTTATTCTTATTAGCAAAATAAATTTAAGGGCAGAGTGCGAATGATCCTTTTTAAAATGGTGAAGGGTATTGATAAGACTGATGTAAGGAGATATAGAAAGAAACTGTGGCCCTGAAATTCCGTGAGGGTTCTGTCTGTCTCCCACTGGGAAATGGCTGAGACCCAGTTATGCTGTGTGAGGGTTGGGAACAACAGAAGCTGGGAGTTGCCTCTCCTGATGCACAGTCGGGATCCAGCATTTGTGCGGCAGCCAGTACGCTGAGTGAGTGAATGAGTGCAAACTTGCCAAGACCCCACATCACCAGCAGGGACTCGCAGCAGCAAGTGGCTTATTGGAAGGTCACATTTACACCCTCAATTTTCTGATAGGCCACTAGCATTGTGCGAGGCCCTGCTGGTGGTGTGGGATCTGTGGAAAATTCAACCAGTGTGTTAAAAGTTACAGTTTTACATCCAAACATGAAAATTGAAAGTACAACAGATCTGGAGCCACTAACAAAAACTTTGTTTACTTTTCTTACAGGAATATTATGATAAAGGAGTCTACATTATCCGGGAAGGTGAGGAAGGGAGTACCTTCTTCATCTTGACAAAGGGAAAGGTAAGGTATCCAATGTTATTAGATGCATTTAATCGGAAATTATATCCTTATTCTTATATTTTTAAACTCACTCTCTGCAAGTTGCAGCATTAGTCAGACAATGTAATTATCTGGTAACCCTGATATTCTCAAATTAGTGCTCTCCTGTGTGCACTTTAGCTCATGGTTGGTAGGAGATTCAAAAATCAATGAGTGAAGAGGTGACTTTCTTAAAATCAGGAAGGAAAAAGGTTTTATATATTCCACAGACAGAATGACCTCAATCTTAATGGACACGATAGTAAGTCCCAAATTACTAATTTGTTAGTCTCAGGCGTAAAGAATGCAAACATTCTATATTCCTGTATTTGAACCGCTCGCTCTCTGAAACACAACAGTGTTCTGACAAAGGGTCCTCCCTGAAGTCTTAATCTGTCTTTATCTTTCTAATACTGTATTGAACAGACTGCTGTGCATTTGCAGCATTTTCTCATTTCAATTTAAACAGCTATATTGTAAGCAACCCATTTAGTATGCTGCTACATTTTATTTTGGTGGAGAAAGCAATACTATAATCAAATTATTTTGACACAATGGCCCAGAAATTCGGGTTTCCACGGGTGAGTACGCATGGGGTACTCACCCGTAGGCCCAATGGAAGTGCCGGTTTCCTGCATGCACTGCGCATGCGCGGGAAACCGGCACTTCCGTTCCTCTGAACGAAGGGGTTCAGAGGTCGAATGCGAGTGTGGGTGAGGCTGCGCGTGCGCATCGAACTTCGTTTTCTTTTACAGGTTTTCCCGCGAGGGTAAGCCTGCAGAAGTTAGAAATGTAAAAAGCAGGCGTAAGGCCTGCTTTTTACAAGGTAAGTGGTGAATTAATTAAAATTAAAACATTTTTTCCACAGTTTTATTATTTTTAAATACTTTAAAGCAAGGTAAGTTTATTTTTAGCACCGTTAGAAAATAAAATTACTTTTTTCAAAAATTTAAATTATTGTTTAAAATAGTTATTTCATGTAATTTATAGTTTATTTAAAAAATGTGATGTTTTTAAAAATTTATTTGAAGATTTAGTGCTATTTTGGGGCCGTAGTATTTATAAGTCTTGACAGCACTTCTTGTCAGACTTATGAATGGAGCATTCCCTGCTCCGATTGGCTCCCCATGGCCCACGTGATCCCAGTGGACGCATCGAACTAACTGCGCCCCTGGGATACGCAAGCACTGCGCGCCGGCAGCTGGACCAGGCCCCGGATCGGAATTCCACGGGGGCCCAGAGCTCAACGGCCAGCGCGCAAGGTAAGTGCAGGTCAGGGGCTTGCACCCGCGGGAAGCCCCTGACCCGAATTTCTGGGCCATTACTTTTATGAGATCAGTTTAAAGTAACATTCAATTTGAAACCTTTTTTTCCTGCCACTTACACCATTGGCCTCAAAAAAACAACAACATCTTGCCTTTATATAGCACCTTTAACGCACTTAAAAGAGCCTCAAGCACCTTGGAACAGTAGGGTCCTGCTTTGATTTTCTAGCACCTCACGAGGGTGGGTGCCTCCATAGAAACAGACACCCACCCTAACAATGTAAATCATCCCATCCCTGCAGTGTGGGACGTGGTCAATAACCTTAATCTTAAAACAGAGTGGTTTTATGCTGTGTCCTGCTGGCTAGGAACCATAAGTTTAGAAGCAGCTACAACTGCCCACTAATTGACCATTGTTTACAAACAGAAACACATTTTCAGGGTTTGCCTGTTTAGACCACTTCCCCACAGGAAATACTTGACCACTGGTTTTAACGAGACAGGACAGACTAAGCAGACCTGCCGGAACTTTCTACTTCAGCGAGGGTGTAAAACGGGTGATATTGGATCGGTCGCCCACTATACACTTCGCCCGATTTTTTTTTCCATTGGCTTCAGTGGAAAGGAAAATAGGGCAGGATGTGTGACAGCCAGTCTTTCCAAAATTGCCTGTTTTACACCACTGCCAAAGTTGAAAGTTCCACCTGCAATTTTAGCAGCTAATTTCACTATTGTGCTCACACTCCAATTTACTTATGAACAATGCTACAGGAGATCCACTAGCATGTTCAAACACAACAATCTTTTTTAAGTGATAGTGCTTTTTTTCAAGATGTGGCAGCAATACTTTATGATGCAAATGTCTAACCCATGTAGACTTCAGGGGTGAGCGAACCTGCTTTTTGAACTCAACTAGCTGGTGAGGGAACCAAATAGGAACTAATACCCAGTCTAAGAAACCACATTTGACTGTATGTTTTTATTACCCAATTTTAATGAGGTGAGAATCCATGAAATGTCATTCATGAGGTAGTTTCTACTAGTTAAGCACTTTGTAAAAACTGGAAACTGGTATATATCGATAGACTCTGATTTATTACAGTTTGCTTTGTGGCCAAGTTTAATCCATGTCTAGGAAATGTCATTATCCTTTACGTCTGGTTTTCTATACACAGAGACTTAACAATAGCTTCAAGCACTACGTAAATAATTAATGTCCTGCATGATACATTATCAATTGGTTCATTTCCTTTTGTCTCATTACATGCTATCTGGTTGCATATTGGTGCAGTTTGTCACAAATGTCTGTAGTTGAATAAAATATCGTCCACGTGGTAAAGTATATTATTCTTAATAAATCACTAATATAACGTACTGTATTTATGAAAGCAGTGATTTAAGCTCCTTTGGGGGAAAAATTTGGTTGCGCCCCCTTTGGGGCGCTAACTTCCTGCCCTGAAAATGTTAGCGCCCCCCCCGTGCCAGAAATTCGCTGGTAGCGCCCCAAGAGGGAGGCGCAATGGACATGATCTTCACTGTGCGCCAATTACAAGAGAAATGCAGGAAACAGCACCAACCACTGTACATGGCCTTCTTTCATCTCACAAAGGCCTTTGACACTGTCAACCGTGAGTGATTATGGAGTGTCCTCCTCAAATTCAGCTGCCCTCAAAAGTCTGTCACCATCCTCCACCTGCTTCACGATGACATGCAAGCCGTGATCCTGACCAACGGTTCCACCACAGACCCAATTCATGTACGGACTGGGGTCAAGCAAGGCTGTGTCATCGCACCAATGCTCTTCTCGATCTTCCTTGTGGCAATGCTCCATCTCACCCTCAGTAAGCTCCCCGCTGGAGTGGAGCTAATTTACAGAACAAACGGGAAACTGTTCAACCTCCATCGCCTCCAGTCCAGATCCAAGGTCGTCCCTTCCTCTGTCGTCGAATTACAGTATGCAGACAACGCTTGCGTCTGCGCACACTCGGAGGTTGAACTCCAAACCATCATCAACACCTTCACTGAAGTGTATGAGAGTATGGGCCTTACAATAAACATCCGTAAGACAAAGGTCCTCTACCAACCTGCCCCTGCCACAAAGTGCAACATCCCCACCGACACCAAGGAATCCCTGGCCCAAGACCGCACAAAGTGGAGGAGAAGCATCTGGGAAGGCGCCGAATACCTCAAGTCTCTTCGCCAGGAGCAAGCAGAAGCCAAGTGCAAGGAGCGCACGTCAACCCAAGCACCTCACCCACCTGCCCCTTCAACCACCGTCTGTCCCACCTGTGACAGAGACTGTAGGTCTCGCATTGGACTCATCAGTCACCTGAGAACTCATTTTTAATGTGGAAGCAAGTCATCCTCGGTTCCGAGGGACTGCCTAAGAAGAAGAAGGAGATCTAAGCTTCTTTGGGGGAAAAATTCGGTAGCGCCCCCCGTGCCAGAAATTCACTGGAAGCACACCCCACCCTCTTGGGGCGCTACCAGGAACTATCGCAGTGCAACATGCCGCCGCGGTATTGCAGGCCTTCCTCCCCTTATTAAATGGTAGGTGCATTGCACAGTGAGACCCAGGGCCCAGCTGGGCCACCAGGGAAAGGGGGCAGGAACTGGCAGGCGGCCAGCAACAAAAATGGCTGCCCGGCCCCTCCCCTTTAATTATCGCCACCCCGGCCGCACTTATGCCCCCATGACCCTGTCGGACATAACCTCCGGCGGTATTTCAGGGGGTGCTACCGAAGTTCACGGCTGGGGCGCGAGCGGGGCGCAGCGCATGGCAATTACGTCATCGTCTTAGGCGCAGCACCGCGGGGCGCTACCGATTATCACTGGGGCTAATGGAAGGTGCAAAGCAACCGAATTTTGTCCCCAAGGGGGAAACATCTGGTGGTGCCCCCTTTGGGGTACTACTTATAGCGCCCCGAAAAGGTTAACACCCCTGCACCGTAAATTCAGTGGTAGTGCCCCAAGAAGGAGGCGGGGCACTACTGAAATTGCTCCCCTCCTTCCTGGGGCGCTACCAGTGAATATCGCAGTGCTACGAGCAACAGCGCCACGCGCGTCGGCATGCAGCGCCGCGGTATTGCAGGCCTCACTCCCCTGATTAAAGGGGAGGGGCCTAGCACTGCGCGCACCGGGGCCCTGCTGGACCACCGGGGAATGGTGTGCCGGGAAAGCAGCCTGGTGCTCCAAATAAAAAAGGGGAAGGGGGCACGTGCTGGCAGGCGGCCAAAAGAAGTTTGCGGCCGGGGTGCGAGCGTGGCGCTGCGCACAGCGATGACATCATCGCCGGAGGCACAGCCCCGCAGGGCGCTACTGCCGCTGCTAATGGGAGGCACAAAGCAACCCAATTTTTCCCCCTTAGAATTTTAAGAGCTTAGTCACTTCCTGGTTCGCAGTCTGTGAGAATTCTGCATTTTGATTGGCTGCTTAGACAGCCTGTTAGCATCACATCAGCTCTCACTATGGAATTCCCACTATACTACGTTGATTTAAATTATGCGTCGGAAAACCCAAACTTCTCAACACAGAGATTGAGAGAGCTTTGTGCGAAGTTCCTAAAATACCTAAAAAGCTCCATTTAAATATGTTAATAAGTGACCTGCCTCTCCATGGCGGGACACTTGGACACCCCAATATCCGCCAGCATAAAAATGGCAGTGGGCACATGTGCAACAGGTTGGGTTGCATTCCGTGCATTTTAGTTTCTAACCCCCACCCTACCCGCTCCTACCTGTCGTGGGGAGTTAATATTAAGGCCCGAATCTCTGGAATTCCCTCTTTAAACCTCTCAACATCTCCCCTTCCTTAAAACCCTTCCAAAAAAATCATTTTTTCAACCACACTTTTAGTCACCACTCCTAATTGTTTCCATCCCTGGCTCAGCATCAGTTTTCCGTATATCTACCTGTGTAGTACCTTGGGATTTTTATTTAAATGTTAAAAGCACTACATAGATGCAAGTTATTGTTGTGGTAAGGCAAGCCAACTTCTATTTTAACTGTAGATATTTTGTAAACTATCTGACACAGCGCAAAAGCTCTGCTTTGTCTCAGACCAATGTGATCTTACTTTTAAGTCAGGTACAGAATAAGGAGCAATTTCACTGACCTAGGCAGGTCCGTGGCGGCCGGGGCCGGTGCCGCGGTCCCAGCCCGCTGCCTATTGCAGCCCGCACTCTCCAAGTGATTTCATGTTAATAGGTCATGTTAAGCCCGCCCTGCGAGGTTCCCAACCAAGTAAAAGTAAGTGGGTCTGATGATATCATTTGATGACACGTCATCAGCCGGTTTCCTTAAAGGGGCCATGTCCAAATTGATTTTGAGAGTTCTGCTGTCAGTGTTCTACAGCATTGTGGTGCTGTAAACACTGACAAGCACCGCACAGAGGTGCAGGGCTGCACCTAGGCTCTCCCATTACTCCCTCCATATGCTTATGGGGGGAGTCACAGCATGCAGGGAGGTTCTCTTTCCTTCCAATGGGCGGAAAAGACCTCCCCAGGAGATCAACGCAGCCTGGTTGCACATTGCACAGGAGGGCACAAGCAGGGATGTCATTAGGAGGACCAGGCTGCAGTGGCACAAACCTTTCAATGATCTCAGTAGATCACAAAATGTTACTGCCAAGCCACACTCAACCTCATCCTGCTGTGCCACTCATCACATCCACATCACAGAACACAGAAACCCCACAGTGCAGATAGAGGCCATTTCGGCCCATCGAGCCTGCACCGACACATATCCCACCCGATCCCCATAACCCCATGTATTTAATCCCCCTAACACTAAGGGTCAATTTATCATAGCCAATCATCCTAACCCACACATCTTTGGACTGTGGGAGGAAACCGGAGCACCCGGAGGAAACCCACGCAAACGCGGGGAGAATGTGCAAACTCCACACAGACAGTCACCCGAGGCCAGATTCGAACCCGGGTCCCTGGCGCTGTGAGGCAACAGTGCTAACCACTATGCCACCATGCTGCCTTCCCTACCTTACTCCTGCACACCTTTACTCACACCAACTTACCTTGCACCTCCACCCATCCCTCTCTATCTACATTATCATTTCCCCATTTCACTAGCCACCCCTCACACTCACCCTCATCCTACTGCAAGATGGCCTTCCACAGTTTTTATACTCTCAGATGACATTGATTATGATTGTTTTCTTGGACGATGGGAGGGAACTGGATACAACAGGGGGTTGCCCTACAGATAAATTATGTGGATCAATCCTGCTAGAAGATCTCCTGTCAGGGAAGACAGTGAAGTTGAAATCAGATATTACTTCTACAAACAAGTGGATCCCTTCAACATCATCAAAAAGTAATAATTGGTATATATTAGTGAGCTAAAAATTTCCAAAAAGGATCGTAGAATATGTAGAAATGCATCAGAGCCTATTAAATTCTGATTATGGGAAGTGGGCTTAAGGTCATTAGTTATTGCTTCAAAGCAGAAAAGATCATTGGGAGAATGTAATGGAAGAGCAGATAACTTGGAAAAGAGCACAAGGGACCCAACTTGGTAGTGCTACAAAACTCGATTAAGGATAAATATCAAATAATTCACTTTCATCAGAAGAGGAAGAATTTGCATACCATGCACAATTTTCGGTTTTCATAAGCTTGGGCATTTAGGTCTCTGTCACCAAACAGGCTCTTCAGCTATTAATTGGCCCCTTGGGGTTGAAAGCGATTCCATCAGACGGGGCGTCCTGTTTTGAAGCTGCTTTGGCAGCTGTTCCTCCTCAGGCAAAATGTAAGGCCACCTGATCACCATTACACACATTATCTAAGCACGAATGCATGGATTTAACGAGGCAGTTTTCAGGGGGGATGATAGTTGTCAGTTGCCACTTCTGTTATAGTTTCTTTAATTTGTTTTAACAATCTTCCAGTACAGCTGTTTTGAAAGCCTCCTTAAAGTTTGTGTGGAAGAAAGATGTGACCTAAGGGAGAAATCAAAATTATTCCCTTCACATACAGAATCAAGCCCTGCACCTCTCAGTAATAGTTTAAAACTGGCCTTAACATTGGACTGTAGATATTGGCCCAGATTTTGCAGTAAAAGTAATGGTGAGGCTATCAGCGTTCACCGTTATTAAAATGTACATCGGACAGCAACTTCCCCCTACCACATATGCACAGTTAAATATGGAAATCAGGAAGTTGATGTGCGAAGCTATGCTATACCGACATCTCGCCAAGAGACTTGGCACTGAAATTGCGATACTTGAAGGTGGCTGAAGGTGGCGGGACATATTGAGAGAGAGGTTAGCAAAGCATATTGTAAAGTCTGTGGGTTGTGCAGTTAATAAATACACAGACTTCAGAAGTAACAAACAAACAGGTCTTTACTATTCGAAGGTCCGGGCGAATCTGCCCCAGCAATCCTGCCACAACACTTATATACTGGTGTGGTCACTATCGGTATTACAGTATACAGAAGCCAAACAAATAGTGCCACACCTAAAGTAGTTCTCTTAAAGGTGAACGGTTGCATTCAATAGTTCCCTTAAAGGTAGACGGGTACATACACTACAATCCTCCTTTTTTAGCTTATTACTTACAGAGTCCCCGTTAAACATACATATCTTCAACTTCCTATAAAACAAATTACAGATATAATCTCGGTGGAGTCAATGTCATATAAAACAATTTACAGATATAATCTTGGTGGGAACAGTTCACAGGTTCAGTCTCTGCGGAAACAGTTCATAGAGTCAGTCTCTGATCTTGACTCGTTCCAAACAACATCTCTTTGGTGTAGCCGGTTCACATGGCTAGAGTGACTCCTCCATAGCCTTTTTCTTGACGTAACAGCTTGAACTTTCGTCCTGTTGAACCAGCAGTGCGGACTTTTACAACCAAGTGGCTGTCTTGACATTTTCCAGTTTTTCAACTAATTTAGCTCCTCTCGTAGTGTCCCGCCTGAGATGGTAGAAGTGCTAATATTTTAGACAGTTATTATCTTCTGCTTCTTCTTTCTCTTTTCTGCCTTTTTGAAACTCTCGGAGCTCCTTTCTCGGCTGCCAGCTGTAGCGCCACCAACTCTCTATGTTCCTTAGACCTTAAGTGCTTCATCCGGATTTCAGCACTTCGGGAGTTTTCATCACAAGCTGGGCAGACCACATCCTCGTAATATTCAGTGTCACTCAACAGGTCATGGTAATATTCGGGTTCGTCCTGAGTTAGGCCAGCGAGAGAGCCTTCTTCTTCCTCCTCACCCGTCTGGACGTTAGCTGACGGTGGTTCCTTCCCTAGACATCTTTCTTGAAAAGACTTCTTCATGCATTCATATTCATCCCGCTCTTCCTGGGTTATCTGCCATTCCTTCACGACGGACCTCATTTGTGAGTTCAATACCTTCCCTTCCATCGGGAATTGCGTTATCAGGCTATTTAATCCTTCTACTGAAGTAACGGTTTCCACATTCTTCTGTTCACCTTGACGTGATTCAACGTGCTTTTGGCATCCTTGTACAATTTGTGTTGCCACCTCAGCTATCTCCGTGACTTTTGAGAGCTCCGAACTCGTTCCCCCTGAAGATTGAAGCTCGTGTTCAGATTGTTCCCCTTGCAGAGTCTTGTCCTTCAGCATATGAAGGAGTTGGCTGACCGTTAACTCTTCCCTGGGAACACGGTGGATCAGAGTCTTCTCCATTTCATCCACCTTTTCCTCCAATACTTCCACCTTCTGTTCCTCTTGAACTTTGGCTTTCAGCGCTCGGAAAAGTTGCGCCCTGATGCTCTCGAGTTCATGTTCAGGGACCATTCTTACAGTCTCTGAGTTTCTTACAGTTTCCTTTTCTTCCACTGAAAGGATTCCCAGTTGAATCTGTTCTTCAAGTTGTTGAACCTCGGTCATTGCCGCCTCATATTTGTCTTGGGTGTCCTTCAATGTTTTTATGAGTTCTTGGACATCCTGTCTTTCATGCTCTGCCATGTTTTTCCCCTCTAATTTCTCATCTATGGATGGAACTTCTACCGATGAGTCTGTCTTGGCCTTGAGCTCATCAAGAATTTCCTGCAGCCTTTGGACTTCTTGCTCATGTTCAACCTTTAGTTGTTCATATGCTTCTACTGAAACTAGCTTTTCGGAGGTTGCCGAGTTAACCCCCTCCAGAATTGTAGCCTGAGCCTGTTCATACTGTTCTTTCAACTTCTCACACTCTGCTTGTAAGGAGTCGTAGAGAAGAACTGGGATAAAATCCTGGCTTCCTGAAGATTCCTCTTCCTTTGGTTCGTTCTGTAAATATTCTAGTTCCTGAACAGCATCAGGGGAATGTGATTGGTATTTGGCCACGATGGCTCTATGGTCGCTCTCTGCTTGAGCTAGCTGTCTCTGTTGTCTTTCCAGGTTCTCCCATTCGGTGTCCCAGAACTTTTCCATATTTTTCATCTCTTGTACGAGATGGTCACTCAACTGTTCTAATTGTTGTCGTACTTTGACATAAGTTTGAGTCCGAACTCGGTGTTCTTCCGTCGTGGATGAATCCTTTGCTTGAACAGGCTCAGAATTCTCTGTCAACCTGGAGTTCTGCTCTGCAGCTTTATTCTTCTTGGTAACATAAGTCCTTCTGCATGTCTTCGTTTTCTTCCCCATCGTCGGCAAGTCCCTTTTTGCCTTGTCTTCCATATTCGAATTGGTCTTATCATCATCCATTTCAGAATCTGAGCTAATAGCTTGCACCGAGTCCTCCCTCATTATGGCTTTTAGGTAATGCCCTTCCATGTTTATTTTCTTAATCCACTCCCGTCCTAGAAGTGGTGGTCCTCCCTCAGGTAATACGTACAAGTTCATTCTTGGGTGTTCTTTACCCCTATCTCTCACCTTGACTCTTATTTTCCCCACGGGGTATACGTTATGCCCCGTGTATGTCTGTAATACGAACTTGGTATTTCTTAAAGGTATGTGAGAGAATAGCCGGTGGTAGTCCCTTCGGTTGATGACTGATAGAGCTGATCCAGTGTCCAGCTCCATTCTTACTTGGACTCCAGCTATTTTTAGTATGACCCAGATGGTCTGTAGATCCGTTTCTTTACCCACATTGTGGATTCTCAGACTACCCAGCTCCTGGTTGTTTGGGTCTGAGTCTGAATTCTGTTCGTCTGAACTCTTCTCAGCCACCTTGTGTACCTTGTTGTACTTTTCTTGTGGTGGCTTCCTTTGATTGTTGGTCTTTTTCCCAGACCGGCATACCTTCACGATGTGACCCAGTTTGCCACATTTCCTACACTCTTGGTTCTTAAACCAGCATTGATTCTGATCATGCGTTGCCTTCCCACAACGGTAGCATTTTGTTGTGCTTGAAGTAATTTGGTCCACCCCGAGTGCCGCCGCCTTTAGTTGCATTTCCGCCGTTCCTTTCGCTGCGGCTTCGTGCGATGCAGCTATAAGGACAGCCCTGTCCAGTGTGAGGTCGTTCTCTTCCAGTAGTCGCTTCTGCGTCCCTTCTTTGGACAATCCGCATACGAACTTGTCCCGCAGCGCTTCTGTCAGATTCCCTCTGAACTGGCAGTATTTCGCTAGCCTACGCAGTTCGACCAAGTATTCCGCATTGCTTTCGTCTTTCCTCTGCGTTCTTGTGTAGAATTTGAATCGTTCAGCCAGCATCAACGGTGTGGGGTTCAAGTGGTCCTTCAGCACAGCCACAATCTCTTCGAAGGTCTGATCCGCTGGTTTATTTGGTGCTATTAGATGCTTCAAGAGCCCGTATGTTTTTGCCCCCATCGAGTTTAGCAATGTTATCGCCTTGTCGTCTTCCTCTATTTTGTTGGCTTCGCAATAGATCTCTATGTGTTCCACGTACGTGGCCCAGTCTTCTATTTCAGAATTAAAGTCGTTAATATTCCCTCGCTTAGGCATCTTTCTTCCCTTGGGAGCAGCACCAGTATTTCTTTAAGTATTCTTATTTATTTGTTTGTTTCAAAGATGGCGGTTTTCCCGCAAAATCGGCGGTTTCCCGCTCTTCCTTTCTCGCCCCGCCCACTTCAATGGCGGTTTCCCGCTTCTGGCGTCTTCTCCGCCTAATGGCGGCTTCCCGCGTTTCTTCCCGGTGGAAGGGGTACGCTTCCCCCACAGCGGACAGGTTCAGCCGCTGGCTGGCTTCCGCACAGCTCCCCTTACTCGGCTATGTCTTTTCCTCCCGCCCGCACGGCTCTACCGGTGCTGGGTACACCCCGTTAACGGAGGACAGTTCAGCCGCTGGACTGGCTCTCGCGCAGTCTCTCTCTCCATACCCGGCTCTGTCGCTCTCTCACCCGCACGTTCGGTGCTACCGGCCCTGGGTACCCCGTTGGTGGAGAACAGTTCAGCCGCTGGACTGGCTCTCGCACAGTCTCTCTCCCCTTGCTCGCCTCTGTCTCTCCCTCTCCCGCACGTTCGGTTCTACCGGCTCTGGGTACCCCGCTGGTGGAGGACAGCTCAGCCGCTGGACTGGCTCTCGCGCAGTCTCTCTCCCCTTGCTCGGCTCTGTCTCTCTCTCCCACCCGCACGGTTCCTGTTCGCCTCCCAGCCCTCTCGCAGACCGGTGTTTCCCTCCCCGGCTGCGGCTGGGTTTCTCTTCCCGCGCCTACTCACAGTCTCAGCGCTTCGTGGCTGCGGTCGCTGCCCGGTTTTCCCGCCGATCGAGGTCCGACTGTCTCACGACGCCGTTGGACCCGACTTTCTGACCAGCTCTGTTCCCCCTCGACCGTGGTCGAGTGCACAGCCCTTATCCTCCGAATATTCTCTACACCTTCCCCTACTCACAGTCTCCGCGGCCGCCTTGTTTCCAGCTGATCGGCTCACTCCGCACCGTGGTAGAAGGGTAGTCAGTGCCTGTTGCAGATGGAAGCTTTTATTGCTAAAGTCTTCCTCCTTCCTCCTGCTGCAGCCTCGTGTTTTCTTTCAGCAGCACGACGAGGGCGGTTGCCTCTCTTCGACGCTCTTCGTTGCTTTGGTAGTCTTGCCGCAGGGTACGATCGGACTCGTCGCCACTGTAAAGTCTGTGGGTTGTGCAGTTAATAAATACACAGACTTCAGAAGTAACAAACAAACAGGTCTTTACTATTCGAAGGTCCGGGCGAATCTGCCCCAGCAATCCTGCCACAACACTTATATACTGGTGTGGTCACTATCGGTATTACAGTATACAGAAGCCAAACAAATAGTGCCACACCTAAAGTAGTTCTCTTAAAGGTGAACGGTTGCATTCAATCGTTCCCTTAAAGGTAGACGGGTACATACACTACACATATGGGATCTTGGGCTTCATAAATAGAGGTATTGAGTACAAAAATAGAGAAGTTATGCTGAACCTTTATAAAGCGCTGGTTAGGCCACAACTGGAGTATTGTGTCCAGTTCTGGTCACCACACTTTAGGAAGGATATGAAGGCACTTGAGAGGGTGCAGAGGAGATTTACCAGAATGGTTTTGGGGATGGGGGAATCTTAGCTACAAGGACAGGTTGGAGAAGCTGGATTTGTTTTCATTAGAACAAAGGAGGTTGAGAGGTGATTTGATAGAGGTGTACAAGATTATGATGGGTTTGGATAGGCTAGACAGGGAAAGGCTGTTCCCACTAGTTGATGGTACAAGGACTAGGGGACACAGATTTAACTTTTTTACGCAGCGAGTGGTGAGGACCTGGAACTCGCTGCCGAAGGAAGTGGTGCAAGCAGAGACACTTAATGTTTTCAAGGGGAGACTGGACAGGTACTTGATGGAAATAAACTTGCAGGGCTACGGGGATTGAGCAGGGGAATGGGACTGACTGGATTGCTCTACAGAGAGCCGGCACGGACTCGATGGGCCGAATGGCCTCCTTCTGTGCCGTTATGACTCTATGGGGGTGATTTTCACTCAGAAGTTGGGAAGGAGGCGGGACTACAACTTTCGGGGTTGTAGTCCCGCCTCCATTGAGATGCGGCCAATCCACGCGATTTTAACTTGATTGACCTTGTTGAGCCCGCCCAGCAGGCTCAGCAGGCCAATTAAGGGCCACCCGGCAACAGGTAACATCACAGACTGAAATTTAATCTGTCAAGACGTTTGGACAGATGAAATATCAGTGTTTCACAGCTGTTTGAAGCTGTCAAACACTGACAGTCTTACTTCTAACCTGAGTCCTTCAACACAGACTCAGTTAGAAATCTCACCGGCACAGAAAGCTGCAGGCTGTCACTTTTGACAGTTCGCAACTGTAGTGTATGTACCTTTAAGAGAGAACTACTTTTACAGCTCCTGTATACTGTAGTACCAGCAGTGACCACACCTGTATATAAGCCTTGAGCAGGCATCTGTACTGTTAGTTTTTAGACTACTCTCATCCAGTAAACACCTGTTGATTGTTGATCTGCAGTCTCCGTCTAGTTATTGAAGAACACCATACTTTAAGATTCACGGATTCAACAGTGGCGACGAGGTCGATTCGAATCTACCTGCAACTCTGCATTTCCTCCCAAGGATTCGCTCCGGGAGGACAGTGGAAGAAAGTCGAGGCCAGAAGCACGGGCGTCGACCACGAGCAACCGCCCAGTCATCCGGCAGAGAGTGAACATCGCAGGGGAGGCTGTTGAGAGCTGGGCTTGGTTCTCCAGCCACGACGATCCAGCAACAGACTGGCAACAGGTATAGCGCAGACCCTTCCCGGACAGCGGAGGCTGGAGCCGACGAACGGCACAGAAAAGGCCAAGCAGCGTCGACGGGGTAAGAGAGAGGGTAAAGCGCACAGGGCACAGCCGGGGGTTGAAGACTGAGCGGCGTCGATGGAAAACAAAAAGAGAGAGAGGGTAAAGCACAGCCGGGGTTCAGGACTGAGCGGCGGCAACGAGAGAGGTGCACAGGAGAACACGCAGAGCGCAGCCAGGGCTCAAGGGCTGAGCAGCGTCCGCGGGGAAAGGAAGGAAGCGCGGGAGACGCCATTTGAGCCGCGGAGAAGAAGGGAGAGCGTGGGAGACGCCATTTTGAGCCAGTCTAACCACACCCAGGGATGCCGAAGAGTGGCAGTGTCACAGCGTTCGACAATGAAGTTGAAGATTGGGCGACATATGTGGAACGCATTGAGGTGTACTGCAAGGCGAATGAAGTGCCAGATGCCAGGAAAGCCTTGGTTTTGTTGAATTCCATGGGTGCAAAAACGTATGGCTTACTGCGAAACCTAGTAACCCCAGAGAAGCCAGTTGATAAAGATTTCGAAAGCATAGTGGAAATCCTACAGGACCACTTAAACCCCACACCGCTGCTGATAGCAGAAAGATTTAAGTTCCACAAAAGGAACCAGCATAAGGACGAAAGTAATGCTGAGTATTTAACGGAACTGCGCAAGCTATCGAAACACTGCCAGTTTGGAATGGGACTAGCAGATACGTTAAGGGACAAGTTTGTGTGTGGGCTTCAAAGTGAAGGAACCCAGAAACGGCTTCTATCAGAAAAGGATCTTACGCTGGACAAGGCTTTCAGCATGGCAGTATCACACGAAGCAGCCACACGGGGCGCTGCAGAGATACAACGGAGACCGCAAGAATATGGCACCAATGAAATGTCATATGGAGCAGGGAAGTGTTATCGCTGCGGCAGAACAACACACGACCAGAAGGATTGTTGGTTCAAGGACCAAGTGTGCAGACAGTGTGGAAAAGCAGGACACATAGCAAGAGTCTGCAGGTCAGGGAAGAAAACCAGCAGCAAGAAATCTCCACAGGAGCAGTACAAAAAGTCATAAACCGAAGGGACTACAAGCGGCTATTCTCACATATACCCTTGTGCACTAACAATGACAATAAAAGTTGATTTGATTTGAAAGCTACAGAGATTGTCTTGAAGACGTACACGGGGCAAAAAGTCTACCCCAAAGGAAAAATAAGGGTGAACTTGATATACAATGGCCAGGAAATACCAAAAATGGACCTATATGTATTGCCAGATGGAGGACCACCACTACTAGGACGTGAATGGATCCGGAAGATACAATTAGATTGGCATTCCATACAGGCACTGAAGGTGGAGGCCAAAAAGGATGACGACGTCACACCTGGACGACTGTCAAAAATGCTAACTGACACACAAGAAGTGTTCCAGGAGGGACTCGGAACACTAAAAGGCATAACAGCGATGATTAAAATAGAGGAAAATGCAAGCCCAAAGTTTTTTAAGGCCAGACCGGTGCCTTATGCGATCCGACCAGCCGTCGAAGCAGAGCTGGAAGGTTTGGAACGTTCAGGAGTTCTGTCCAAAGTGGACTGGAGTGAGTGGGCTACACCCATCATTCCTGTAATGAAGAGGTCGTTGAGTAATACGCCCAAAGAAGGTCCGCATCTGTGGGGATTTTAAGATGACAGTGAACCCAATCCTTCACACGGTACAATATCCGCTTCCACGGATTGAAGATATTTTCGCCTCGCTATCTGGAGGAAAACACTTCACTAAGATTGATCTGGCCCAGGCGTACCTGCAAATGGAGGTAGAAGAAGCCTCGAAACAATACCTCACGATCAACACTCACAAAGGTCTCTACCAATACAACCGGCTGGTGTTCGGGGTAGCATCGGCTCCGGCTATTTTGCAAAGGGCAATGGATCAAGTCCTGCAAGGGATTCCAGGGACCCAGTGTTATTTGGATGACATCCTGGTCACGGGCGAAAATGACAGTGATCACCTCACCAACCTGGAGAAGATGCTCACTAGATTGAAGAAATATGGGCTATGAGCTAATCGCCACAAGTGCGAGTTTTTCCAGAAGCAGATCTCGTATTGTGGCCACATTATTGATGAAGAGGGGTTACATAAGTCCCCTGAAAAGATTGAGGCAGTAGTCAAGGCTCCAGCACCGGAAAATGTGTCACAACTGAGGTCGTTCCTCAGGCTGGTGAAATACTACCATAAGTTCTTACCAAATTTGTCTACAGTATTACACCCACTGAACACCCTACTGCAAACGGGGGTACCATGGAAGTGGAATGACGAATGTAAACGAGCTTTCCAGAAGTGCAAAGAATTGATCACATCAAAAGAGGTGTTGGCCCATTTCAACCCAGCACTACCAATTCGGTTGACGTGTGATGCATCACCCTATGGTATTGGAGCGGTGCTGTCGCACAAATTCCCAGACGGGTTGGAGAGGCCAGTAGCCTTTGCGTCTCGGTCACTAACCTCAGCCGAGCGCAACTACGCCCAGATTGACAGGGAGGCCCTCAGCCTAGTATGGGGAGTAAAAAAATTCAACCACTATCTGCATGGGCAGAAGTTCACCTTGCTGACTGACCACCAACCACTTGTCGCCATCTTTAATCCCAAGAAGGGCGTTCCGGTGATGACTGCACAACGGCTGCAAAGATGGTCCCTTTTTCTAGGGGTGAACCAATATGAAATAGAGTATAAGGGCACGAAACAGCATGGAAACGCTGATGGGCTATCACGCCTGCCACTGCCTACTGTGGAGGAAGCACCAGCAGTGGACCCTGTCGAAATATTTTACTCGTCGATAATTGAACGCTTGCCAGTAACTAACGCGGACATAGAGAAGGAGACCCGAAATGATCCGACACTGTCTCGGGAATATGATTTGACGGTGAAGGGATGGCCAACACATGGCGACTCACTGTTGCCAGCATTCTCATCCAGAAGAGAACAGCTGTCAGTATGCCAGGGGACAGTGATGTGTGGATCCCGAGTGGTAATTCCACCCAAGTTAAGGGAGAGACTGCTCAATGAGCTTCACGAAGGCCATCTGGGAGGGGTGAAAATGAAAAGCCTTGCTGGGGCTTATGTGTGGTGGCCGGGGATCGATCAACAAATCGAGGACCTAACAAAGAGCTGCTCAGGATGCCAGAAGGTCCAAAATGCACCACCACATGCCCCTCTACACCCATGGGAGTGGCCCTCCTCTCCATGGCAATGTGTGCATATTGATTTTGCTGGTCCATTCATGGACTCAATGTTTTTAATAGCAGTGGATGCGCACTCGAAATGGCCTGAGGTGATTAAATGTCCTCCACCACTACGGAGAAAACGATTGCAGTCCTACGGACCATATTTGCCAGGAACGGCTTGCCAGAGCAGATTTGCTCTGATAACGGACCACAGTTTGTGTCCGAAGAGTTCCGGAAATTTATGAGAAGGAATGGGGTAAGGCATTACACATCCGCCCCGTATCATCCAGCCACAAATGGATTGGCTGAGAGGTTCGTACAAACCTTTAAAAAGGCAGCAAGGGCCATGTGCGATGATGACATTCCACTACAGCATAAGGTGGACAATTTCCTGTTAGCCTACAGAAATGCGACACATGCAGTTACCAACCAGACCCCAGCCATGATGTTCTTTAACCGAAGGTTGAGATCTCGTCTGGATTTGCTCAGACCAAATGTGCGAAGAAATGTTGAGGATAAGCAATTCCAGCACATCAATGAGAAGCCGACAAGGAGCTTCAATGTAGGACAACCAGTCTTGGCCCACGACTACCGAACAGAGAAATGGCAACCCGGAACGATATGCACACGGCAGGGGCCACTAATGTACACAGTGGATGTCGGGGAGAACATTGTGAGACGCCATGTCGACCAGATCCTAGCGTCACAGGAACGAGTCAACCCCATGACTCGCGTACCTGGGGATGAACCCGACATACCGGTAGCATCTACCCCAGAAACAGTAGCAGCGGAAACTGATGAACTAACCGACGACAGGGGGCCAGAATCGCCTCCGCACCAAGAACGAGACACTCAGGAAAGGCGCTATCCAGAAAGGATCAGGAAGCCGCCCCAAGACTGAATTTATAAATGGACTATTTCAGTTAATGTGCATGTTAAAGTGTTAACTGTTATTTGTATGTTATGGTACTGTTAATCTAAAAGGGGAGGAATTGTAGTGTATACTGTAGCACCGGCAGTGACCACACCTGTATATTAGCCTTGAGCAGGCATCTGTACTGTTAGTTTTTAGACTGCCCTCATCCAGTAAACACCTGTTGATTGTTGATCTGCAGTCTCCATCTAGTTATTGAAGAACACCATACTTTAAGATTCACGGATTCAACAGCAGCCGTTCTGCTTTCTGTGCCGGTTAGATGATGGACTCCCGAAACCTAGAGGAAGGAAGGCTGAAAAGGTAAGTACAGGTAATTTAAACTTCTTTACACACTTTAGACACTCTAAACTCACTTACCTTTGCACTCATGCACCCATGACTCACCTGAACACCGACATCTCGACCCCTCCAAGTCCTTCAACCCGACGGCCCAACTCCTCTAACTTGGCGTGGTTTGGAGCCGTTGGGAATCCTTCATTTCAAGCTTTAAAATAGGGATTAGGCTAAAAACTGCCTGTTAGCTACCTGTTAACAGGCAGTTAATTGGCACTAATCCCTTCCCGCCTCGGGTAATCTGGTCCCAGTGCGGGGCGGGTACCCGCCTCCTTTGAATCTTACATGGAGGCGGGTTGGGGGCGGGATGGTGTCGGGACCCCCGAATTCGGGACTTTAACCCCCTGCACGCCTCCAATCCCGACTCCACGGGTCAATGAAAATCGACCCCTATGACTCTACTTACGTGACAAATACACACTGAACTCAACAGAAGTAGTTAGGGTTTGTAAATTTTAACGGTGTGGTAAATCTTAATTACTGCCAACCAACCTCTGGCACTGAAAATTAACTTTTACAAATGTGGAGTCTCATTCCTTCGGATTTTAATTATTGTTGGCAATTTAAAAAATAAAAACATTTAAATAATGAAAAAAAAATCTTTTTCTTTCTGTCTCTTTTAACTCTCTCTCTTAATCCTATCTTTCTTTCCTTCTTTCCCTCTCGTTATTCTGTTTTCTGTACATGATTTGGCATTGAATCTAACTTACAGTTCCTGGTTCAGAATCTGTGCTGCGCAGTAAGGCTTCTTCAATCTGATTGGTTAAAGAGACACACAGTTGCTTTCCCTGTTCGCACAGGTCCCGGATCCCCTGTAGAGGGCGCTGCGCCAAAATGGATTTGTAATTGCTGCAAGTTCCAGTGTAAAACCCCATAGAAAGTCTGGCCTAGAAATTGGCCTGAGGCGCCCAAGCGGCGCAAAGTTCGCCTGGGCGCTGGAATTTGCGCCGTGATCGCCACATTAGCGATCGCCGCAAATTCAGTTGAAGTGCCCCTAAGGGAGACGGGGCGCGGCTCGAGGCGCTCCGCGTCCCTCTTAGGGCGCTGAAAGTGAATTTCACAGCGCTACGTGCCGCAGCGCCACACGCTGCGGCACGGCACGCTGCAGTACTGTAGGCCTTCCTCCCACTGTTAAGGGGGAGTGGCCTGCAGCAGCGCGAGCCCCGATTGCGAGTGCCGGCAAAAGAGCCCGGCACCAAGGAGAAGTGCCGGGCTCTCGGGAAACAGCCGGCAATGCCGCGGGGAGGGGACCAGGAGGCCGGGGATGGAGGTGCTGGCAGGCGGCCGCCAAAAAAGCGGCCGCCCCGCACCTCCACCTTAACTTGCACCTCTGCCAGTGCAGCAAGGCCCCGTGAACCGGGCGCGATCGGGGTGCGAATGGGGCGCTGCGCACACCGATGACGTCATCGGTGGCGGCGCAGCGCAAAAGGCTAACGCCACCATTAGCGCCCCTGCTGAATATCGCGGGAGGCGCAGCCAGTGGCGCTACAGCCACTGACTGCCTCTTTAGGCGCTAACAGGTGGCGCTACTCACCCAATTTCTCCCCCTCTGTGTTCAAGTGTAAGTGTAATGAAGGGCTGGCGCCCTTGTCAGTGCGTTCGCCACTGACTGCAAAATCCGAGCCAAAATAAACTGCTGTATAATTATTGGGTATATTAACAGAAAGTGTACCACCAACTTCACAAGAGCTGCCTAGGGAAACATGTGATGCCTCCAAAAATTCCAGTTGTCTTACATGTGAATGGGGCTAAGGATAAATGACTGGAAGCAAGACCCTCCTTCAATTAAACAAATTACTTCAATGAGTCGCACTCAGCAGCTGTGGAAGAGTTCAGTGGTAACTAACAAAAATATATCACACCTCCTTACAGTATTTTTTAAAGAGTCTATCCATCTTGTGTACCCATGTAATTTGAGCATAAAGTATATACTGCAGACATTATGTTAAATATAACCATGATGGTTGGCACTTTACAATGACGATCAGTGTTTTACATAAATGATAATACATAACAGCAACTGTAGCAAGTGGTTATGTTTAGTTTGTAAATTCAATACATCTAATTATACAGACTATGCTAATGTAAAGGCATGTTGCTTTTGTTGTTTTTGGTTATGCTCATTTTTGAGCCTTGAATTCCAAGGACAGATTATCCTCTCTTGAGCCTGGGGCTATTGGATTGACGAGCGCAACAAATACTGGAAAATCGGGGAGGAGCACACAGGCTAGACTTCAGTGGAAAATCGGGAGAGTTGTACAATGGGCAGCGGAATCGATATTGCCTGTTTTACACTATCGCCCAAAGTCAAAATTACCCCCAAGGGTTTCTGTCCAATTTCTGTTCATATAAATTAATGTATGAAAAATTAGGGGGGCATCCCTATTGATGTGCACTCTTCCTGATTTTCCTGTATTTGCTATGCCCAGGTGATCAATCGCCCCATGCACAGGAACAGGAAAATCTGCCTCATAATCTGGAGAAAGCTACATTAAAAGATGCTGCCGCTTTAAGAGATATAATCATTTATTCAGTTTAACATCAAAAGGGAATTAGTCATTATGTTAAGTATTCAGGAAAATTATCATTCAGTATATAAACTGTAATGTTAAGTAACAAGGGTGGTTGAGAAGTCTGAGAATGCAAATAATAACTCAGAGCTGGGAAAAGAACAGGGAGGGAGGATTTTCGGACAGGAAACTTAGAATTAAGGGTTTCCCCGCAGGTCCTGTCGAAATTAACAGCAAGGATCTGTTTAAAAATTTTTCAAGAGATTCCCTGCCCGACAAACAGCCTCATTGATAGGCTGACTGTAGGTCGGGCTGGAAATCAGTCGGGGAACGGATATCAGGTAAGTCCGACATTGCAGAGGGAGGGGAGGGGGGAATGGGACATCGCGGGGGTGAGGGGGGAATCGGACATCGCGGGGGTGAGGGGAGATTCAGACATCGCGGATGTGAGGGGGGAATGGGACATCGCGGGGGTGAGGGGGGAATGGGACATCGCAGGGGTGAGGGGGGAATGGGACTACGCAGGGGTGAGGGGGGACTGGGACATCGCGGGGGGTGAGGGGAGATTCAGACATCGCAGGGGTGAGGGGGGAATGGGACTACGCAGGGGTGAGGGGGGACTGGGACATCGCGGGGGGTGAGGGGGGAATGGGACATCGCGGGGGTGAGGGGAGAATCAGACATTGCGGGGGTGAGGGGAGATTCAGACATCGCGGGGGGGTGAGGGGGGAATGGGACATCACGGGGGGTGAGGGGAGAATGGGACATCGCGGGGGTGAGGGGGGAATGGGACATCACGGGGGGTGAGGGGGGAATGGGACATCGCGGGGGTGAGGGGGGAATGGGACATCACGGGGGTGAGGGGGGAATGGGACATCGCGGGGGTGAGGGGGGAATGGGACATCGCAGGGGTGAGGGGAGAATCGGACATCGTGGGGGTGAGGGGAGAATCGGACATCGCGGGGGTGAGGGGGGAATGGGACATCACGGGGGGTGAGGGGGGAATGGGACATCACGGGGGTGAGGGGGGAATGGGACATCGCGGGGGTGAGGGGGGAATGGGACATCACGGGGGGTGAGGGGGGAATGGGACATCGCGGGGTGAGGGGGGAATGGGACATCACGGGGGGTGAGGGGGGACTGGGACATCGCAGGGGTGAGGGGGGAATGGGACATCACGGGGGGGGGTGAGGGGGGAATGGGACATCACGGGGGGTGAGGGGGGAATGGGACATCGCGGGGGTGAGGGGGGAATGGGACTACGCAGGGGTGAGGGGAGAATCGGACATCGTGGGGGTGAGGGGAGATTCAGACATCGCGGGGGTGAGGGGGGACTGGGACATCGCGGGGGGGTGAGGGGGGACTGGGACATCGCGGGGGTGAGGGGAGAATCGGACATCGCGGGGGTGAGGGGGGAATCGGACATCGCGAGGTTGAGGGGGGAATGGGACATCGCGGGGGGGGTGAGGGGAGAATCGGACATTGCGGGGGTGAGGGGGGAATGGGACATCGTGGGGGTGAGGGGAGAATCGGACATCGCGGGGGTGAGGGGGGAATCGGACATCGCGAGGTTGAGGGGGGAATGGGACATCGCGGGGGGGTGGGGGGGGAATGGGACATCGCGGGGGGTGAGGGGGGACTGGGACATCGCGGGGGGGTGAGGGGGGAATCGGACATCGTGGGGGTGAGGGGAGATTCAGACATCGCGGGGGGGTGAGGGGGGACAGGGACATCGGGGGGGGGTGAGGGGGGACTGGGACATCGCGGGGGTGAGGGGAGAATCGGACATCGCGGGGGTGAGGGGGGAATCGGACATCGTGGGGGTGAGGGGAGATTCAGACATCGCGGGGGTGAGGGGGGACTGGGACATCGCGGGGGGGTGAGGGGGGACTGGGACATCGCGGGGGTGAGGGGAGAATCGGACATCGCGGGGGTGAGGGGGGACTGGGACATCGCGGGGGTGAGGGGAGAATCGGACATCGCGGGGGTGAGGGGGGAATCGGACATCGCGAGGTTGAGGGGGGGAATGGGACATCGCGGGGGGGTGAGGGGGGAATGGGACATCACGGGGGGTGAGGGGGGAATGGGACATCGCGGGGGTGGGGGGGGAATGGGACATCGCGGGGGGGGTGACGGGGGAATGGGACATCACGGGGGTGAGGGGGGAATGGGACATCGCGGAGGGGGTGACGGGGGAATGGGACATCGCGGGGGTGGGGGGGGAATGGGACATCGCGGGGGTGAGGGGGGAATGGGACATCGCGGGGGGGTGACGGGGGAATGGGACATCGCGGGGGTGAGGGGGGAATGGGACATCACGGGGGGGTGAGGGGGGAATGGGACATCGCGGGGGGGTGAGGGGGGAATGGGACATCGCGGGGGTGAGGGGAGAATCGGACATCGCGCGGGTGAGGGGAGAATCGGACATCGCGGTGGTGAGGGGGGAATCGGACATCGCGAGGTTGAGGGGGGAATGGGACATCGCAGGGGGTGAGGGGGGAATGCGACTTCGCAGGGGTGAGGGGAGAATCGGACATCGCGGGGGTGAGGGGAGAACCGGACATCGCGGGGGTGAGGGGAGAATTGGACATCGCGGGGGTGAGGGGAGAACCGGACATCGCGGGGGTGAGGGGAGAATTGGACATCGCGGGGGTGAGGGGGGAATCGGACATCGCTGGGGGGAAATTGGACAGCGCGGGGGTGAGGGGAGAATTGGACATCGCGGGGGTGAGGGGAGAATCGGGCATCGCGGGGGTGAGGGGAGAATTGGACATCGCGGGGGGTGAGGGGGGAATCGGACATCGCTGGGGGGAAATTGGACAGCGCGGGGGTGAGGGAGGAATCGGACATCGCGGGGGGGTTGTTGGGGGAATTGGACATCGCGGCTGTGAGGGGAGAATCGGACATCGCGGGGGGGGTTGAGGGGGGAATGGGACATCGCGGGTGGGTGGGGGGGAATGGGACATCGCGGGGGGTGGGGGGGAATGGGACATCGCGGGGGGTGAGGGGGGAATGGGACATCGCGGGTGGGTGGGGAGAATCGGACATCGCGGGTGGGTGGGGGGGAATGGGACATCGCGGGTGGGTGGGGGGGAATGGGACATCGCGGGGGGTGAGGGGGGAATGGGACATCGCGGGGGGTTGAGGGGGGAATCGGAGATTGCGGGGGGGAATGGGACATCGCTGGGGGGTGAGGGGGGAATCAGAGAACACGGGGGGGTGAGGGGGGAATGGGACATCACGGGGGGGTGAGGGGGGAATGGGACATCGCGGGGGTGAGGGGAGAATCGGACATCGTGGGGGTGAGGGGAGATTCAGACATCGCGGGGGGGTGAGGGGGGAATGGGACATCGCGGGGGTGAGGGGGGAATGGGACATCGCGGATGTGAGGGGAGAATGGGACATCGCAGGGGTGAGGGGGGAATCGGACGTCGCGGGGGTGAGGGGAGAATCGGACATTGCGGGTGGGTGAGGGGACAATCGGGCATCGCAGGGGGCGGTGAGGGGAGAATCAGGCATCGCAGGGGCGAGGGGGGAATGAGACATCGCGGGGGTGAGGGGAGAATTGGTCATCGCAGGGGTGAGGGGAGAATCGGACATCGCGGGGGGGTGAGGGGAGAATCGGACATTGCGGGGGGGTGAGGGGAGAATCGGACATCGCGGGGGGGTGAGGGGAGAATCGGACATTGCGGGGGGGTGAGGGGAGAATCGGACATCGCGGGGGTGAGGGGAGAATCGGACATCGCAGGGGGGTGAGGGGGGAATCGGACATCGCGGGGGGGTGAGGGGGGAATCGGACATCGCGGGGGGGTGAGGGGGGAATCGGACATCGCGGGGGGTGAGGGGGGAATGGGACATCGCGGGGGGGGTGAGGGGGGAATCGGACATCGTGGGGGGTGAGGGGGGAATGGGACATCGCGGGGGGGTGAGGGGGGAATCGGACATCGTGGGGGGTGAGGGGGGAATCGGACATCGTGGGGGGTGAGGGGGGAATGGGACATCGCGGGGGGGTGAGGGGGGAATCGGACATCGTGGGGGGTGAGGGGGAATCGGACATCGCGGGGGGTGAGGGGGGAATCGGACATCGCGGGGGGGTGAGGGGGGAATCGGACATCGCGGGGGGTGAGGGGGGAATCGGACATCGCGGGGGGTGAGGGGAGAATCAGACATCGCGGGGGTGAGGGGGGAATCGGACATCGTGGGGGGTGAGGGGGGAATGGGACATCGCGGGGGGGTGAGGGGGGAAACGGACATCGCGGGGGGTGAGGGGGGAATGGGACATCGCGGGGGTGAGGGGGGAATGGGACATCGCGGGGGGGTGAGGGGGGAAACGGACATCGCGGGGGGTGAGGGGGGAATGGGACATCGCGGGGGTGAGGGGGGAAACGGACATCGCGGGGGGTGAGGGGGGAATGGGACATCGCGGGGGGGTGAGGGGGGAAACGGACATCGCGGGGGGTGAGGGGGGAATGGGACATCGCGGGGGTGAGGGGGGAAACGGACATCGCGGGGGGTGAGGGGGGAATGGGACATCGCGGGGGAGAGGGGGGAATCGGACATCGTGGGGGGGTGAGGGGGGAAACGGACATCGTGGGGGGGTGAGGGGGGGACTGGGACATCGCGGGGGTGAGGGGGGAATGGGACATCGCGGGGGGGTGAGGGGAGAATCGGACATTGCGGGGGTGAGGGGGGAATGGGACATCGCGGGGGGGTGAGGGGAGAATCGGACATTGCGGGGGTGAGGGGGGAATGGGACATCGCGGGGGAGTGAGGGGGGAATGGGACATCACGGGGGGGTGAGGGGGGAATCTGACATCGCGAGGGGTGAGGGGGGAATGGGACATCGCGGGGGGTTGAGGGGGGAATCGGACATTGCGGGGGGGAATGGGACATCGCTGGGGGGTGAGGGGGGAATCAGAGAACACGGGGGGGTGAGGGGGGAATGGGACATCACGGGGGGGTGAGGGGGGAATGGGACATCGCGGGGGTGAGGGGAGAATCGGACATCGTGGGGGTGAGGGGAGATTCAGACATCGAGGGGGGGTGAGGGGGGAATGGGACATCGCGGATGTGAGGGGAGAATGGGACATCGCGGGGGTGAGGGGACAATCGGGCATCACAGGGGGCGGTGAGGGGAGAATCAGACATCGCAGGGGTGAGGGGGGAATGGGACATCGCAGGGGCGAGGGGGGGAATGAGACATCGCGGGGGTGAGGGGAGAATTGGACATCGCGGGGGTGAGGGGAGAATTGGGCATCGCGGGGGGTGGTGGGAGAATCAGACATCGCAGGGGTGAGGGGAGAATCGGACATTGCGGGGGGGGTGAGGGGAGAATCGGACATCGCTGGGGGGTGAGGGGAGAATCGGACATCGCGGGGGTGAGGGGAGAATCGGACATCGCAGGGGGGTGAGGGGGGAATCGGACATCGCGGGGGGTGAGGGGGGAATGGGACATCGCGGGGGGGGTGAGGGGGGAATCGGACATCGTGGGGGGTGAGGGGGGAATGGGACATCGCGGGGGGGTGAGGGGGGAATGGGACATCGCGGGGGGTGAGGGGGGAATGGGACATCGTGGGGGGTGAGGGGGGAATCGGACATCGCAGGGGGGTGAGGGGGGAATGGGACATCGCGGGGGGGTGAGGGGGGAATCGGACATCGTGGGGGGTGAGGGGGGAATCGGACATCGTGGGGGGTGAGGGGGGAATCGGACATCGTGGGGGGTGAGGGGGGAATCGGACATCGCGGGGGGGTGAGGGGGGAATGGGACATCGCGGGGGGGTGAGGGGGGAATCGGACATCGTGGGGGGTGAGGGGGGAATCGGACATCGCGGGGGGGTGAGGGGGGAATCGGACATCGTGGGGGGTGAGGGGGGGAATGGGACATCGCGGGGGGGTGAGGGGGGAATGGGACATCGCGGGGGTGAGGGGGGAATGGGACATCGCGGGGGGGTGAGGGGGGAATCGGACATCGCGGGGGGGTGAGGGGGGAATCGGACATCGCGGGGGGGGTGAGGGGGGAATCGGACATCGCGGGGGGGTGAGGGGGGAATCGGACATCGTGGGGGGTGAGGGGGGAATGGGACATCGCGGGGGTGAGGGGGGAATGGGACATCGCGGGGGGGTGAGGGGGGAATCGGACATCGCGGGGGGGTGAGGGGGGAATCGGACATCGCGGGGGGGTGAGGGGGGAATCGGACATCGTGGGGGGTGAGGGGGGAATCGGACATCGCGGGGGGGTGAGGGGGAATGGGACATCGCGGGGGGGTGAGGGGGGAATCGGACATCGTGGGGGGTGAGGGGGGAATCGGACATCGTGGGGGGTGAGGGGGAATGGGACATCGCGGGGGGGTGAGGGGGGAATCGGACATCGTGGGGGGGTGAGGGGGGAATCGGACATCGCGGGGGGTGAGGGGGGAATGGGACATCGCGGGGGGGGAGGGGGGAATGGGACATCGCGGGGGGGTGAGGGGGGAATGGGACATCGCGGGGGGGTGAGGGGGGAATCGGACATCGCGGGGGGGTGAGGGGGGAATGGGACATCGCGGGGGGGGTGAGGGGGGAATCGGACATCGCGGGGGGGTGAGGGGGGAATCGGACATCGCGGGGGTGAGGGGGGAATGGGACATCGCGGGGGTGAGGGGGGAATCAGACATCGCGGGGGGGTGAGGGGGGAATCGGACATCGCGGGGGTGAGGGGGGAATGGGACATCGCGGGGGTGAGGGGGGAATCAGACATCGCGGGGGTGAGGGGGGAATGGGACATCGCGGGGGGGTGAGGGGAGATTCGGACATCGCGGGGGTGAGGGGGGAATGGGACATCGCGGGGGGGTGAGGGGGGAATGGGACATCGCGGGGTGTGAGGGGAGAATCGGACATCGCGGGGGGGTGAGGGGGGAATCGGACATCGCGGGGGGGTGAGGGGGGAATCGGACATCGCGGGGGTGAGGGGAGAATCAGACATCGCGGGGGTGAGGGGGGAATGGGACATCGCGGGGGTGAGGGGGGAATGGGACATCGCGGGGGGGTGAGGGGAGAATGGGACATTGCGGGGGGGTGAGGGGGAATCGGACATCGCGGGGGGGTGAGGGGGGAATCGGACATCGCGGGGGTGAGGGGAGAATCAGACATCGCGGGGGTGAGGGGGGAATGGGACATCGCGGGGGTGAGGGGGGAATGGGACATCGCGGGGGTGAGGGGGGAATGGGACATCGCGGGGGGTGAGGGGAGAATCAGACATCGCGGGGGTGAGGGGGGAATGGGACATCGCGGAGGGGTGAGGGGGGAATGGGACATCGCGGGGGTGAGGGGGAAATCGGACATCGCGGGGGGGGGTGAGGGGGGAATCGGACATCGCGGGGGTGAGGGGAGAATCGGACATCGCGGGGGGAAAGTGGACATCGCGGGGGATGCGGGGGGATCAGACATCGCGGGGGGGTGAGGGGGGAATCGAACATCGCGGGGGTGAGGGGGGAATCGGACATCGCAAGGTTGAGGGGTGAATGGGACATCGCGGGGGGGTGAGGGGGGAATGGGACATCACGGGGGGGTGAGGGGGGAATGGGATATCGCGGGTGGGGTGAGGGGGTAATGGGACATCGCGGGGGTGAGGGGGGAATCGGACATTGCGGGGGGGGTGAGGGGGGAATGCGACTTCGCAGGGGTGAGGGGAGAATCGGACATCGCGGGGGTGAGGGAGAACCGGACATCGCAGGGGTGAGGGGAGAATCGGACATCGCAGGGGTATGGGGAGAATCGGACATCGCGGGGGGGTGAGGGGAGAATCTGGCATCGCGTGGGTGAGGGGAGAATTGGACATCGCGGGGGTGAGGGGGGAATCGGACATCGCGGGGCGGAAATTGGACAGCGCGGGGGTGAGGGGGGAATCGGACATCGCGGGGGAGACCGGGGAATGGGAAATCGCGGGGGTGAGGGGGGAATCGGACATCGCGGGGGGGAAATTGGACAGCGCGGGGGTGAGGGGGGAATCGGACATCACGGGGGTGACCGGGGAATGGGACATCGCGGGGGGTGAGGGGGGAATCGGACATCGCGGGGGTTGAGGGGGGAATGGGACATCGCGGTGGGTGAGGGGGAATCGGACATTGCGTGGGGGTGAGGGAGAATCGGACATCGCGGGGGTGAGGGGGGAATGGGACATCGCGGGGGTGAGGGGGGAATGGGACATCGCGGGGGTGAGGGGAGAATGGTACATCACGTGGGGGTGAGGGGGGAATGGGACATCGCGGGGGGGTGAGGGGGGAAACGGACATCGCATGAGGGGGGGAAACGGACATCGCAGGGGGTGAGGGGGGGAATGGGACAACGCGGGGGTGAGGGGGAATCGGACATCGCGGGGGTGAGGGGGGAATGGGACATCGCGGGGGTGAGGGGGAATGGGACATCGCGGGGGTGAGGGGAGAATGGTACATCACGTGGGGGTGAGGGGGGAATGGGACATCGCGGGGGTGAGGGGAGAATCGGACATCGCGGGGGTGAGGGGAGAACCGGACATTGCAGGGGTGAGGGGAGAATCGGACATCGCGGGGGTGAGGGGAGAATCGGACATCGCGGGGGTGAGGGGAGAACCGGACATCGCAGGGGTGAGGGGAGAACCGGACATCGCAGGGGTGAGGGGAGAATCGGGCATCGCGGGGGTGAGGGGAGAATCGGACATCGCTGGGGTGAGTGGGGAATCGGACATCGCTGGGGGAAATTGTACATCGCGGGGGAAGCAGGGGGATCGGACATCGCGGGGGGGGTGTTGGGGGAATTGGACATCGCGGGGGTGAGGGGAGAATCGGACATCGCTGGGGGGTTGAGGGGGGAGTGGGACATCGCTGGGGTGAGGGGATAATCGGACATAGCGGGGGGTGAGGGGGGAATGGGACATCGCGGGGGTGAGGGGGGAATGGACATCGCGGGGGGGTGCGGGGGGAATCGGACATCGCGGGGGGGTGAGGGAGGAATCGGACATTGCGGGGGGGAAATTGGACATCGCGGGGGGTGAGGGGGGAATGGGACGTCGCGGGGTGAGGGGGAATGGGACATCGCGGGGGGGTGAGGGGAGAATCAGACATCGCGGGGGGTGAGGGGGAATGGGACATCGCGGGGGTGAGGGGGGAATGGGACATCGCGGGGGTGAGGGGGGAATCGGACATTGCGGGGCGGTGAGGGGAGATTTGGACATCGCGGGGCGGTGAGTGGGGAATGGGACATCGCCGGGGGTGAGGGGGGAATGGGACATCGCGGGGGTGAGGGGGGAATGGGACATCGCCGGGGTGAGGGGGGAATGGGACATCGCGGGGGTGAGGGGGGAATCGGACATCGCAGGTGGGTGAGGGGGGAATGGGACATCGCGGGGGGGTGAGGGGGGAATGGGACATCGC